>NC_141323.1:1842500-2442500 GCF_037954235.1 Aulostomus chinensis | reverse complement strand
GATGAGAGCACTGCTATCAAAGTCTCCACCATTTCGCATTTTTGTGTGATTTTATATATATATATATATATATATATATATATATATATATATATATATATATATATATATATATATATATATATATGTAAAATTGACAACAGGTGGATCCTTTCATTCTGACTTCAGAGTTCCCCTGACTGACACATACGGTTGAAAAGTTCAGAGTCATGAACATATTCCAGCACGTGTTTCATGTTTCCTTCTGTTTATCTGATGTGCAGCCCCTCACTGGTTCTGTCCAAGCCAGTTTGGCCCTCTGAGATCTCTTGCCCACCCCTGTGGGAGCTGAACAGATTAGCTACACAACTCTATTTTTAATAACCTTGGTCATAATGGTGGTACTGGTCAGATTTCTTCTGGAGCTGGAACTAGGGTAAAAAACAAATATATATATATATATATATATATATATATATATATATATATATATATATATATATATATATATATATATATATATAAAGAGAGAGAGAGAACCACTGATCTAGACTATCCTAATTTGGCTTCAGATTTCATCATAATATTGTAGAAAATGAATATTTCACATAGCTGTCCAAAAGTTTGTCATGCATGTATGGTAGGATCATTAAATACCATTTTAAGAATTCAAAAGATTGTTTGTCACATAACAATGACAAAAAGACCACAGCTTCAACATTTATTTAAATTCATTTTCATGTGTTTTGCAATGACTTAATTTACTCAGCGCCACACATGCTTCAAATTCCCTTGTTACAAATACGATTTGTTTCAGACAAAATATCTGACTGAAGGGTCCAAATAATCCAGATTCAAACTGTAAAAACACCATTTATGACCTTGGATTGATGATTTACTCTTTTTGGTGAGTTACATAATTTGTTTATTTGGTTTATTACTAAATATCTGATGAATGTACTGATTGTACCTGCTGTAGTGGTTTTATCCTGACATAGTGCTGTCACCAGTTACTCAGGCCAGTTTCCCCCCCAAAAAAGGAAAAAAAAATTGCAAATTCTGATCAAACAAAGTGTTTACTACAATCCGTTTGTGCTTACGCAACCCAATTCCCCTGTCATTTTAAGCTATTCTTCTTTCCTGCCTTTGTCAAGAATTGAATTACCTCCTTCCTCACTCACCTGCTGCTGTTTATATACAGTATAACCGTCCATTTCTACCTGCTCTTAGCCTGACTGTCTTTGTCCTCTGAGGTATATCTACACCTATAGTTTGTTTGTCATCGCCCCAACCACTTGATGAGCTTGTAAACTTGGATCAAATTCAAAACAAGTCAAAATAAGTCACTTCAAACCCCGAGATAACAGTTAATCACCTTACCGGTCAGATGTGTCTAACCCACAACTAATCAGATGGAGTCAGATGCCAAAGAAAAACAAATCATACTTACTTTTATAGCACTTTCAGATTTCTCTGAGATGTAAAGTGCACTTACAAATAAAATGTATTATTATTATTATTATTATTATTATTATTATTATTACTTGAATTCTACACCGGGGTGTGGAGCAGAACAGAAAAGAACTCAACAAAACTAAACTAAACTAAACCCCTTGTTAAAGTTGTGGTTTTGTCCTAGCTTTGTTTGTCCACTCCTAAATATCAAATATGGTTGAAATGTTCAACTCAGTTCACAGTCCTTATGAGTCTGTGAGCAGATCAAGGGGCTTGAGCTTGGATGTGAGGCCATTTATGAATACCAGATCATGTGGAAAAATAACAATTTCCAACGCGCCTTTGGTCAATAAAGATGGGAGGACTGAATCAGACCCTAAATCAGCATGATTACCCTGTAGCTTTCCGTTTGACACAAAGCTTTACGCTGCGTTTGCTGTAGTTCATTGATGTTAAAATGTTATGTCAATTCATGTGTTTTAATATTGCAGAAAGCAGAGCTAATTTTTGATGATAAAAGTTCTCATTTAGTATGAAGTGGTTGTCGAACTCTGTTAGACCACATATCATCAGAGAATTGTTTTTAAGAGCCAAAGAGGAGCATGTTTATCATGAAACTGACGAAGCAGCCGGGACACGACGACACTGATCTGCTGATTGGTGTCAGTTTGTACACCAAGCCATGAAATCCGCCTCTCTGCCTGCAGCCACTGCTAACTTTGAAAGAATGTAACCAGTTTGGTTTCACTTAAGAGTTTGGGTGTCGCATGATGTTTCAGAAGTTGATTCCTACACTCTTTCAGCCTGAAAATGAGGCAAATACAAGCGGAAATACTCAATAATCTGGTATGACAATCAGCAGGCCTAGAGATGTATGATATAACCCATCAGATAAAAGCACATCCAGTTAAATCATGCTGTACAAGAGGATAACGTGTGAACACCCAAAATTTAATATTTGGATTCACAATCTTTTTTTGTGAGTGCAAGTTATGATATATAACTGTGTCAGATTAGCCTACCAATGTCTTTTGCACGTGCAGCGACAGGCCTGCGTAGCTCGGTGACAAACTTCTTAGCATCCAGTCGGATCTCGATGACGTTGTTCAGCAGGGCGAAGAGAGGAGCAAGCGGGAAGGAAGCCACGAACAGAGACACAAAGCCGAACTGGATAACTGTAGGCGAGAGAGAAAGTCACAATTAAACACATAATAACGTAGAGGAATTTTGTGAAATGAAGGAATTTGTGAGAAACAGGCTGGAGACTCACTGGACACTTTGATAATTTTACAAAACAGATGTACAAGATTTGCCGTGAGATGAGGTTGAGTCACTTCCCCAGAGCATCCCAGAGTCCCAGCCCTTTTTTTTTTTTTTTACTGCAGTTTGCATTAAATGCAATCCTGCTCGTGAGAATTTAGAAATTAGCAGCAGACAGAAGGCAAGAGAGGAAATAATCTTCCAATGGCAAGCTTATACCTGCAGAGTTGTGAACGAGAGTATGCAAATAATGATGCTGCATTCGCACCTCAGAAGTCAAAGTTTGGAAATGCAGTGACGTTACACTTGCTGACCGCATTCCAGGAGAATATTTAAGACCTACAAGCTAAAAACAGTAGATTTTAAAGGCAATTGTTTATGTCTGGAGCAGCCATTTTGAAGTGTGATCTCTCTTGTTCCACCGGAATGCAACATAACTTATAACACAAGATACAAGAACACAACACGCACAAGATGGAAGTGAATTAATGGTGTGCTGTCATCATATTCATGTGATTATTCTAGGCAAACAAGGTGCAAAGTTTTTCTATTGAATAGAATTCCTAATGCTATGGGAGTATCGACAAAGCATGTATTTTTTGTTTTGTAGGATTCAGATTAACTTGCTGTGTTTCAAGCAGCATCACCGTATGAGTTTTCTATCTTCTCTGACGACACTGTAAAATTCTTACTTCACGTTATTTTAAAATATTAGCCAATTTTTAATGTTGAAAGTAAAAAATGAGTCTGATGTTTCGCAAATACATCAATGTTGCGACAAGGGAAAAACACATTTGATCCTGTCTGATTTGAAAAGTGGAAACAGTCGTTTGTCTAGTTGGGAGTCACACTGCTGCTCTGTGGTTCACATGATGCCTTTTAAGGTTACAGTCCACAGGGCGCCTGCTAAACTGGGACTTTTTATGATAAAGCGGTTTACTTTGTGTGTATCTATGTGCATGTGTATTATGCAACTCAGAAGAAAACCCAGTCACAACACCCATGACTTATGCTTAAAACTCAGGTTTATGGCAATTTATTGTACTATATGCACACGCGCGCACACACACGCGCGCACACACACGCACACACGAAAAAGTGCTCCTTATTCCCATCTCGGTACATTGGCTGATATAAGCAATCAATTGTTACACGTTACACAACAAAACCATTGGGCAAACTTTCAGTTTCATATGGATTTATAATATACAAACCCGATTCCAAAAAAGTTGGGACACTGTACAAATTGTAAATAAAAAAGGAATGCAAGAATTCACAACTCTCAGAAACTTAAATTTTATTCACAATAGAATAAAGATAACATAGCAAATGTTGAAAGTGAGACATTTTGAAATGTCATGCCAAATATTGGCTCATTTTGGATTTCATGAGAGCTACACATTCCGAAAAAGTTGGGACAGGTAGCAATAAGAGGCAGGAAAAGTGAAATGTACATATAAGGAACAGCTGGAGGACCAATTTGCAGCTCATTAGGTCAATTGGCAACATGATTGGGTATATAAAGAGCCTCTCAGAGTGGCAGTGTCTCTCAGAAGTCAAGATGGGCACAGGATCACCAATTCCCCAAATGCTGCGGCGAAAAATAGTGGAGCAATATCAGAAAGGAGTTTCTCAGAGAAAAATAGCAAGGAGTTTGAAGTTGTCCTCATCTACAGTTCCTAATATCATCCAAAGACTCAGAGAATCTGGAGCAATCTCTGTGCGTAAGGGTCAAGGCCGTAAATCCATACTGGATGCCCGTGATCTTTGGGCCCTTAGACGGCACTGCATCACATAAAGGAATGCTACTGTCATGGAAATCACAAAATGGGCTCAGGAATACTTCCAGAAAACATTGTCGGTGAACACAATCCACCGTGCCATTCGCCGTTGCCGGCTAAAACTCGATCGGTCAAAAAAGAAGCCATTTCTAAACGTGATCCAGAAGCGCAGGTGTTTTCTCAGGGCCAAGGCTCATTTAAAATGGACTGTGGCAAAGTGGAAAACTGTTCTGAGGTCAGATGAATCAAAATTTGAAGTTCTTTTTGGAAAACTGGGACGCCATGTCATCCGGACAAAGAGGACAAGGACAACCCAAGTTGTTATCAGTGCTCAGTTCAGAAGCTTGCATCTCTGATGGTATGGGGTTGCATGAGTGTGTGTGGCATGGGCAGCTTACACATCTGGAAAGGTACCATCAATGCTGACAAGTAAATCCAAGTTCTAGAACAGCATATGCTCCCATCCAGACGTCGTGTCTTTCAGGGAAGACCTTGCCTTTTCCAACAGGACAATGCCAGACCACATACTGCATCAATTACAACCACATGGCTGTGTAGGAGAAGGATCGGGGTACTGAAATGGCCAGTTACACATTGATATTGTTAAGTCTAAACACTAGTTCAGGCCGGTGACGTAAGTCTGCCTGCATGGTTGTTTTTGAACATGACATTAAGAAAACATGGCTTGTCCTTATTATCAGCGACATGTATTACTATGTGTAAAACGTGCAGTATATGTTGTATATGTGTTCTTCACATCTATTTTGTCGATAAGCTTGACTGTTAGTACGGCACAGAGGTCCCCTAAACCCCAAAGTCTTTCCACCAAAGTTCACTGTTACATTTTGCAAGCAGCAGCTGTTTTGCATGGGAGTGTTCCTCGCTGAGTAAGAAGCCATAAAGAGTCAAGTATGAAACGACAAACTTCAAACAGAACCGCTACAAAATAAGGATAAGGAAAAGCAAGCCAGCACCATTCCTTGCAGCAAGGAACTTGTTGATGGACTGTAGCATCAGCAAAAATCCCTGCAGTCACTGAAACCAATACCAGCTAAGTTAACTGAGATAGTGTTCTAGAATCCCCAAAACCCTGTTTTTAGTAGATGTCATGATCAGTGGCCCTGGGTAGCGCAGTGAATCGTTCTTACAGCTTGTGAAAAGTGGTGGTATGTAGGGAAATGATACAGCAAACGAGTAAAATGTATTGATGTGTACTGATGTACTGTGTATTGATGCATGCCGGCTCACTGCCAGTTTGGCCCACAAGTGTAAAGGTCCTATTTAATCTAATTGTTACTCCAGGAGGCTTAGCCAAAATAACTTTCCAAGTTTGAAAGTCAAAAACTGTATTTTGGCTGGAACTTTAGCAGTGTGGAACATGGATTATACCAGATTCTGAGTTGGAAGTTTGTTAACTAACGTTTTTGCTGTTTTTTTTTTTTATGTATTTAGCTTCAAGCTAACTATTTGTGACCGTCTCTTTCTGCATTCTAGAGACACAAAGAGGCAGTGTAAGAGGGAAAAATGTCTATATAAGTCTCCCATTTGTGAGTACTTAAAAGACAAAAAAATATATGGTTTGGGTGAAGTATCACTTAAAGCTTAATTTAAGTGTGTCTGCAGCTACTTAAGCTATTCATCATACATGCTAAATAAAATGTCAATGTCCCATTTCAAGCACTTGCTCAGGTTTGTTTGGTGATCCGTCAAGTAAAGCCAATGTCACTGTCAACTAGTCCAACTGAAAGTTCATCATTTTAAATCCTTTAGAAATGCGTTGCCCCCTGGTGACAGAGACCGATCCTCAAGGCCTCCAGTCTGATTGGTCATTGTGAAACAGAGCTGACTCCGGGCCATTTAGAAATGTTTAAAGTCTTCAGCTTTGTCACATTTGTGCTACAATAATCAAAACAACATCTACTTTCTTCCTACAACCAGGGAAAGGAAACATGAGAAAGACAAGGTGGTTTGTGCTCTGGAACTTTAGCAGTGTGGGAACGGGGATTTCCAGCAAGCTCAAGACTGACGGCCTCACCTTGAGACGCCACGCGGAGACAAAAGGTGCAAGGAAGAAAATACGACAGCGGAGAGGCGAGTGCCAGAGGGCAAGCTTAGAATAACCTCACTATCTGCCTAAGCTGAGGTTGACGGGTTCACACACCAATACATATCCAGCAACACGACTACAGGAGCACACGTGAATCATACATGAGTTAACACAAACCCAAAGCTGCCCATTCACACACTGACATCAACGTGTGAGAGTCTGTGTTTGCACGTACTCTACGGCTCAGACATTTCTGACATTCCTTCCTTTGCCCTGCAGCACCATTCGCTTGATCTTCATTCTTTTTTCTTCATCCTCAACTCCTCCCTCTTACCTCACTAAATCCACATTACATGATATGTATTCATCATCATAATACTAAGATCAAACTGCTCTAAAGACTGTGCGACTGGTAGGAGAGATACTACTAATACACCCTGCCCGCTTTGTCTGTAACAGCTGGCTTTGGAATGCCCGTTTACAAGAACATTTCCTGTGCAGCATACATATAATCTGCCCACAAAACTTCACAGTTTGAGGAAAGTACTCATGTTTTAACCACAGAACAGAACAGAACAATTTGTACGGGTTCTCAGTTTGTCACGTGCAGATGGTGTCACTTTGCGATGCCAAGACTGACGTTGCCTGTTTGCTGCTGCACTTGATGTTGTTGTTGAGCGGAGCACTGTTATGAACAGAATTTCCCTTGGGGATGGGGATAAAGTCTTCTGATTGTTATGTAAATGCTGCCATTCTTAATTTTCCTCTTACATGTCAATTGAAATGTAAAGTAATTACATGTTTAAGAGGAAATTTGTTCATAAGATAAGTTTTTTTGACTCTGATCTCTGAATTCCACAGCTGTATTTCCATGTTGCCTCCTCTGCTAATCTGTCCTCCTTTTGGATAAAATTCCCCTATAAATACCATTGACTTCTCATGCTTCTCTGCATTGCAGATCTAAATCTAAAACATAAACCATATCAGAAATTAATCAACAAGACTTAACGTCTCATCCATAATATAATGACATGTCCTCCCTCAAACTAGACTCACACAGTCTAAGGCTGAATATATCTGATGACTTATAACTTACACACCCTGTCGAATATTTGTGAATGTTTGTGTTTCGAAATAGAGAAACTATTAAACTAAACTAAACGAGAGAGAAACTATAAAAAGTAGATTTTTAGAAGGAATATCATTGTGTAATAAGTTAAGTGAGATTTTTCTTTTCACTGTTTGCAAATTTGCTTTCTGTGTCAAAAAAACAGCGCAAACTTTCAACAGTTGTTTGTTAGAATATTCATCATACAAATATATCAATTTATATAATATTTTATAGGCAAGCATGAAGTATTTTAAACAGATTGTGCAACAGCGTTCATGAACTGCTGTTTTGGCTTGTGACTCTGACACATCTAATGACAACTTAAAACACTTGGCATGACAAGTTACTATGACAGATGTAACAGTTGGTTGCTGGCATGCCTTGACCTGGGTGTGTATGCATGATTGGGTTATATAATGGCACCTTAATGTCATTCCTGCAAAAATGATAACCTGTTAATGATCATTGTGTATTTTAGAAATTTTGGGGACTGAAATATAACTTAATTTTTCTTTGGCTTACGATAAACTGATATCTGAATTGAATTTGAATGTGATATTATTATGTATTCATTCTGCCTTTGTTTTATGTTGCAGCATCCGTAACTCATCTCAACGACATTTACAGTAATTTGGTTAATAAATAGAGGCTCAATTTTTTTTTTTTTAATAATTGCTTTCTTTAACTCGTCCATCTTATTTTACATTACAACATCTCTAGTTTCGTTAGTTTTGCCAGTCTTCTTTGTGATGGAGTACACAGTATATATCCAGATATTACTTCACTGACAGGGTTTTTCCTCCCCTGTTTAGTTTGTTGTTTTTGCAAGTAACAGTAATGCAGAAAATACTGTAAACATTTCAAATATTGGCACTCGAACTAAAACACAAGGAAGACTAGTTTCTTTCTGTACCTGTAGAAGTTGAACATACAGTGACCGTCATATTAAATGCACTTTATGACTTTTGAAAGCGGAGAAACTTTAATTTGGGATTGACACCGATGAAATAAGTATTTGTATACTTTGTACGTGGCCATACAAACAAGTCTGGACAATATCAAGAGAATACAACGCACTGGTCCTGGTGATAAAAATAAACTGCAGTCGTGGTTAACGATACATAACGTTGCCTACAGAGAACTGAAAACAGCAGTGTCAAAGATCTCATGCATTACACTCCATTGGCTGTGCTTCCCAACAGAAATAAACGTGTCTCAATGAGTGTGCGTGAGTAGTAAGCAAACACATCCTTAGCTGTCACAGATAGAGATTACATAAGAGCCCCCATTGATGTACAGGAGTACTCATTCCACAAGTATGTTGGAACTGAAATGGCTGCTTTCTTCCCTGAGGCTACTGTGTGTGTGTTTGTGTGTGTGTGTGTGTGTGTGTGTGTGTGTGGGCTCACTCATTTCCATGTATTCTGGCGTGAGGCCTTCAAAGGGAACAAGGGCGTAGTCCAGGTTCCATTGCTGTGGAGGCCTTTCCTCTTCCTTCTCCTCCTCGCCTCCCCCTTTATCCTTTAGCATACGCACCAGCTTCTTCAACTTCCTGTCAAGACGCAAAGAGAAGGCCAATATTGGAGTTTGGAGAAAAGAGAAGATTCGATGATTTTTACAAATAATATTGGAAAAACACATGAGTAGCCAAATAAAGAATGAATTTTTTTTAAACAGTTAATTTCTTCTATAATTGTAATTAATGTGTTATAATCAAAACCCGTAAATAGGAGGCATGTGAAAGAGTTCAAAAAACAACTCAAGGTTCAACTTTAAAGTGTCAAACTCAATTTTAGAATCCCACAAGGAAACAAATTATTAGGTTTGTGTGAATCTGCTCACATACACAACTTTCTTGTTTGTCCTTACGGAGCATGTTCAGGGAGGACAAACAAGCAAGTCGTGTATGACGGCAGATACACACAACCTAATTAATGTATTATAACCCAAACCCGTAAATAGGAGGCATGTGAAAGAGTTCAATAAACAACTCAAAGTTCAACTTTTAAGTGTCAAACTCAATTTTATAATTCCACAAGGAAACAAAATATCAGGTTTGTGTGTCTGCTCACAGATGTTTGTCCTTGCTGAGAATGGTCAGGGAGGGAAAAAGTACTGGTGGAATGGCAAACATATGTGACAGCAAAAAAACATTAAACAAAGAAGATGTTGCTCCACTCCTAGCAGCAAAACTACAAAACACCGCTAAGAGCCTGGAGACTGTCTGTGACTGGAGCTCAGACCACCTCAGTAACTTCAACGACTTTGATTACATTTGATCATAACGGCTATTGCATTAGGTTACCAGGTTAGGTGTTTGGTTCAAACATTTACCCACCAGCCAAATCATTTGGCAAATGGTGGGTGTTAGTTTTAAACACATTCCTTCCTTTCAGATCAATTTTAAAACTTAATCAAAGGGACAGGTCTATCTATTGCATCTTTAGACAAGGCCGTTTAGAGTCAGTGATACCTTAAGTACGCTACCCTCACTAAGTGTCTTGAGAAATTCCCCATAAAACTGCAAACAGCCACATTACAAGTCTGTGATTTGACTAGTCGCCTCCCAGGTGTGAAAGCTTTCAGGTGATGAGAAGGTATGCGAAGAGTATGATGGATGTGGTCTCTGATCCCCCAGGACATCCAAGAGAAACCACAGTATTTGATGTGCCAGATAAGATCCACAACAGGTCAGGAGGTGAAAGTTATGCTTTCGGCAACGGTAGCAAGGCAGCCTGAAGCTAAAAGGTTCCTGTGTAGTGTGACAGTTGTTATAGACAGAGCTGACCTCTGACCTTGGGGATTTGCATGTAGACACAGAACTTTTACACAGTATGACGTGCAACTGTACCGACGTGAGGAATGCTAATTGGAAAAGAGCATGGGAATGGAATCTTGCGAGTGCTTGGGAGTTAGCACATGTGGATGTAGGCATGTGTGTTAGATGTCAGTTTGGCTAAGATGAGTGACTGGTTCTTTAGACATTAGACCTTACTTTGTTCCCCTATCATCATTTATATCTGAATGGATTCAAAACTTCTTAAAAAGTGACTGAAGAGAAAAAAAGAGGAATGTAGTCTACTTACGGGATGCCGATCTCAAAGATGTTGTTCTGGATAAGCTGCTTCCCGAGCATGATGATGCTGAGCTGAATGCACAACTCAATGAGGCAGCCTCCAGGAGCACACTAAGGGAGACACACTTTAGTGCATGTATTTTTTATCAACTGATGTTCCACTTATTCACCAAAATGAAAAATAAAGCCACATGTGCAAAGATGCATACTAACCTCTTCCATCCGATAATCATTAAAGACGTACACGTAATTTCCCGGTCGACCTGCAAACCTAAAAAAAAAAACACAACAATTACATTGTTTAACTGTTTTTATGAGAGAGAGGAGTTAATAAGAATAGTACTATAAGTGAACCAGGACAAAAGTAATTATATGCATAGCATGTTAAAGTGACACTCCACCCAAAAAAGTGTGTTTTGTCAAACGGGTGTCTTGAGCTCCTGAGGATGTTTTTGTCTCCCTCAATGCTTCTTTGTGACTCCATAATGCAGGAAGAGTCAGCCATATGGTGGCAACTTCAACACATTTACAAACTCTGAAGCACTTTGTCTGATGTAATCCACATTTTCTCCATCCAGCTGTATTCTCAATAATCCACAAATACTAGGGAAAACCAAACTATAGCCCATCTGGTTTCCTTCTGGGCACTCCAGGGTTAACCCCTTGCGCAACCAGCTGTTGCATAAGGTTGAACTAACTCCGCTGTCGTCTCTGTACTCGCTCACACTAGTGCCAAAACTGTACGATGTACTCGACAAATAGTTTTGGACAGTTTTGCTGCTGCTTTGTTGTTATAGATGTAAGTTGCCATTATGATCAAGCTAAATATAAGAGGCTGGCTCTCTCTGAATTCCAGAGTCACAAAGAAGTAATGCAGAGCGGAAAAAAAGTCTTTGTGAGCTAGACACCCATTTGTGAGTTCTTGAAGTCAAAAACACTTTTGAGTGAAGAATCGCTTTAATATAAGACGTAAAAAGAGCCACACGATTGAATGTGTGCAATGTACAACTTACCGTCCCTTGAAGAAAGCCACGTAAAAGATGGGCGCATAAGCATTCATGAATTTGAGCAGGAAGGCTTTTAAGACTAAACGCTCCTCAAAGTTGGTTTCTGTCTTTGGGATCTCTGGAAAACCAAGCGGAAATTAGAAATATTAGGTTTTGCCAATGTTTTTGAAAACAGTGTTTTTAAGTTTTTCCCCTTCAGTTTGTCGTTGTAGCATGAGAAGTCAGTCTGGTTGAGAGATGTGATAAATCTGTCAGTCTGACAGCTCTGATGGAGTTATTACATGACCACTGTGCTGGAAGCAGGTTAAATTAGTGGCGTTATCAACATGACATATCGTCTGTCTGTCTCTCTGTCTCTCTCTCTCTCTCTCTCACACGCACATATACACACACGCACACACATTCCCCCTCTGACACGTTAAAGTCAAAGTCATTTTTAATGTCAATTCAGCAATATGTACAGGACATACTGAGGATCGAAATTATGATACTCTCAGACCCAACATGGAGCAAAAAAAATTTAATAAATAAGTCTAAGAATATACATAGTATATGCATATATTAAAAACATTCTCCTTTCTATTCTTTTCCTCTATTTCAGAGGCTTTGAATATGAATGAAATGGGATGGCTGGAGCATGAAAACATTAAAGTTTCATCACACTGTCCAACAAGAGGCTTGAAATCAGGAACAATATTGCCACCAGGATTTAAATCAACTTCTGACAGGAACTTAATGCTATTTATGACTTAACACTATTTTAAAACTTGATTTTTAGAGACAAATTTCTAGCTGATGGCTAAAAACTATGGATACCACTTTATATCTGTTTGGTAGATACAGCTAGGCAATAGTTAGCTTAGCTAAGCAAAAAACTTAGCTTGGCAGAAACACAAACAGCATATTAAACAATTTGACTCCGGCCCACAAGTTTTCATTCATTTTTTTACTCAGAATTTAAGGCTGCCATATTGACACATAGTTCTTCTGTAGCAATGACCGAGATTATCCTAACCCTACTCCATGATTAGGGCCATTAAAGCCGTCACACGACGATGGATCTTCGAGTTCTGCTGGTCTCTTCTGCCAGCCACATCAAGACATGACGGCTATAGGAATGCCTAATCTGATGTGGTATAACGAACAAGACCACCATGAAAGACAGAAATATTGTGTTACTTCACCCGGGCATCAAAGTCAGTTTCGACCACAGATTCCCGATAAGACAAACTGAATATGTCAGTCTGTCAAACCTGCCTGCCCACACTGCTACCTTGGTGAGTTTGTGTTATTGTTTCGCACTGGCAACTTTACAAGCTTGTGTCAAGCCACAAGTGGGCAGTTTACACCACTGCAACTTTCCCTGCAACTCTTTTGTATCGTTGTTCATAATTGTTGAAATACTGGCCTCAGAGGCATTAAACCATAAAAGCCTTAGTCTGATTTTAACCGATGGCTGAGGATATTTGCTCCATTCTTTGTTATATTTACACCACCATAAAAAAACCAAAAAAACCGACGTAAAACTTACCTAGTTCAGTCAGCCACAGGGCCACTGCACCGTAGATTTCATCAAGGATCAGAATAACCACCAAGTTGATTATGACAGCAGTAGCTGTCACTGTCACCCGAACATTGGACTTGGTCTCTGGATCGGGGCTCATCGCCATCAGAGCCGACACTGTGATGCGGTAGATGATGACGCCGAAAACGGCTGAAAACGTCAGGCCAAACTGGGAGCATAGAAGGGAAATAAATTAGTCATTGAACAACCATATTGTCCGATGCCCACACAGCAGTGGCTGGAATGAATATTTCAAAGAACACATGAATGTTGGCCCATATAGGCTACTCATTTATGTACATCATATACATGTTTATTTTTATTTAAAGTGCTTTCATCCATGCATAGTGCAACAATGCATGATTCTACATAGAGCAGATTTTTATATGCTGACCATAAAGAGAATGGAGGAAACATTGATGAAGTATCCAGGAAGACGGTCTTTCCAGGTCAGCTTGTCTATAGCAGCCTGTCCGGAAAGAGAGGAAACAGCAGAAGACAGAGTCATTTATACAATGGCCTCAACTTTTATTGGGGGGGTCATTGAGACACCCACTGAGACATGATCTCTGAAGAAAATAAAGATTTTGTTGCACTCATAAAAACAAATCTCTCAAAGTATGACGCATCATCACGGCTCATTTCCCCCTTTGGAAAGGTTGTAAAAGCTGACTGGAGAGAAGGAGCAGCCGCAGCACTTATAGCATCTGTATTTCCTGGCCTCCACAGGAAATATTACAACAGGTCAACAGTGACAAAACGGAGCACAAGAACCCATTTTATAGTCTGAATAGTTGAGTAGAAAATGGCAAAAAGTGAAATCCCTTACAGCAAAACATCCCAAACAACACAAACTAGCATCCTTACGTTAGGATACGTTAGGGTTTTAATATATAAAATACACTGTAAAAATGACGACAGGTAGCCCTGCATTGATGACATTAAATTCAACTTCCTATTGCTTTGTGCTCAAAGTTAAAATCCATGTTGATCTCTAGACATGATGGGAGGTAGATTTTGTCACCTACTGTAATAGGCATGCTAACAGATGAGCAGTTTCTCCGTTTTCAATCTCATCTAAACTACCTGAAGGCTGTAGTTTTCTATTCACACTTGAGTACTCGATTCTTGTGGTCATTTTGGGGGCAGCGGAAACCATCGGTGACGACGACACTGACATACCCCCTTACAAAGCTGATACAGATGAACCTACAAATATTACTGTATTGTGTATTTCCTCTTGATATGGTGCAACTCCAGTGCTCATATGGAGATATCCCTGTGTCCAACTGGCAATTTAAAAAATACAGAGACCAACCTAAGCATCTCCATCTCTATGTATGTGACCCCCTTCCCCTCCATTTTTGTGACTCTAGGCAAATCAGACACAGACGATATGAAAATTTCATTCAGGAGTCTGTGCATCTAAAGACCTACAGTTTTCTAGCAAGAAGGGCAATGGTACCATCTAGTGAGTATAATGACTCAGTGCAGCCGGCAATAAAGGCTTCCCACACGCACACACGCACACACGCACACACACACACACACACTACAATACAAATATATAGTCAATAGAAAGTAATTATCTCCATTTTGTGGTCTATTCTGTTAAAAGAATCAGCAGGAAGAGAACACATCTCGTCCATTTGATCCGTATTTTCGAACAAATGAATACAATTTTAAGAGTAACATGGTATAAGATATCAAGAAATTCAAATCTGCTTAATGCTGAAATGAATGAATGGATTACAGTGTATAAAATTTCGGTCAATAGTGCATGTGAATTTACTAACTCCTCTCTACTTGTGATTTTCTCTTTTTAGGATTATTCATAGTCATGCATTGGTGCACATTTATATTAATAGCTCCGTTGGATTAAAATGGAGGTTCTGCTCTTTATTCCCTTTCTGCCACGGGGAATTTAGTATCAGAGCTCCATGGATGGTAGTCATTTTCATTATTGACTAATTTGTGACTAATCTGGGGATGAATGTTGTCACGACTCACATTTTACTGAACCCTCTGACTCTCTCTGTCCCACCTCGGGAAAGTGAACTCAGTATTCAGGGTTAGAGTAAGTTCAGAACCCTGCCTGAACGCATGGATGATTTAGTCCTATCTAGATCATGTTGTGATGGTACACTTCACCATCGTGTAGCCAAAATGAGTATTACAGCAAGAAACACCTGCCTCTTTTCACAAATTATTTTTTTGCGTTTGTTTTGCCAGTCAGAGATGAAATAACACACGTAAGAACTTTTTATACCTGTTTCAGAAAGTAATTACAAGTTAAAAGTAATAATTTTGCCTCTCTCATTTATGTAAATGAGTTGGCTAGAGTATTAGAAACACCTTTCAGTATCATGAATATGTAGATGAATGCTACGACAAAATTTGACTTCAGTAATAAAAATAATTTATTGCAGAGCTCTTGTATTGGAGCAGATTTTACACCTGTGAAGCGGCTGGTGAGTGCATTTTTTTTTTTTTTTTTTATTAGATGCTTTTTAAGAACTGCTTTTTAGTCCTGAACCCTGACGAACCTAAGAGATTGACCGGGTGACAGACTCACAACCCCTTTTGCAGCATGTGCATTATGCACAACTACGGCTCTCTAATTATATTAGTAATAATAAATAATTCAACTACATAGAGTTGATGTTTTTCACCTCTTTACATAAAAGAGTGTATGTACATAAATCACATGAGGTTATAGCTGGATATAACAAACAATGACTGCCTCTCTTATTGGATTATAAAATGCATCTGATGAAACTCTCTAACACAGCGGCTAAAACTACATCTTTGAATGGTCGGAAGATTAAATCATACCCATTCTTACAGACGATTGGTTTGAATAGGACTTTGTGAACACATTTTTATGGCAGAATGCTAAGGGAGCCTCTCACGTATTTGTCCTGACAATGCTCAGAGTTTCTCTAACAGCCTAGGAACAAGTACCGGTATGCCTGCTATATTGGTGTATGTGGGACACACTGACACTCAGTTGTACTGTAAGACAGATGTTGGCTATTTTAGCACCAAATAAACTATAACACACAGAACTTGAAACAGAACTGTGTGTGTGTATTTTAGCATCTTAATACAAACTACTAACCAAATGTAGTTTTGTTTGAATGTTCTTGCTGCTTGATTTGACTTATTTAGCTGCAACGATTAAAGTAAAAAGCACAACGCACATGTCTGTAAATGTGTTAAAGTGTGAATTAATTACACAATTACCACTACAATCTCTGGGTTTAATCTAAATGTATATTTCACTGTTTCAGGTAATAAATCATGTGGTTCAAGTGTATGTGTGTGTGTGTGTGTGTGTGTCTATGTAAAAAGAGATTTCTGTGTCACCATAGTGACGGTCACTAATCTTACCCCTGGCTTCCTGCCCAGCATGCATCACTCCCACTCAGCCGCCCTCCCTCTGTTTCTCACAGTCTCCCCTAACTCTCCAAGTCTCTCATTATTTGTATATCTGTACGATGATCTCTTTGGATGAATCTCAACCTTTTTTCTTTTTTCTTTTTTTTTAATATATCAGTCACGATTGATTTGAAATCTGTTGTGAGAAATAAAGCTGTGAAGGAAGCAGGTTCGAGAAAATGTAATGTTAAATAAAAGTAGATAAATTGATGTTTTTCACTGCAGATATTTTGAATTGTTATCACAGGAAAGGCAAATGCGGAGCTAATGATACTCCATTACGTAAATAAAAGCACTTCAGCAACCAAGAACAATAAACCATTATTTATGGCCTGTTAATTACACAGTTTCTCATCCGTCATCTTGAATGCAATGGAAAGCACATAAAATAAGTGAGAAAGAGCTTTTGTACATGCAGTTGTGTCCAAATCACAGCTCACCCAAAATTAAAATGTGACTATACAGCAAAAAGTAAACTTGATAATGGTAAATCTTCCAGTGTATGTTGTGGCAAATGTCACTGGTACAGTAAATGTTCTGATTAAAACTGCACTAGGAAGTAATGTAGGAATTTTTTGTTTTGTTTTTGGGTTTTGGGGTTTTTTTGGGGGGGGGGGCGGTTTGCAAGTGATCATAAATGGTCATGGATACTCATTTTAAAACATGTAAACGCACACACTCGTCCACTTGTGATCGGATCATCCAGGAAGCATCTTAATGCGAGGTCTGACCAGGCCAAAGGTCTTCGGTGAATTGAAAGGATCGTTGTTTAGTCCAACCGTGTTAAATGTAAGTGGATAAGTGTTGTTTTACTTTTAATTTCATAGTTTCTCCACTAAATGTAGCTATTTGTCACATGTTTTACCAGCCAGTCAAACTAGTATCCCTATGGGACCAAGCATATCTGATATATACTGATAGTAAACGCAGCCTTCTCAAGAATTTGTCACGAAATACAGAATACTATCAACTTTATCATTAAAATATTTATTCCTACAATCCCTCCGGCTTTCTCAGCTTTGTTTGCCTGGATGTCAAGTTCCCTCATACACTCACATACTTAATGCAGGAAAAAGAGCAACAGGGACAGCTAATCCCTCATTAGCATTAGCTGTCTATCTGCAGGTCAGTCCTTCTCAACATATCATTAATCTGTAATTAACAAAGCTCAGTAACAAACTGAAACATAATTAAAAGTTACACAGGTGCAAGTTATGGTTTTTCTAACATTATTTTCTTAGTTTTGGAACACATAAACTCCACCTGCTGGAGCTTCCAGTCACACCGTCTGTCTCTGTCCGTCAATATTTGCTCTTTTTGTTCCCTTCTGCTGAGGGCAGATACACTCTGTTCTCCCGCAGCAGCCAAATGTACATAGACTTTTTGTTCAACTACATACTGAAATTTGCTGCATCTCGGTATGGTATGAACAGCTCCCTTAGCAGACCACAAGTGAGGAGTTTAACTCCAGAAATTTCTTTATTTGCAGATGAAATACATTTTCTATGTACTCGTTTTGATCTGTTGAAATTCAAATCTTACAATTTTCTTGATGTTTGACTGAGATTTGGAAGAAATCCATTTAAAAATGAAGTTGGAATGAAAAATTATCATGGAGAAAAGAGAATATAACCTCCCCAAAAAACGATAATTATGATAATATAGATCTATAGAGCTCCTAGTCATGCCTTTAATCACGTTAAGTAACTTGAAATAAATTAAAGGAGGCTCAGGTTGTTGCTGTAAACATTCAAAATCTCGATGAATGTAAAACGTAAAAGCACCGCCTGGATACCTGAGAGGCTGAGAAGTCAGAAGACGGGACAGGAAGAGAAGAACAGATGATTGCAGCAGCCTGCAGGAGCGGAAACCAGAGGACAGGAGAGGAAAGGTGAAGGGAGGTGAGGAGGGGAAGGAAGGAAGGAAGGAGGAGAGGTTACCGGTGTCCCTGCAGCCAGGGCAGACAGTAGTTTTTGCCTCCATCTGTCCTTCCCTGTCACTGTCCCGTCCTCCGGCTTCTCTGGCTGCAAGATAGAAGGACGGGATACACAAACACGCATGTTTACTTTGAGGTGTTCATTCCGGAGCGTTAAGCAAATTACAGCTTACACGAACACTAGCCATACCTGACCTTCATCACTGATCCAAAAATCACTGCTTTATACTGTAAAACTAGAAAAACACATATTTAACTATGAAAAGTTAGTGTCATAATTGCCTTATAATTTTGAGTCGAACAAATTTCATGACAGAAGTGTATTTGTTTTGAATAATTACAGAAGTACCTCAACTTTTCCACTCAAGTCCCACTTAACTTCAAATTCTAAGGAAATCTAAACTTTTTTAACTATAACTTCAGTTTCACATGTTTGTTTGTTTTTTTGTTGTTTTAAAAGTGTACCATTGGGGGATATGATGTCCCCGATCAAGTGGTCGTAAATTTGTGTCCCTGAAAGTGGCTCAGGTTGTCAGACACAATAACCCGAAACAAACAACTTTCTAAGAAGACAAAAAAGTGTCTGTTGCTTTTGCAAAAGTGCAACAGACACTGCAAATAGGACTTGAGCTGGGGAGTTTAACACTAATGTAACTGATAACAAGGTAATCTGACAGACGAAATTCAATCCAAAAAATTATTTTTTTTTTAGTCCATACAATTTTAAGGACAGAAAAATGCTTATCATGCCAAGATGTCGTTGTGTGTGCTTTCAAAACAGTTACGGATCACCAATGGAAAAATAAATCAGCTGCAAATTGGAAGCGACTAAAAATCACTGTTGGTAGGAAGGAGAAGGAAACATTTTCTGAATCACCCTACCCTCTGCAAACTTGGTGGTTTCATAATTTCATCTCATTTAACAATGACTGTCTTTGCTCCTGATAATTCAATATCAGTTACACATGATGGTATTGGGATTTGCTTTTTTTTTTTTTTTTTTCCTTGACGACAATACAAAAAAGCACCACTCTGGACTCTGGGCCTTCACCAACAGATGGCAGGGGCTGAAACACATCACATCCTTGGGGGTCCCCTTCTTCTGTCCCAAGGTCAGCTTTTGGGACGGTGTGGCAGTGACTTGGTTCCTGTCTCGCTCTGTTTGTGGCGAGAGTATATGTGGGCCAACAGGACTCAATGTGATTGACCCAATTTCCAGAGAGAATCTAGATCATTGCCCGTCATTATTAATGTCTGCTGCACGCCAAACAATCAAGCTGATCAGGAATCATATGATTTCAAATTGAGCCAGCTGTTGTGTTTCTCCCCACAGAATCAATACAGAGTAGAGTGCTGTCAAATGGAAATTTCAGCAGGATTATATATTTACTGACATCATGAGTTGTCCTACGGGAGACGTGGCCCACAGCATTTATCTCAGGGATAATTCTAATCTTTCCTACCTCGTTCTTTTTCTTTTTCTTCTTAATTTTCTGTTTCCTCTGCCTCTTCTGGAGGAGGATGGTTTCATATTTTGGCCGAGGGTGCTCCTGCAGGGGAAAAAAAAAAGAAAAGGTTGAATCTGTGTTGTACCAACATGAGAGTGTGTGTACATACCTTATTTTTCTCACAGGAGGAGTGCCTATCTTTTAGGAACAAAAAGTATATCCCCATAATAACTCATTAGAAGAGGAAAATTTGATGTAAAATTTAGATTTTGGTCAGTTCAGCACAAGGAGTCTAACAGTAAAGGATATACTAAGATATGTTACAACGCGCCTAAGGACTAAACACACCTTTTGCAGCTATATCTTTATTGGTTTCACACAGATTTTAACAACAAAAAGTTCGAGTCACATTGACAGTATTCTGGGATTCTATATCTTAGACTCAACTCCAGCCCATTACCACCAGTATCACAGATCCCACTCCCTTCCTGCCATTGTCCCATCCTCCCATTCACTTTCCTAGAGTCTCACTCACACATACATACTATTAAAAGTAAAGGATGTAGTTCATAATTTAAAAAAACAAATATGAATAACAAAATACATGATCAATTAAAGGGCAGCACAGTGGTGCAGTGGTCAGCACTGTCGCCTCACAGCAAGAAGGTTCTGGGTTCAAGCCACGGGGTCTTTCTGTGCGGAGTCTGCATGTTCTATCTGTGCCTGCGTGTTTATATGTGTTGACCCTGCGATGGACTGGTGACCTGTCCAGGGTGAACTCCGCCTCTCACCTGAAGGCTGCTGGGATAGGCTCCACAGTTAACAGGATAAGCGGTAGAAAATGGATGGATGGATTGATATTCAATTAAAGAATGTAAAATCTGGATAATTCGATAAATAAAACAAAAACAAAGGGTTTGTACAGCTCATGTAATTTATTTCTTCTCCAAGAGAGGTTTCCAGGTTTCTGGGGAAAGTCTTTAGGGAACCTTTCAGAGGAAACTTAATCCTCTCAAGTTTAATTCATTGCAGTGTCTCATGGATCCATCTATTATGAGGCGGTAGGGAAGAAGGTAGCCATTTAAGAGAATTAGCCTCAACAATAACTTGTTTTCTGGCCACAGATTCAACGGGTCTAGAAGGAATGCTGATGAGGACAGTGAGCGGGACTTGGTTTACTGAGATTTTGAGAACTCTGCTACGTGTGGTCCTAAATCGTAATCATTTTTGGCATGACTAATCACTTTTGTCCAAGTATCTTGAAGGATTTTGCATTGATAGAATCACCTTCATGTAAAAAGCTATGCAGCTACAATCTGGTATAGTGCATCAAATAGTGGCATTTTCATTTAAACTGTTCATCGTCCCTTTTAAATAAAATGTATCTTTGGATAAATGTATGTCGGGTGTACATCAAATCAAGCCAGGCTGCCTAGAATTAAGGGCTTGCTTGCAATCATCAGTCACATTTATTTATATATACACATATCAATATCTGTGCGCATCCACACCTACAGTGACGTGTGTGTGTGTGTACATTGCATGACCATTAATCAGTGTGTGTTGTATGCGCATGTGTATGTACCTCATCCTCCTCGATTCCTGTCAAATCCCAACTGAAACTCAAACTGATCTGGCGACGCTTCCAGTGTTCCAGGAACAGCACCGCTACACACGTGCACACGCACAGACACACATGCACAGACACACACAGACACACACACACACACACACACACACACACACACACACACACACACACACACACACACACAAAAACCTAATTAGCAAAAAAGAAAAAAATAGACTAGAGGGAAGACAGGAAGTTCAGACCTGATATTTATGTAAAGCAAAAACAAACAAAAAAACAAGAAATCTAGGAACAAAACAACAACTTTAACAGAAGAATGAAGACTGACAGGGTTCACAGGAAAAACTCTTACTAAAAACAACTAAAATACAACAGGATGAGATACATCTCGCCCCGCCTCTCACCCGAAGGCTGCTTGGATAGGGGATGGATGGAGATACATCTCAAAACAGGTGAGACAATAGAGCTAGCCGATTGGGTAAGAATCCATGAAATAAAACTGTAAAGACCACAACTAAAAAAAACAGTCCAAATATATTTAAGAAAATAAGAAGATATAATACTGGGTAGAAAAGTAACGATGTCAGAGTAGCTTCAACAGGATTACTGCACTGATGTAGCAGCAGATACTGCACAACACCATACAAGTATCATCATCCTCTCAAACTTCACCTGCTTCCAGGTGAAACTTTTAGACAATCTGTATTGGCAATTTTGGCTTTTTTAGAATGTTTTTTTTTAATTACTGCCAAGCACATGAGCAGGTAAATTATTGAACAGCATCCTGAAGTCAATGCATAATCTTCAATGAATTATTTTTATATACAACATGCATCAATCCATCCCTGTATTCTTACTATAATCACTGACTTTCTATTTCTATGTCTGAAGAAAACTTAGATGATTTTATGGCAGATTTGTAGTTTATTGCTGCAAAATTCTCCTGTAAAACAAATGCAGCAGAAGTGGGAACAAGGTGATACCACAAACTTGATCATTCCCCGATGAGAAATTCAGATGTGTCTCTGACAACAAACCACAACGTTATGGTTCATATTTCTGCTTTTTAGTCCTTTTTTTTTTTACATTGCGGGTCATTAGATATTAATGATATATTAATTCAGCCCACCTGTTCATACAGATACAAACTCACCCCACAGGGACATGAAGATGGCAAAGAAGACAGTGGCTGGGTTGTCAAAGAGGTGTGAAGCTCTGGCTGTGCCGCAGGCGGTGCTGAGCTGCCAGAAGTCACAGGCTCCGTCACACAGAGGACACATGGTGAAATTGAGACGCTCGTCACACATCTCCAGGCTTAAAGGGGGAGACAATAATCAAGCTCTTAGATGTTACAGTACTGGTATGTTGTCATGGTTGATGTGAAAATGTAATATTAGTGATCAGGTGCATCTAAAAATATCTTTAAACTACATATTCATTCTTGTTAAAAGGGATAAGAGATCATTCAACTATTAGAAATGAATGGAACTTTAAAATTTAAGCCCAATAAATCTTTTCTGTCTGGCCCTATTTCTAGTGAGTGTAGGCAGAATTACCAACCTTTTTGCATCCTCACTCTCTCAACACACACACACACACACACACACACACACACACACACACACACACACACACACACACACACACGCACATGCACAAAGACTCAGCCGTACCCTCTCTGTTCCTCCCACACAACCCTAACAAGAGCCAGATACAGTAGGTATCTGGGCAATCCCTCTGTAGAGTCTGTGTGTGTGTGTGTGTGTGTGTGTGTGTGTGTGTGTAAAATCGAGAGAGAGAGAGAGAATGAGAGCAAGAGAGGGAGAAAGAGGGAGAATGGGAGAGAGCGAGAGAAAGAGAGAGTGAGAGAGAGAGCAAGAGAGAGAGAGCAAGAGTGTGAATAGGAATGCAGGCACACAGAAATCATGGTGGGCATCGAAGACAAAACCTGATTTTCACTAATGACAAATGGCAGGTTGGCTAGGAATCCTCATCTTCATTTTTCACTAAACTAGTGTAAACTAAAAACTAAATCTGTGTAAACTAGTTATTTTAGGACAAAATTGAATGTTTTCAATTTCTAACGTATGAATTTGCCTTCAACAAAGGGAGTGGCAGCACAGTTCACTGTGAAGCAACAACAGGGTGGGTTTACCTGGGAATATTAGTATCCACTGTTGCTACCCCGTAGCCAAACACAATGATTCCCACTATGGAGGCTGGCACCAGCAGCTGAGTGTAAACGCCAAGCCATGCAAAGTACAGGCCGATCTTCTCTCCAAAGTACTTCCTGTGGGGTTAGAGCACAGGGATTAGGAGGCGATAGGTCATGGCAGAACAAACTGATGATTTAAGCAGCATGTGGCACACAGGTGTGTGACTATCTAAAAGCGGTATTTGATCCGAGTGATGAGCAAGTGTGACACCAATGTTTTAATTTGGAACATAGCTGTTGAAAATATACAAGTGAATCAGAGGTTAAACATTCCTGTGAGAATCTCTGACAGCTGATGTGTAAGCTCCTCTTTCTGTCAATTTTGTCTGGTATTTGTCTCAAGAGCTAAAAAAAAAAAAAAAAAACTAAATTTTTACAGCAGATTTCAGATAGACAACGTACAGTTTGCAAAGAGTTAATGAGTTAGCTTCCAGGCTATTGCTATCAGCTATCTCTGCAGTGCTCAATGCACACGAACCAGAACAATGTTCAAAATTTCAAATTCTAACTTGTGACCACAACTTATCTTATGATGAGTAGATTTGATACAATACAAACAAAAATAATAAACTACAATGACCACAGCACACTGCCATTAGTGTGTCAGTTTTTAATGAAAGGAAATGCATTTCTAGATTGAATCGTGGTTTTTCTCCATTTTGACAATGAGGTTATATTACCTGACCAGGTCGATGGGTTGGTACTTGTAGAAGGCTGAGTATCGGGCCCACTCTTCATGCAGAATCTGACAATAAACAGAGACAACTACTGCAATCGCAACTTCAACATATAGAAAAAAAAAACAAAATGGTGAGGTGAGGTGTGAATACAATTTAGCACATGAAACAAACTACCATATTATAATACACAGATGATATAAATACCAGACGAAGTACCCTAATTGTTAATTTTGCGCTTTTCTCATTTCGAGTCAAGTAAGAGGTGTGCGGCGTGGACGAGGAGCCATTCGCAGAGACGTGCAAAAGTCAGAGGTTTATTTACACAAAAGAAACAACCAAAAGCTAGAAAATGTAAATTAAACATAAACTAAATACTCAATCTCTGGGAGGCACACATGCTCGGGAACGAACAGGGATATTGACAAAGCAGATGAGCTGACAGAGACAGACGTGAGAATCTAAATTTAATTCGGACTCTATTAATGATGTAACAAGAAATGGGCGGGAGAGCACAAGAGCAGGATGATAAATGACTGACAAGGACCGATGAAGCGATGACACACAGGTGACACTCAAAAAAGGAAGCAGACAAAGACAAGAAGTAGCACCTGAGTAGACTCGAAGGAAGTACACTTTGAAATAAAAGAGGAACTGACTCCACTGGTCAAAGCAAAACCAGAAACAAGGGATCGCCTCTTGATAATACCATTTTAAAGAGTCCAAAACTAAGTGTCCCCCACTAAATTCGACACAGTCCTGATGTGAGTGTGACAGAGATGCTTTAAAAATAGAACGACGCGCTCGAGTCTCAGAGCACATCGGCTGCTCTTGAACAGCTAATGATCTGTTGAGTTTGCTGTTTTCATTGTCTATTTAATACTGTCTGATTTTTAAAGCACTTTTCTGTGACGTGTGTCCCGCCATATTCCTGCTCCTCCTGATTGAGTGCAGTCGTCAGAACCCTGAAGCTCGGAAAAAAAGCACAGAAAACAAACGCCGCATGAAAGCGTGTTCGAATTCAGCAGGGCTCTCCGGTTGCACAGGAATACACACACCAAGTTTGACATCGGTTTGATCTACAGTTGTTGAAATAATAAAGTAATGTACATATAATATACATAGATTAGCCTGAAGCCATTTAAGAGTGGGGGTAGTATTAGATCATCAGTGGGTCAAGCTGGCACCCTTGATGTTGAAAATATAACGGTTATCATCAATGACCAATCTGATTTAGTTATAAACTACAGTGATTAGGATTGAACTATCTTCAGCTATTTTCATTGTACTAAACTTTTGCTCCACCCTTGGTAATTTGAATAAATCAATATCATTCGCACCCTTGGAGCAGCTCTGTTTATGTTTATTGAACTTAAACTCCAAGCTGTTACAGTGTTTCACAGATGGGAAGGAGGAGCAGTCTAAGAAAACACAAAGAACAGAAGAAAGAAGCAAAGATGAACCACTGTTTTAGAAATGTGGAGGTTCCTTCTCTACTCAGGTTTTAAACAGCAGCTTTCAAGTGACACGCATCTTCAAAAGCAGTGTTTCATTGGACAGATGAGGAGGAATAGAGGACGAGAGAAAAACAGCAAAAGAGAGAGTCGTATGAAGATAAGAGCCAAGAGAGGACTCGGCGTACCTGTCTGTCGTTCCTCTCTTCAGGGTGTCCAATGACTTTATAATCACCCTAAGGAATGAGAGGAGAGAGAGAGAGAGAGGACATTAATACACATACCCCTACACTGCAGACTTCAGAAAATGTGTAGAAGCACACACTTCTGTGCACACTCATGTAATATAAATAGATAAACTGTTCCAAAATAATTCAACTATAAAAATACACTTGAAAGATGAACTGTTCGGTGTTTTTTTCTTCTCTTTCACGCTGTAGACACAAACAGGAGCAACTATTTTTGCTGCTGTTTACTTTGCTCTCATTTCAGTCCTCTTGAGAAATATTCTTAATACATTAAACAGTTGTTATTTTGCCTGATATTTTATGGTAAACGCTTTCTTTTTCTCCTAATTGTGATATTACTGCAGAGTATTATTACTGTATTTCTCTATTGTAAATAATTGTTATTTCTTATTCTATTTAGTTTCTTTATTATATTACTGACTGAGGCTTTTGGCTTTTAATATTTCAGTTCTTGTTTTCATGGTATTTACCTCATTGTTGTTTCAGGGTTTGCCCAAACCTTACCTTATATCAAGGTAAACGTCTAATATTTTAAAAACATTCACTTACTACTACTACTACTAATAATAATAATAACAATTATAATAATATAGTTACACTGCAGCACCACAGACTCGTCATTTAATTGCTTATTTCAAGTCAAGTGCATTTCAAGTACGACTGCAGAATGAAACTTGCCTCAGACTGGAAGCTTCACAGTAATATATCTAATGTTATATATTTTAAATATTATCAAATACACTGGTCTGATCCCAAACACACATACTTACATCATGAAGTGGAAATGCGGCGTCGTATACACCTTTCGCGATCAATGTGCTGATACCTGAGAGAGAGGAAAGAGAGGCAAGTGAGAAATTATGCTTTAATAGTTTTCTTCTCCTGTGTTTGGTGAACAATATTGACAATTAAAGGAGACTTAAAATTGTAAATTAAAAACAAGCTAGCAATTCATATCACTCATAACCAACCGACAGGGAGCAGCACAGTGCCAGAAAGTTGTGGTGTTCACCTCTTTCGTAAGAAATAAGTAATGCTAACCTCTGTAGCGCTAGCTGCTAGCTCAATTTACACTCAAAATCTGTTTGAGCAATAACCTAAGGATGATAGCTTTTAAGCATAGAACCACAGATACCAGCTGAAGAAGTTTGTTTGTTTGTTGGCGCTACAGTGACTCACTATTGTCCCTTGATTCATAAAGTTGTATCATGAAAGAGGATGGACTGGCGCTAGCTTGTTAGCAAATGTAAACTGCACCCATAGTTGCCCCTATCCTTGAATTTTTAATTTGAGAGTTTTTTTCTGTTTAACTTTGAAACATTCTGTGCTGACAAAAGAGATTTAAATCATAAATGCACTAAACCGCTGAAGAAACCCAAGCATTGAATCAGTTTATACCAAATAGTTCCATTATGTGCAGACAAATAGCCATTGTAAGACCACAGCTGATAAATCCACACTTCATTCAGAAAATAAGTATTTTAAAAGTTGTTTGCCAGTCATTTTGTGGTCAGATGTGACAAAGAATGAATTCAGACTTTGTACAAACTGGCATCATTATGTAGTTACTTGGACATAATTTTTTTATCTGGTTATTGCAGTAGGATCTTGACTGCTGCTTCTGTCATTCAGGGGAGTGAAGACTATGAAGAAGCACTGCTGCTAACAGTAAACTATGACTAAATACACTTTCTAGGGTTAAGGTCAACAGGTTGGTGACCCCTAATGTAGTCCTACCAACTGCTCAGGTGTGTTGATAATCTTAAACTTGGATAGATTTTTTTCGCTATCCTATTTCAAAATAACGATTAGCCTCCAGGGCCAAACAACGTATATGAATGCCTTTGCATTCTATTTGTATGTGCCGCCGCAACATGCAGTACCGACATTGGGCCACAGTCTGCAGCTTGCACCGTTTTAACTCTGTTTTTCAGTGTCAGGCAAACTGGGAGTAGAGTAGGTGCCACTTTTAGGCATTGGTAAAATTCATGTGGGAAGGGATGGCCTGACCTATGAGAGCAAGGGCGGACACTGACACATCAGATGACCTGGCAAAGATAACTGGCTCTTTCATCAAAGTAATGAATCAATTAATTATCAGTGCGCATAGAGGACTGGGAACTATGCAATGATTAGCTGTGCTATTAATGAACCAAACGACCAACACATATTCCCTCACACACAGACACACACACAAATACATGAATGCTCTCTGAAACAGTGAGACGCCCAACTCCCAGTGGCCCGTGCTTCAATCTCAGCCTGACCCAGGAAGTATGACCCACTTGTAGAGGAGATGGAGGAGAGCAGGAGAGACAGGAGGAATGTGCATGTGTGCGTTTGTATGTGACAAAATGTATCTACCAAGAATGAAGGGGAAGGAGAAAATAGAGGTTAAAGAGATTCATTTCTATTTTCTCCCCCCTTCTTTCCCTGCAGCTCAATCAGTACCCGCTGGCTGAGACCTTCTGCTGTGATGGGCAAGCCAACCAGACATATGGTGGATACTGGAAATTAAAGGGGCACCGCCTTATTTCTATAAGGAACGATGGGCCTCATGCATGCAGGGGCAGCTGTTATCTGCATGACATTAAAATCTAGATTAAGTTCATATACTAAAGCAAGATCTTAATTCAGGTGATGCTGAACTCTCAGAGTTCATAAACAATGTCTACACAGGGGCTGAGGGCGCTTTTTTTTCCCCATCTGCCTTGTTTGGTCCAGACGGTCAGACTTTTGGTCCAAAACAGGTAGTGAAAAGTGCTTTGAAACACAGTCCAGACCAAAGGATCAAAATTTGGTTCAACTGAAAGTGCTGAAAATGAGCCTCGCTGGCATACGTGGCATGGGGAGATGACATCCATCCATCTCCTTCAGCTTATCCTGTTAAGGGGGGCTGGAGCCTATCCCAACGGCTTTCGAGCGAGAGGTGAGGTTCACCCTGGACAGGTCGCCAGTCCATCACAGGGCCAACACATCTAGACAGACAACCATTCAAACTCACATTCACGCCTACGGTCAATTTAGAGTATCAATCAGCCTAGTCCCCATTTGCATGTCTTTGGACTGTGGGAGGAAGCCGGAGAAAACCCACGCAGGCACAGGGAGAACATGGAGACTCCACACAGAAAGATCCAGTGCCCGAGCTGGGACTCGAACCCAGAACCTTCTTGCTGTAAGGCAACAGTGGTTACCACTGCATCACTGTGCCACCCGGGGAGATGCCATACAGTATCTTACTAAAAGTGAATCTGGATATTCATATTCCTCCATTCAAACAAAAAGGGTCCACCAAATTGACAACATGCTGAAGTCTGCTTGCCCTACGACAAACCAATCAATAGTAATGTTTATATGCAAGGCAGAATATCAACCCGACATTAACCTAAATAAGATAGTACTCTGAATAAGACACAGCCTCATAAAAGGCATTTTCTTATGACTTTAACCTGAATAAGGTCATAGAGTAAGCAATTATTGTATTTTTGCATTATTTATATGGGTTGTAGACACGGATACAACTTAATTGGACAATTAAATCCCTACAGAGTTGTGCCACACATGGAACAGTCAAATTGCTTTAGACAGTCAATTGCAGACAATATTGGATTTTTGACAATCAAAAATCACCTACTGCTACGATGTGCAAATGATAGAGTGATATTTTTTTTTGTGCTGGACCAAAGAAAAACCCCTGCTGTGTTCATTGTGCAGCAATTTGGTAATGATATAACTATGTAAAGGTGAGAAGGCTCATTTCTCAAACAAATACCTTCCTTTATCAAAAAATGTTTCATATATTAAATGACTATTTAAATAAACACCAAAATAAAATTGCTCAACAAGCAACAAGGTTGAAGAAGCAAATATCAATGGAGAATGTTCACCTTAATTAGTTTTTGAATCAACATACTAATTGTATTCTGCATTTAATGTGCTGTAAAAGCTTTTTTATCAGCACATATCGGAAAACATATAACTCAATACGATGGATGCGTGATAGGCCCATGATAGGCCAATATATCAGTCAGCTGATATATCAGTTGGGCCCATTTAAACTAGATGGTCTACTGTACTGTAGCTTCCAATGATCATTACCACTTGTGCTATAAGTACAGTTTTCTTCATTATTAAGAAGAAAACACTCAAAATGCAGTGTAGCGACAATGTGAAAGAAAGGTTCACTGATAAACTTCAGAAGGAAACTCTGCAATCATTGGTCAGACTTTGCTCGGTAAGGTGCAAATGAGAATATGAATAGAATAACAAGAAACCCATGTAAACGCCTTAATCAAAATACTGTCTTATTTTCAGCCATGCAGCCACTATTGAGAAGAAGACGTGGTTGATGATGATGATGGGTCATATGTATGTGTTCAAAGTTCTTCAGTGCGCTGAAAATCCCAAATATCAAAATCAAATTCATACTAAATATCAAAAATATTAGCTTTTGGTCGGACCTTGGTCTAGAAACTTTCAGGTGTGAAAACACATCTTGATTCAGACAAACTGTGGTGTAACCATTTTCAAAGCCATGTGAAATGTTGTGCTTCTTTGGCTTTATAGCTGTTGTCACCATCTCCATAGAAAATTATGCTAAGCGACGTGATAAACAAGGCAATCTGCTGCTGAGGTAGGTTCGGACCTTTAATTACTTGAGTCCCAGTGGATGTCTGTGGTTGCAAGGAGTGTTAATGAGTGAAGATTCTTTCTAAGAACAGTCTGATGGGAGCAGGATGTTGCCAGAAAGCAAACAGGCTCCGTCTATCATTCCAAACAATTCAACATCGCATAGATGTTGGTGTCATCCAATCATACTATCATTTCTCTTTTTGCTTGGGTTATCAGCTGCACTTCCCCTCGCACATGGATTCCCAAATGGCAAACTGATATCATCTTCCAGGCCAACTGTAGTTTATCAAGTAAAGCCCAGGGGTATTTGATGTTTCAGCACAACCATTCACAGCGACTGATCTCTGACTTCAGCCCGATGTATCAAAGAATAGTCCCATTAGTTAAATTTTGTGAGAAACATCACAAGAACATTGTTTTCACATCTAACATCTATGCAGGACTTGGCACTGAGACTCTTTTGTCTGCAAATAAGCATGACGTCAAAACTCCAGAGACCCCTACAACCACAGCATAATAATGTGAAGCTGATGTAAATACACTCGATCAAAGATGAGCCCCTTTGTGGATGAACGGCTAGAAGATGATGATGATGATGTTACAGTGAAGTTGACCTTTGAATTTGTGGATATAAAACATTTCTAGTTTATTCAGTCAGACACTTCGGGGAAATTCTGTATTGACACCAAAGCTAACACCAAAAGCTTCTGATCAGAACTTGCGATACGTTTTTTGTTGTTGTCGTTTCATGAATTTTTTATTATTGTGTTATTTAAGGGAGTCGGATGTTCAATAAAGCTTTTTCCTATGTAACTGCGGCTCATTCCTATGCAAGTATAAACCAAGAAAACAATTGTCACACACGCAGTCTTGCACATAAACGGATAAGTATACTCACCAATGGTTTGACAGGTTCGGACACACACGGTCCTTCTCAAGATCTCATACACCTATGAAAAATATGGACCAATCAGACCAGAGATACACTAAAAAATGCCCCATAAAGGACAAAACAGACAACACATGAATGAAAACTTACAATTCGACCCCTTGTGGCGTTGTCAAAGAATGTGTCTTTAGATGTGATGTTGTACCTGAGTGAAGCATCAAATAATCAAAACTTGTGCAATTGTGGACACATTTATAAAAGCATGTAAAGATTTGTTTTGACATACCTTTTATGTTTGTTAGCTCCACAACTATGATAGCTTTTCAAAAAAAAAGATCCTAGCTGCTGGTATAGTGAATGATACAGAGCTAGCATGGCCACTCATGCTTGGGTTTTAGCACTGTCTATTAATGGGTAAAAGGTAAAACTTGGCATGATCCCTGTAATTGCCACCACCGCTTCCTGCTCATATTCATGCTGTAACTCATAATCCTTTTCACAGAATGCTACGAATCATTATCCGGTCGATCTAGGTGGATCTCAGTTGTTTTTGGTGGCTGTTAGTAATTTCTTGTTGCAGCCATTTTCTATTATTCATTTATCCACTATCTGAAATATGTATTACAAGATTCAGTTGATTTCATCAAGGATTTCTGTGACAAAACAGAGGGAGAATACAATGTAGTTTTAGTCTTACAGGTGGAGCTTGTCCCTGGAGAAGCAGTGTGAGAGGAATTTAGTGGGTCCATGGTCCTGATGTGGTACTTTGGGCTGGAAAGGCTGGTTCAGTTTCCTCCAGACTGAACTCATGCTGGAGCTTAAAGCACCTTCCTCTTTGAGTTCATAACTCTGATGAAACACAAAACAAAGACAAGTCAATGTCTTACACAGGTAAGTATGGTCTAAAATACCAAAATAATGGTTCTTAAAAAAATTATCAATTATAAAGCGATACATTAAAAAAAAATTGCCTAACCAGTGTTCATAAACATGTGTCTTGACCTTAAAAAAAGATGCCTTTTCCTTCCTTCATTGCTTTTTTAAGACCGCAGACTCCACAAAGAGCCATACGCATATATCTCTTTTGAAGCTGACGGCAACTTATTGACAACTACAACAAGAAAACAACAGCAAAACTCTCAAGCACAATATCCAGTATAACATAAATCCTTTTTATTCAGCAGCACAATTAGTGAGCCATGTTGATTTGGATGTTTTTGTTTTGCTCTGGCTGTTGTGAGCTATCACTCATTATTAGCAGCTAAATGTACATGACTGTCACAAAGAAGCAACGTAGGAGGGAATGACACCTCGGTGAGCTTGACACCCATTTCTGAGTACTTAAAAGCCTGAATACACTTTTTGGGTGAAGTATCAGTTCAGCACTGCATGGACTGTAGATGGTAAACCTTCATCTAGTATTACAATAAAATATATGCAGAAACACATATAGCACGATGTTGTTATTATCAGCAGTGGCTGTTCCTTCTTGTCTGTTTCTTCCATTATCTGATTGTTGATTGAACATATTGGTTCTGTAAATATAGTGACCCCATTTTTGAAACCCTAATACCAATATTGACTTTTTTGTTGATGCCAAACACCTCTAGATGTCTGGCGTCCATCTTACTCAACATACCCACAGAGCTAACAGATAAACCAACAAACTATAACATGGAGTCAGAAATATGTTGCTTTGTTGCCTGCATCCAACAACTGCTGTTAAATTAAAAAAAAAAAAATTTTAAAAGTCAATTTGGGTGCTGAGAGCTTACGGTCTTGGTGGGGACTTTAATCTTGAGGAACTCTGCTTCTCGGCATAGCACCGGCCAGGGCGCATGGAGACGGGTGAAGCTTGGGCCGTGAACCTTCAGCTATAAAAACAAAATAAACAGCAATTTAAAATGTTCTTTCTGTTTTTAGGTCAGCCTGAGTGGTTAGAATATCATACAGTATTTCTGTTCATGCTCACTAGATGCTCAGTTAACTCATTCCTTTTTTAAATGTTTGAGAACATATCTGGGCCAAAGTTTTTCACCAAAAAGTGGGTTTTTTTTCTCCCCAAACTTCAGTGGTTCAAGAATTATATTACCAGATTGCTTAGCTGAAACTACCTGCTTTATAAACCAGGCGACCATCTGTCAGAATCAGCCATGCAATCCAATGAAACTGACAGACTATGTTTTGGTGGGAGAAATGCAACACTTCACTGTTGACGACTGATTTTGCCTCTAGACCTCAAAGTTGGCCTCTGGAGCTTCAACTGAGCATTTCAGATGGCACAGAGCCGCACTATCCAAGTTGTAGTTTACATGCTATGCAGACAAACAAACCTTGCTATCATCATGTCCTACTGGGCCGCTTACCAGTCAGCCAACTCTGTTTTACATAAAAGATAGATGTAGCCTCTGTTGCTAACTCCTCAAGCAAAGCCTGAAGCTGTTTTCTTCTTGTTAAAGCCTGTTCCTGACACATGGGTGTTATTTTGTTCAAGAGCTTATCATCATCTACACAAAACTGAATTTACTATATATGTATTTACTATATGTAAAATAAATTCCTGACACATCCAAAGAATCATGGTCCATTGGCCACGTTGTAATTATGACCCAAATTTGAGGAGCATTTGCAAAATTGCAAATTAATGACTCCATGCATCATTAACGAGTATGTGACTGGACTCTGAATATCAGTTAAATATCAAATGACAGTAGTAAAAACTCAGAAATCTATGAAGCAGCTATTATGTGGCCTGTCTGCAGGGGAGAGTGAGAGTGTAACTGGCAGTGAAAGAGTGGAGTGGCAGCATGGAACGACAGCCAGGTAACCTTACTCTCCTCAGACCCCCATCAGCTTCTGTAAGAGGGGGGAGTGAAAAGAGAAAGGTGGCATGGCAAATGATGGAAACCTGAAACGTTTCCCTGTCTCCATTCCTTCTCTCCTGAGAGCTTTTACCCCCACCCACACCCAGCCTCATATATATCACTGTACCTTCTACTGGACACGGTTTCATTGCTGATTGACTGACTGGCTCATTTAATTGTCATGCTTACTCCTCTTAGATTTCATTGTCTTTTCTTATTCCCCTGGAAACAGGGAACCATAAAGCTAACTGACCTCAGCTTTACTGCTTTTTAATGACATTTATTTATGATCATACCACCATAATTTGCAGAGTTATATTCAAAAATGATTGTTGGTACTTCCTGTCTTCTTGATAGCAGATTAATTTTTTTTTTTTTACACCAGCCTAGAAGCTGACATCAACATGGGTTCCGTTTCTACATTGGATTTTAAATCATTGCTGAAAAACAGCTCTGTGGCAAATACAATTTCATGAAACTATATTGTTCATAATGATTATCTTCCCCATTACACATAAATTGGTGATTTTTGTGCAGCAAAATGCAATCTTTAGAAGTATAAAGCGAATGTTATGCTATGAACAAAGAATGCCGTACAATTTTTTCACCGATGATGACAGTTGTAGTCTTGTTTCGCCACTTGTTAGCTAACACCATTTTGAAGACAGATGAAGGCTTTAGGGTGGCACAGTGGTGCAGCGGTTAGCACTGTCAACTCACGGGCAAAAAAGTTCCTGGTTCAAGTCCTGGCTCAGGCACAGGGCACAGACACAGGATCTTTGTGCTCGGGCACAGGATCTTTCTGTGTGGAGTCTCCATGTTCTCCCTGTGCCTGCGTGGGTTCTCTCTGGTACTCCAACTTCCTCCCAAAGTCCAAAGACATCAAGAGGGGACTAGGCTAATTGAATACCGCCGCAGTGGGCGGCATGGCTCAGTGGTAAAGTGGCCTTCCAGCAACCAAAGGGTCGCTGGTTCAATCCTCGACCCCAGTGACCATGTCGAAGTGTCCTTGAGCAAGATACTAAACCCATAATTGCTCCTGATGAGTAGGTTGGCGCCTTGCATGGCAGCCTCCACCATCAGTGTGTGTGTGAATGGGTGAATGAGATCACACTGTAAAGCGCTTTGAGTGCTGCTAAGGTAGAAAAGCGCGATATAAAATTGAGTCCATTGAGTCCAATACTCTAAATTGACTGTAGATGTGGGTGTGAGTGTGAATGGTTGTCTGTCTATAGGTGTTGGCCCTGCGATGGACTGGTGACCTGTCCAGGGTGAACCCTGCCACTCACCCAAAAGCCGCTGGGATAGGTTCCAGCCCCCCCACGACCCTTAACCCTTAAGAAAATGGATGGATGGATGAATACTTCAATTTTCACAAGAGCAGTATTCACTAATGTGTTTAATACTTTAGAATAAAAGTATTTTACACTATGTTAAGCTTGTGGCTGGGAGACCTTATGCCATGTATTTAACTGGAAATCCATTCTAAAATCAACCAGAATCTGATTTTTCACAATGCTAAATTACTTCTGTGTTTTCCGAATTCTGTGCCATTCCATTCTTATCTTTAACTTCCCATGAAAGCTGCCTGTACAACTGATAAAATTAATTTTAAGATGATAGCAATACCTCGACACATACATATTCATTGGTGGGATTTATTGTAGTGCATACCGCGCGCACATCATCGGATACAGATCTGGCTCCAGGTCAGGATGAACACCAAAATCTTACTGATTTTCCTCAACCTAATTTGTATCATCCAACAAAATCTAATCAAAATCCAACAGTTCTTCCTCCTATTTTAAAACAGTAGTTGCAAGTGGAAACACAATCTATGCAATTTTTGAGATGAGGAAAAAATTGTTTTCCTGTCCCCAGTCAGAACTAGGGGTTGAGACAGATAGTCAAATTTACTGCTTTGTTATGATGCTGTTAGGTTGAAGAGGACTTCCTGATCATGTGATTGATACTAACAACATGGCTTCCTCTGCAAAGACATGTGAGGAGCCTTGTAAGTCACTGCAACAAAACAGCAGCTGTCTTATCAAATGGGGGGAAATACGTTAAAATGTTTTCTCTCTGGTTGGGAATACCATCAAGCGACAGTAGGCAAGCCTTTATCCCACCCACACTGATGCAAATCAGCATTGAAAAGCAAAAACTGTGACTGGCAAGATTATGACAGCAATCGGTAGGCTTACAGGCTGTATCTTGCATGACCACCAAGTGCCATTTAAAGCTTTCTGCTTAGGCTTAAATGAAAGTTGTAATGGAGGGCACAACTGTTACAGCATTCCTGTCTCCGAATAAAACACACATACGAGCTGCCTGTTTTCAGCGTTATCGAATCGATTTTTTTTTTTTTGCCACAACTGGATAAATAATTGTATCTGTTCAATTGCAGAACTGATTTCTGTTCAGCATTACGCTACGTGGGTTGTCAGCATGTGATAAGCAGTTTTGTTCTAACAGGTTGTTGAGAAGCCTTCTCTTCTCCCATGTTTATGGTTAATGATGGTATCAGCAATTCATGCAAACCCTCGTCAGAGATAACCGAGTTTACTGTAGCAGGGTCAAATTCCAATTAAAGAGTTGGTACACCCAGTCTAATAATCCTGCTTGCATTCCCAATGAATGGTGACAATGTGCTTTTTGCTCACTGAAGTCTTCCTATAGGTCTCTTTTTCCATCATCTGCAGTCACTGAAAGAGCAGGCAGATTTACCAAAAAAAAAAAAAAAATTCACGACCAAAAACCTTTCAGCGTTTTTTTGTTTGTTCAGAGTATTCATTTAAAGGAATTATTAGCAATGATTTATTGAAAAGTATTTCACCCTCATACCTTTGTCCCTTCCCTTGCTGCACTTCATTTAACCTCCTCCACCACCCTCAATATTTCAGCTTGTCAATCAAATTCACTCCTCTCTTCTCTTTGTTCCTTTCCTCTTTCACCCTCTTCTTTCCTATCTCACCATCAAAAAGCAGAGGATATAAATACCTTTGAGCCTGGAGAAGGTTAATTAGTAGAGGGATTTCCAATTAGATCTTTATCTCTGTAGGGGGGGTAACTAGGACGCGGCCGGGGGCATCTTTGGGTGGGGTGGGGGCGCATCGAGTAGAGGGTGATCATTTGGGCAATAGGATACCAGTGAGTGGAAAGACATCCACTCAAGTGAAACATGGAGGGTGAGAAAGAGAGAGAGAGAGAGAGAGAGAGAGAGAGAGAGAGAGAGAGAGAGATAGTGACAGTGAGTGACAGGGAGACAAAATGGATCACACAGGGAAAAAAAATGAAGATGAAAATGAGACAAGGTAACTCAAAGAAAAACAGCATGATGAGAGATGGCTATCAGCAGAGGACATCAAACTCTGAGGGGGGCTGACATTAAAGGACTTCCTACAGACCTGCAGATGACTGGATGGATGGATCCAACTCTAACCCTGGAAATATTTGTATTTGTATGTTCTACAACTACCACAAGCACAAATCTCTTGATAGAGCTTATACTTTTCATACCACAAGTAGAAAAATACGGCAAAATAATTTCCCTTATGTTGAGAACTTAATATTGATGGCAATACATCAAAATGTCAGGAGATTCTCTACAGTATTACATTTGTTCCATAATATATCTAAAATGTCTCTCCCTGCAATTGAATATTGTGTCTCTATTTACTCATTTAGTAATTACCCAGCCTGATCTCATTCCCAACTTGGCCAACGCAGAAGCTTGGACAGTGGCCATGTGCTTCAAACTATGACGCTGCAGTAGGTGCCCCTCAAGCATCAGTCTTTCACTGTTCAATAGAGATGACCTCAATAGCAGGAATAGTAACTATGAGGGATGTAAGGACACAATAATACAAGAAAGTCAGATCTGATCAGGGTGGTAGCTGGGTCAAACAAACAAACTGGGGGGGGGGGGGGGGGCTGTTTGATTCCGTTTCCATTCATGAATTTGGTAAGTTTAAGTGTGAGTTAAGATTGTATTTTCTAACCATGATTACCCCTTAACTGTAAACATGTTTTTTATTGCAACCATCACACTAAACATCATGGAATGTGTAAATGCTTTCCTAAATGTAACCAGACCTTTACCATACCATAGACACATTATGATGCATCATTATTCTAAGAATGATTGCTTTATTTTTTGATGCCCAGGTTGTGCAGTTTATGATGTTGCCTAACAGCACAGGGACAATGTTACCTGCTTGGTTGGGCATCCATACAGACACAATTGGTCGGAATAGTGTGATCCATCCCCCTGTTCAAACGTTTGACCATCAGATGTAAAGATGCAGCTGATTACACCATATGTGACGGAAGAGGTATGTGGTAATCTGTGGTGCTCCCCCTAGTGGCAGAGAGGGTGGAGCGGCCTTAGTAGATCTTTTGCAATGAATATACAACAGGGAAAATGCAAAGGAAAAAAAGATGGTTTGCTTGGTGATGTAGTTCTGCATTGTGACGGCTGTCAAATTATATTTCAATACTGCTTGTGATTACATGCATTTACCTTCATCACAGTGGTAAAGGATTTTATCAAGCAGGTGTTGTACAGAAGAGGGTGCCTCTTAAACAATTCCCCTCTACCCAAGGGAAGTCTTGCCAAACACTTAATCCTGCTCACTCTGTTTCCAAGCCCCTACAGACTGAACTCTTCAAAGGTCCCAGCTCCACTGGATGAATTAACATCTTCCTCTGATTTAATTAAAAGTGTTCTGGTGGAGGATGTCCCTAAGAGATCGAAGGTCATCTCAATAATCCCTTAGATACAGTCACCGAGACTGACAGTTAAGCCACCCTTTTATTCCAGCATCCAATTAATCAAACAGGTTGGACCTTGGACTTGTATTTTTTTTAAGGCCTGGCTTATGTTCTCTGTTGTTTAATTAATCTTTGAACTGTTTCTTCCTGTTTCAAAGTGTACGTTTTGGTCCTTTCCCACAGTCATGACATATTTGTCATGGTTACAATAACAAAGACAACTTCTACAACCTTTAATTTTGTTGTCACGTACGAAGCCCTCAGATAGTCTTTGCTGTTGGTCCGCTTCCATCTTCACACTTAAAAAAATGATTTTCTCACTAACCTTCTGAACACACAGAAGTATCACCCCTGCTTCTAGTTTTACTTTGAATCAAAGTAACCTGTCTAGCCAGATGGAATGTTTCATGAATTCAAGAGCATTTAATCCATTTGTTTTTCTTTGAAACAGCCCACAGAGAACATTTTCATTGTCCTTGGAGTATCCAGATAAATCCATCCATTTTCTTCCGCTTATTCCCTTTAAGGGTCATGGGGGGGCTGGAGCCCATCCCAGCGGCTTTTGGGCGAGAGGTGGGGTTCACCCTGGACAAGTCGTCAGGACAAATCATTTTCTTTTAAAAGTTTTGAGGGCATGATTTTATTGTAACAAAAGCGAGAAGCACCTGCAAGCTTGAAAGCAATAGCCGCCTCTGTAGTTACTCTGCTAATGTTTGTTACTTTGCCTTTTGAGATGCAGTGAGAGTAACACTGTCATATAGTCAAGATATAATTAACAAAGTTCAGTTGAAAAATGTCATCTTACCTCCATGTGTGCGAGCATCTGGCCTCAACAATTCACAAGTTGGGGGGAGGGGGGGGCTAGAGTATAAGTGGGGGTTGCGGGTGCAGAATACGATTTATCAATACATCTTGGCATTTCATGGCAATTTGTTTTCACTATTAATTCAGAGGTATCATGAACACCAATTGAGATAAGTTTACTCAGCTGGGCCAAACTTGACATGAGTCCGACACCTGCTAAACCAAAAATGAAGTGGTTATCTATTGATTAAGCATCACCTGCCTGAGGGCCTTGTACCACATTGCTTCTATCGGTGAACAAATGAAATTCACTACAAGCTTCAGTGTGGCAAATAAGGAACCACCAGGTTAAACATTAAACCAACAATCTCATCCTTAAGTTATAACTGCATAAAGGTTGAAGAGGAAGACTTGGAGGGGGCCAGACCTCCTCCCCTGATACACCCTTGAAAAGTGCACATAAGGATGCAATGTCCCTGATGAATTGTATTCGTCTGTCTAACACAACAGTCTCACCACTGTCCCCTCTATGATGGGGCGACAGGTGTGGTACGGTGAAGCCTTCCAGACTGACAAGCCAATTTACAAACATGTGGATGACCGGCTTCTTGGCCCAGCCTGTCTAATGAGCCCACAAGGAAGATCAGATTATTTGCAAGTGCTAGTTTAGCATCAATCAGAGACACTAGTTATGGCTCAGTCCTTCTCTTTGGGATAAATGGACAGCTGCTTGGTCAGAAGGAAACAGAGGCAAGGAGAGAGAGCCAAACTGTGCCCTTGTGGGCTTGCATTCCTTTGCACAACTGCAGTTTCTTGAAGGAACCGAACATCCATTTGGCTATGGCCAGCGGCTTTGTGGACAGAAAGCCTATGGTTAAGTCTGCGGGTACAGACAGGGGTGGTTGTTGGTTTGGAAGCCCCCTCTCCTTGCTGCTAAGCTGTCACCTGGCCAGCATGGGAGAGTAGGCATACAGTGCTCCAGCCTTTCTCCCAGGGAAGAAGGCAGGGTTTTCTAGAGTCATCCAGGCAGTACTCAAGGCATAACTATGTTTAGTATAACTAACAGAGATATTATGCCATTGCAAACACTGAAACACGGTAATTTTGAGGATATTTTCTAGAGCTTTGGGGGCTGGGTACTGCCAGTGTCCTGTGTTTAGAGAATTGGGAGTACATGGTCATATTTTTAATAAACCGCCCAGGCCAATGAAAGTTTGATATGAAAGACATCAACACTGGTTCATGAATTCACATAGTCAATCTTGTGTATGGTGTTTGAGATTTGGCTTTTGAGATGTGGATCTGACCGACAGGTCCTGACAGTAGCATTATTATCTCCATCCAGTCATCCATTTTCTATATCGCTTATCCATTGAGGGTCACAGGGGGGGGTTGAAGCCTATCCCAGCTTGACGTTGGGCGAGAGGTGGGGTACACCCTGGATGGGTCGCCACTCCATCACAGGGCCATCAGCTCAGTATCTATACTGTCTATCTATAGAGAGGTGAGGATTGAACCAACGACCCTTGGGTTCCTAGATGGCCACTCTACCTCCGAGTCATCCTGCCCACATGCTTTATTATCTCTTTTCCTACAAATGCCATCACAATTTACAAATAAAGATCATATTGTATTTGATGAGACTTAAAACAAGTGATTAAGACCATGAGCTCAACTTTTACATCTAGAAGATCTGTCCTGTTATTTCATACCTCGACTCAAAGTTGCAAAAGGAAAGCAAAAGGTGAATTCCAGTAACAATTTGTACTTAAGGTTAACCTCCTCCCTATGCAGATTTTTTTGGTGTCATCTGATGTTATCTCTGCTTCTGTTAGGGGACATCTGTCCCTTGAACACATACAAACATATGGAGACTTGCATTTTTGACTCAGTCCCTTAAGACATTTTTCCCTCTTTGATAGCACCATCCGAAGCCACATCTACAGCAACCGCAATCTAACTGAAAGATTGTAATTATGTTTGTCAGTCATTTTGTGATAGTATCCCCTCACTGTATTCAAATGAGGGATACTGGAATGAAAGCCTGTATACTGACAGCTCTTAGTAGCAGATTTGATCGAACCCTCAATCCATGAGATGAGATATGGAGCTTTCAATCAGCTAATCTCATCCTAGCTTAGGCTCCATAGCCATATTGTCAACAATCTGATTAATACTAGCCTGAAGACCACACACAGCCAAATGGCTACCAGCCAGTTGGCTAGCTCGCCAGACTCACACGCACACACACACACACAGTCAGATGTATTTATCAAAAATATGTATCACACTCTCTAATAGTGTATCCAATCTTATTGGGAACATGTATCACTGTTCCTGTTTCTGCTACCTATAATTAGGCAGGATATAACAATTCATAAACTGCAAGATCCAGTTTCCAAATTAATTGAACAGCACTGAATTTTGCTAAATGATTCCTTGTTGTCTGAGAAAATGTGTCAGCAGTTCATTTGGTTACAAGAGGAAATTCAGCAATAATTTGTACAACTGACGCAGTCAGCTTGCACCCCGCTGCAACAACACAGAGACTTTGTGTTCAGCCATGTACACACACACACACACACACACACACACACACACACACATACACACACACACACACACACACACACACACACACACACTCTCTCTCTCTCTCTCTCTCTCTCTAAAGTCCCAGCACACAGCAAACACTAAACACATGCACGATTTGATATGTAATATGCGATCACAGTGAAGCGATCTGTACACATCCAAACAAAATGACTCGTATCAGGGCAAATTAGTAAATTGATATAGTCGAGGTCAAGCACAGCAGCTGTGTTGGCAACACTAACTAGAATTAAAGTCCGCCAGCCCACATAAACCCATCATGTCCTGGTGTGGATTCTAAATCTAAAATAAACAGAATCACAGTTATATATACACATATGGCAGCAGGCACAAATAACGGAAATATTCCATGAAAAGGGATCAGCATGGATAAAAGCAAGGGTGATCCATATTCATTAATCAGCCATTTAGCAATGTTAATCAGCCATTAAAGAATTAGAATAGCTATTTTATAAGCTGAAATGAACCGCTGACGGAAAGGAGACAACACTAGATTTCCATAATGTGAGAAGAAAGAAATTATATTTTACGAGAAGGTATCATGAAACCGTTTCTGTTTGGTTCAAAAGCTTTGAGCTTTAGAACCAACCGTGAAGATTCAATGATGCCTGGAGTAGACAGCGGCTTGGGAAGTGTTTCACATATTCCTGCTGTTCATAAAGCCTTTCACTATAAATCTAAGCTTGGAGAACACACACTGTTCATGAAAGAGCTGTTTCTAGTCCTTGAAAGTGTCATAATGAGTATACTCTGTCAACACACAACAATGACCTTTTCGACAGGTTCAATAGAAACTCATCACTAATGTCAGTTTATTTTGTAGGAAAAAGGTTGCTTTCACCTTCACTGTATTTTTTCTTTTTTCCATTCCTTTTTTGAGATTACATGTGTTCATCTTGGCTCTTCATTGTTTATGAAACAATGCTAAAATTTCTTAAATGCCAGTTTGTGAAACTAATACAGAGTGAAGTTGCATTACGTTGTATTGTTTGATTGAATGTCATGGGTCATTTTTGGGAAAACTGTCATGTGTTTGTATCATTGTTCTTTGGTGACTGTTTTTATCATGTTAAGAATTTTTTTTTCATTATTTTGGTCGTTCCAGTTGTGTACATGAAAGATAAAAGGGTTCTATTTAAGCAATGTATGGTGCCAGGAAGTTGGTGGATGGCGCTGTTAGTGCGCTGTGCATTTGGTATCAGTTCAGCCTCATTCTGGTATGTAGAGGACATGTAATCAGATGGAGCATGGCACAAAGAAGCAGCCATTAGACACAAAATTCCTCAGAGGTGTGTTTCAGGCCTGACATCAATCAAACCAGTAGGAGTGCCAAGTGTCTTTCCCTTTACTGGCCAGGTTGCACCCGGACTTTGCATGTTGTGATTTCAATGGTTAACATTTCAACTTGGGAGAAGCACAAGCTTCTCGTCTGGAAATGGATCTCCCCATGAGCCAGGTGAAGGTGTGAGAGCACGTCATATATGGAAGCAGCAAGAATCCGCTCAAGCCAGCGGCAGTGAGGCAGATCTGGTCGGTGGAGGCAGCAAACACTTCCACAGTTTCTGGCATCAACAGAATCACATTATAATGCCATGAATTTACTCAAGTGATTGATGCGCCCTTTCCAAAAATGTAACACAGAACACCATTTACCAAAGACCAGCCTGTTCTTTATCTTTGGCGCAAACCTTTCCTGGTGTCACAAAAAAGCAATTCGCTAGCTACAGGGCAAAGGCGATTGGCATTGAAACATAATTTGCACCAGCTAGAAACTAATAATGATGCTTAGGCTTGGCCAAGAACCAGATTGTTCCATGCACAAGATAGAGACCAGATTGTTAAAGCATTGGTTTATTCATTTGTTAGTTTGTTGTGGCTCTCAGGGTTCAGAATAAAACTAAGCTAACTTTTCTGCACAGTGTCAAACATTCATGTCAAAACTGAAAACAGAAAGTCAAGGGCTTTGTCCACCTAGTGACTTTTTTGTATCCCTTTAGTAAGAAAGGATCAGCCTATACTGTCCATCCATCCATTTTCTATACCGCTTATCCATTATCCGTTAATCTTTCCTCTCTGTCCTCCTGTATGTGTTATACATAAATCATACTCATGTGTTACTAACTCATCTTCTTCAGAGCCTTTGGTCTCCCCAACTTCCCAGGCCCCGGTGCTGCTGGAGGAGGCTACAGACCTGAAGAGGCTCAAGCTGCCACCCTTAGCATCACCTGCTCATGTCCCCATCTGTCCATCATTCTCTTCCCCTTTCTCTCCCAATTAATCTCAGTCTCTCTTTCCTTCTGTACATCTGTCTTCCTCCATTATCTGTCTTTGTCTCTGCCCCGCTCTCCCGCTCTCTTTCCTCCCAACCGGTCAAAGCAGAGGGCTGTTCCCATTGAGCCTGGATCTGCTTGATGTTCCTACCTGTTAAAAGGAAGTTTTTTGTCACCGCTGTCGCAGGATGTGCTTGTTCATGGAGAATTGTTGGGTGTAAATTCATTGAAGGTGTGTGGTACTAGACCTGCTCTTCTTGTAAAGTATCATGAGATAACTTTTGTTGTGATTTGGCACAATAAAAATAAAATTGACTTGACTTTACTTGACTTGACTAAGGGTTGCTGGGGGGAGAGAGCCTATCCCAGCTGGCATTGGGCGAGAGGCGGGGTATACCGTGGAGGGGTACCAGTTCATTGCAGGGTCAGTCTCTACTGCTGTTTTACAGTCCTGAGGTTAGTGTATTCTAAATCACTGCCTATGATTGAGAATTTCTGTTGTCTGCACAAAGCAGCTGCTTACAGAGGGCTGTGAAATTTATGAAAAAATTGAGTAAATTAGTGTAACAAAGGTAGACTGAATGGTTTGATGATTAAAATCACATGATTCATATGTTGCAAACAGCAGCTCTCAATCTTCTCTAAGAGCCCGAGGTCTATTATGTCCATGCAGTTAGCCAGCAATTGGATACTGCCAAGGAATATTCTGGGCTGAGACACATTGTAGGGAACAACGCCTGCCATAGCGTGTCATTCAGGTCACTTCCTCCATGTTCTCTTTATGTCCCCAATAGGGACTACACCTCCAACGTAGCACCAATGAGCTAAAAGTTCTTTAGTGTTGTAGCAGAAGTTTGCATTGCCTAAACTTGTAAACATAATTCAAGTGATACTTCAAGAGCTCATAATTAGACATGAGCATCCTCTCTTATACCTGAACGGGCAACTCAAATTTACTATGCGTCGAACAACAACAGGGAGGTGACCTGTGAACTGAGTAAAGTTGGACAAGACTTGCTACAGCTCCATCCCCACATACCTCTGTGTTAAACTTAATAGAAAGCCGACTGTCTCCAGATGCCTACAAGCCACACCAGCAAACAAACTGCCCATACTCACTGACGTTCCTCCAATCAACATCAGGCGAGACAGAGCCACACTCATCGCCGCCTAAAAGGTAGGCCAGTGAACCCCAACTGTGCCAGAACAGTCACAGAAATACCATGATGCAAGCACCTTAAGTTCTGCTACCCATTTGCCACACAATGCCCACAAGCTGCCTTGCAAAACACCAGCTGATGCCTCTTAGACCACTTGGTTCAGTATGAAATGGAGGGAACAGTTGAAGTCAGCAGAATCCTCTAGCACTGCACTGTTACATCAATGATACCATGGATGTTTCTCGGCCAAGAATTGTCTCCTATAAAAGCAGCGGACAACCCTCAACTGCCAGAGGGCAGGTGTGGGATCTTCTGGTGATAGAAGGAAGATGTGACCAGAGTGCCTACCAACTGCAAGTCAAGGGACCCATAGAGCATATATTCATCAACTACCCCAAATACCATTCACCAAATGGAGAAGGCAGTCCTGTCAACCTCGACAGTGAGATGTTGGCCTGGCTTGCCTCAATGGAATTCCAAGTCAAAACACTGTTTCACACATGCAAGCTCACTTATACCACAAACGCCTCTGACAAAGCAGAGTTTAACTTTAATTTGCGATACATGCGTAACATATTAAAGACAACTTAGTCCAAACCAGCATGGCGCTATGTTTTGATATTTTGATTGGGCAGGGACATGGGATTTTTTTTAAAACCATGAAATATTTGTATTTTATAGGTATTTGTTGGGTTCTGGGACACAGAGGTTCAAAAGAAGGTATCACGTTTCATTGATAGACAGGACAGTTACATGTGTTTTGTATCGCACTTTTGGTTTAAATGAGTGCCTTGCAGCTGTGCCTTTGAGATAGGAGGATGTTTGTGTGTCTGGCTCAGCTAAAGCTGACAAACACCGAAAGGCATTAACTTAATGAATCCTCCAGGTTGTGACTTACTCTGTATCCAAGAAGTGATTGTTATTTTTTGAGCAAAGGAGGAAGAAAGATCCACACACCAAAGTGCTCATATTTCAAGAATTTCTTGCAGGTGATGTTTCAAGCTCAAAAATGGGAGGTCTTTGGTGTGTGGAACCCTCTTTACCTTTTTGCTTATTCTTTCCAAATCCAGCACCCATCCCACTGAGGTACTGGATGTGCATATCGTGTTTTCATTTATGTTAATTTTCCCACTCGTGGTAATTTCCAGGAAACTTCTATCAAGATATCTTGACCCAGTAAACTTCTTACAAAATTGGTATTCAGGTGTTATGTATGTTATGTAGACCAGCAAATGTTCACATAAACATATTACACTGATGTTTTCAGACATACACATTCCACTCAATGGCCCATACCACTCCAAATGGAGTAGCAACAGATGATTATTGTCTCAGATCTTTCCCTCAATGATGCCAAATGATTAGTACGCTACAAAAGTGGAACTGAAAGCAGATGTGTTGAAGTTTTTACTTCATATTATATAGATACCCACCAAGTTGATGTCATCTTCCAATACATTCCATTGCTCCATTCAATAAAGCACCTGCTGTTCTTATTCTGCATGTTCAGCATCTGATCGTCTACATCCTTCTTGGATACATGGCCGCTGAATTTTGTAGTGATAGATAGAGGCGTTAACGAAGGCCACAGGCAGGCATTTCTGAAGAGAATTAAAGATCTGCAAACCAGCAGGCTTCCTGTGAAGGCTTTTAATATACAGATCTTTCATTTTCTTCACTAATATTCTTTTAATTCTAGCACCAAACAAGGGAAGTGCATGTTTCGTTTTAAATTCAGCCATCACATTCTTGGCATCAAATATCTGCTGGATGATCTTGAATACAGACAATATGCAATACTGCTGGTTATCTCACCTGGTGAGGGGGTACAGACTGGCATGAAGAAATGCAGTTTTGTAAAGGGCACCATGTTGTTGGAGCTCATTACTGAGCTGGCCAGTTGGACACTAAATTGTTACGCACCATATATGGGGGTGGCGATTTTAAGTGCACTGAGGAAGATACAATGTAGTCATTGTTAGTACAGAGGGTCTCATCCATCTTCTCTATCAGCTGGTGGATGGAGATTGTGGTGTTGTGAGGCTCCACCATTGTGTCAGACACCATACTGAGGGTATTCATGATGCAGGCAAGGTATTCCTCACGGATCTTGTTGATGATCAGGGTACCTAAGCCAGAGCCAGTGCCAACACCAAAAGAGTTAGTAAGCTGGAAGCCCCAGAGGCAATCACATCTCTCAGTCTCTTTCCTCAATACATCCATGATTGCTTCAGCTCCCTCAGTGCTCTGGCCCATAGCCCAGTTGATCTCCACTCTGGCCTCTAGTCAAGTCATCAAGTGAATATGAGATACAAAGGAAAGCTACTCTTATGAAGATGATGACAATGATGCTCAGAGCTTACCAAAGACAAAGTCACCAGGTCTGAAGATCTACTCAAAGGGATCAGACCTGACTGAATCCATTATTCCTGGCTCCAGGTCCACAAGGATGTTTTGGAGCACATATTCCCCACCTGAAATCAGGCAAAATTGATCAACAATGATATTAGGGCCTTTGCACTAGTTGGAGCTCAGGCCCTATTAAATGTAAAAGTTAGCATTGGGAGCTTGTTGAATTATGACACATTTAAACCAGAAAAATAAAACCCCAGATATTTCATATTGCAAGGCAGTGTGGTGCACATGGTAAACCATGGTTTGGTCTGTAGTCTACCTGGAGCCTTGTCCCAATTGACAGTGATCTTGTCTCGATGCAGGTTGCCATCCTCACCATACAGTAGGCACAAGTGGGATAAATTACACGCTCATCACTGATCACCTCAAAACTGTAAAAAGAGGGTGTGCAAGGGCAAAAATGAGAGACAGGTGTATGATTCAACCAAAGGTGAACCACAATAGAATTTATGCTCCGCCTTGCCCACTCTTTACAGGTGATAGAGATGATCAGTGATGAGAATGGCATTGATCCCACTGGTACCTACCTTGGAGACAGCAACCTGAAACTAGGCAAGATCAATTTCTACAAAAATGAGGCAAGAGGTAGACAGCAGAGCAAAAGGCACCTACAAATCTAGAGATGGGAATTCCTAGCATTTTATAGCCATTAGCATTTCATCCACATATCAGTCAATTCTTTGCCGATTCCTGATCAATTTTTTTGTTTGGAAAGAATAGTAGGCTGACAGTTTTTCAACTGTTTTATGAGTCTGGGTGCAGTGTACAAACACTATAAATAAGAGCTATACATATATGCCTTTAACATTTGAACATGTTCAAATAAATTAAGTCAAGTCAATTTATTTGTATAGCGCAAAATCACAACAAAAGTTATCTCGTGACACTTCACAGGTTTCTGCACCACACTCCTTCAATTGATTTACACCCAATGCTTCTCCATGAGCAAGAACATCAAGCAACAGCGGTGACAAAAACCTTCCCTTTAACAGGTGGGAACGTCAAGCAGACCCAAGTGCTCCCTTATTGTCCAGCAAGGTGCAACTGCCAGAAAACATGCTGGCATTGATATTGACTTGAAGAGTTAACAACACCAATTCTCAAAAGATTTCCAGTTTTCAATTTCCGTCACAATACTCAGCTTTACAATTTGATATATTTTTTTGTGGTTTAAATGCATCACGATATAACAAGTTCACAAAATTTAGCAGTGAATAACGTTGTTGATATATTGCCAAAATTAAGGAGAAAAATATGTGTCCCAAGCCATCTTTGAGGAATTTGGAGCCAGGAACAGTGGACTCTGTCAGGTTTGGTCTTTTTGGAAGATCTTCATGCCTGGAAACTTTGTCTTTAACACATCACCATCTTCATAAGTTCAGACGCGTTTCTTACTTTCACTCAAAGTGAGCCGAGCTGGTGGATGCCATCTTGGTTGAGTGAGGGAAGAGCTGCGATTGCCCTCTGGGCTTCAAGCTTACTCACTCCTTGGGTGATGGGTATGGCTCTGGCTTGGGTACCCTGCTCATCAGCAAGATCAACACACTGAACACTTTCAGTGTGGTGCCTTCACCCAAGGTGTTCAACACAGTGCTGGAGCCCTACAACACAATGCTCTCTGTCTACCAGCTGGTAGGGGGTACAAATCTACCTCTGCACAAATAAACTCACCACCGCCACCTGGGGAGATCTCAATCATTTGGTGTCCTCCACCATGAGCAGGGTAACCACGTATCAGCCCTTCGCAGGCCAGCTCAGTGTTGATTTCCGTGCAGTGACCATCAACATGGCGCCCTTCCCTTGCCTGCGCTTCTTCACACCAGGCTTTGCCCCCCTCACCAGCAGGGGTAAGCACCAGTATTGCTCCTTGTCTGTCTCTGAGATGCCCTAGTAGATGTTGAAGAACATGATGGCTGCCAGAGACACATCACAGCTACCTGTGAAATCAGTCAAGCTATTCAAAGCACAGTATCAAACTAAGACATAAACTGCACCTACTGTCCTGATTACTTCTTTGAAATAAAATCTATCATAAATTGACCATGTTTATCAAAGGAGGTTAACAAAAATTTAACCAATAATCAGTATTTTGATTGACGAGTTCTACAAATAACATTCTGAATAAATTGTGTCTTTTTCATCCATGAGCAAAAAAGGAACACAGTGGAGGTTTGTACGATGCTGACTATTAACTCTTAGACCTACTTAAAACAACACAAGTTTTCCATATTGGTCCTTTTTTTCTTTGTCAAATGTACATTGCCAATCGAGCAATTTTTAGGATATTTTTGTCACTGCTTCACCCCTCCTCTGATTTAGGGAGTGCCATAGATTAACATACAGGTGTGAGCTGCTTCTTTTCACTAGACAGAGAGGAGTTTCACAACAGAGACGTGGTATGTGGTAGAAACATGCTATCCTCAGACACATATTTTCATCTGGCAACACACAACAATCCTTGGGTCCCCTAATCAATTATTTTTAATACAAAGAATATATCATATGCATAAAGGTTTCATTTGTACAGACAAATAGACACTGAAACACCACCTGATTTTACAGCTTCCCTCAGTTTTAGTGAGTATTTTCATATCTGTCAGTGGACTGCTTTTGTTCCAGCACATAACTTTACATTGTAGCGTAGGGCTTAACAAAGATACTCTTCGAAGAAAAAGGAAAGTAGGGTGCCAGACAGGACACAAATACAGGACCTGTAGTTATTTTTTTACTTCCTAAATCTAAAATGGATTTCGAACTAAACAATAAAAAACCCAGCTAGTCTCTATTCATGCCTACATAATAGTATAAATCAAATAGAGATTCAAATATTCAGACACTGACACATTATTTCATCAACTGCAACATATGATGATAAGCAGAAGATATCAACTTTTTAAATGATCAATCGTAATAAATCAATTAAATGGTCAATCAGAACTAATCAATTAAATGGTCAATATACTGCAATAAATCAATTAGTTGAATAATCAGGCGTGATAACAAAATATACTAAATAACAAAAGACAATAAGAACAAACAGAAATCACATTCACAATGAAAACCACAAGTGAGTGGTTTATATTGCAACCAATTCAGTTCAGTTCAGGTATGTAAGTGTGTGTGGGGTTGTGTGTTAGGGAGGAGATGAATGAATTCAGTCCATATAAAATGTCCAAAAGTTCAGTCCAGGGAAAAATGAGGGTGTATGTATTGTATGGGTGTATGCATTTGGGGTGGTTGGGGAGGGAGCAGATGAAGGTATGGGAGTAATGTGGGGAGTGGTTCGTAATCCAAGAGTAGTTTAGGAAGGGAACGGTGGAAGGTGGAGAAGCCTGGAGAGTGACAGGCAGAGATTTTAACTTATCTGATTGATTCCAGCCAAGCCCGCTATGTTCACCAAGTGCCGTGCCAAAAGGACATTCACTGCCATTTAACACACTTCGGGTAGCTTTTACGGTGGTTCTAGTTAAAAGTCTCCTGTACACCTTCACTTCTCTGTGTCCTTCTTCATGCTTTGTCTTGAATACTACCCGTTTCCCCTGCTCTCAGGTGTATTTGATTGCTCTGCTCCTCCTGAGGAGTAAGTGCCACCATGCACTTCCTGCCACAACATTCCTAACTACTTGCTCTTTCCTGCAGTAGCCAACAGCTTGTTTCAAAAGAAAAAATCGATAACACTCCCCTGCACACTACTGCCCAGTCCCAAACAGTTAGACCGTGTTAGCCACTTGCAAATCAACTATTAAGCAACAAATAATCCACATATTTCCCTCAGTAGGTGGTGGAGACCCTAACAGATCTAAAGGCTGACTTAGAATTTGATCAATTAATTATCAACAATACTAAATGAATATAAACATTTGTGCAAGAAGTCTGTTTCTTAGCATGTTCAATATATACAGTGATAATGCCAATCAGCATCATTGCTGTTTTTCAAAGGTTTGGGAAAAAAGTTTCAGTAATGCAACTCACCAAGTACCTAGAAACCAGCAATTACCTGCACCAGCTACAATTTGGTTTTAGGGAGTGCAAACTGTTACCTTTTGACATGGTTTGAATCATGTCTTTTGGGATCTGTGAAGAATCCATGATCATTGACAATAAGTCTTTTTTAAAACATAAATCCCACAAGAGTTAGTTCATGATCTTCAAATGTATGCTAAAACCTATTAGCCCCCATTGACCCTCTTGGACCTAAGTTATTTTGAAACTTTATGGTTGCAGGTGAGTTCATTAGTGGCCAAATGCCAATGCATAAAAATTTCCAGCAGAAGGCCAATAGAGTCATACTTCTGTCATGTCCTTGAAGACATTAATGTGCTCAGTTTTGACAACTACTTTGACAATGCAAATCTCTTCTACAAGTGTCTACAGGGTTGGGCTTCTTAGGTTCTTCGTTGCACAGTGCAGCAATTAAAGGATTTTGGATTGTGGCCGCTGTGAAGTGCTACATTGTATGATCTAGTCAAGGCAAATGTACTTTTTATAAAACATGAAGTGGAGTGCTAGTTGACTTTACGGTGAACCAAAACTGTCAATATTTTAACCTATTATGCAGTCATTTGTAGAAGTGTTTATCAGATAAAACTATCATACAGGTATTTTAATATCAAGCATATTAATTTACAAGTTCAATCATCACCAAGTGGCAAAGAAATCCTGTAATGCAGGTCAAACTGTAGACAATTAGCCCAAAGGTACAACGGGTTGTTATATCGATAACCCTTAACTAAACCCTAATCCCCATCAATACCATCAATCCATCCTGTTAGTTGCGGGGGGCTGGAGCCTATCCCCAGCTTTCGGGCAACAGGCGGGGTTCATCCTGGACAGGTCGCCAGTCCATCGCAGGGCCAACACATATAGACAGACAACCATTCACACTCACATTCACGCCTACGGTCAATTTAGAGTATCAATCAGCCTAGTCTCCAATTGCATGTCTTTGGACAGTGGGAGGAAGCTGGAGTACCAGAGAGAACCCACGCAGGAACAGGGAGAACATGCAGACTCCACACAGGAAGATCCTATGCCTGAGCCCGCGCTTGAACCCGGAACCTTCTTGCTGCGAGGGCGACAGTGCTAACCACTGCACCACCGTGCCGCCCCCATCAATACATTTCCTTAAATCAGACAACAACTGGTTTTGGTCAATGAAAGTGTGACCTTAAAAACAAACAGAAAAGCAACATCCCACAGTGAAAATTAGGGCTTTTAAAATTGTACAGAAGACAAGATTGGAAGGGCTATCATAAAGTTCCCTTTGGAGGTGAATGTATGTTGAAGTATTCGAGATGTTACTAAGCAGCAACTTAATTGGACTGTATTTTCTCATTTTTTTTTATTCAATACAATCTCAATGGGATGCACTGTAGACGTGAGTTGCAGGACAGTATGCCAACCCACACACTCACACACACAAACACACATGGACACACACACACACACACACACACACACACACACACACACACACACACTCAACTCACCTCTCTGTCTCTCTCTATCTCCAGGCCAGCCTCCACCAGGCTAGCCTCAAACTCTTGCCTGATTAGTCGCATCTCATAGTCAGCAGGCTCCGCTGTTTCATTTCCTCCTCCACTTTCAAGCTCCATGAACACCTCACTGACACTTGCAGCCTCTCCTCCCGATATGCCAGCTCCTCTTCCTGTTGCCACATCTGAGCTGACTGATGGAGGAAAGTTACCGTTGGAAACAATGGAGAGTCTGTCATGCGAAACTGAGGTGCTGGCAGGAGATCGTATGGAGCTGTGCCGTCTCTGATGGAAGACCAGAACGTAGTCGACTTTCCGCCGGCCATCAGAGAAGTGAAGGCCTTCTCCACTTCCCTGAGGACTTGAAGTAGAACTGGCAACCTATAGAAAGCCAAGAGTAATCAAAGTGGGGTGTAATATGAGCTTGATGTACATGGTGGCTTAACTATTTAAAACTGGAGTTTCAAGATTGAATATAGTGATGTCCCTTCTGGTCAGGTTTGGACAGAATTCTGCTAGATAGCTTTACATAGTATTAAAATCCCTGGAAGTAACATGACAAAAAAGAAAAAAGAAAGAAAGCCTAGTTTGTTTACATTCCCAGTTGTAAGGTGTCACACTCAACTCAACATATATGGCACCTTCGAGCAACAGTAAAGTTATGTAATGATTTGGATGAATTTATGCATCGACTGCACCGTCAGTCCACGCAAAAAGAAGTGGCTTTTGGCAGGTTCTCAAAAACACTTAAGTGAGGACCTTTAGCAGCAGAGTGGGCAGTCAGTTCACCTTTGGCAGTTTTATTCTTTATTTAGACAGAGGGAAAGCAGAGAGGGAGACTAAACATGGAGGACACAGGAGGGAAAGCTCTATAAGCTCTAGGCATGATGGGAGAGTTTTTAGACTCTAAGAGCAGATTTCAATTCTGTTTTACTCAACAGGAAAAGTACCACAAAAATGCTTTTACACATCTACAAATAAAAAAATTGGAATGTTTAGATTTTAGAGTGTATATTAATTGAACTCTCAACACTGAAAAGTTTAGTTGAAAGCAAAAAAAAAAAAAAAAGGACCTTCATGAGAGTTTGTTAATTGATGGAGTGACGCAGGAATGAGTGCTAAAACCCCGTTAGCATTGTTGGAAAGCCAGTTTCCTTGTCTCAACATCAATCGCACTTTTTAAAAGGCTTTCCATTAAATGCCAGAAATAAGGTCAGAGGTGCGCATTAACGCACCATGTTGTAACATTTTTTTTCTGAAAAAACATATCGAATTTTGAAGTGTTTATGTGCCCTAAAAACAGCAATTGCTAACAAGTGGCTACAGAAGACTATAAATGGGCCGACAGTTCAGGCAGACAGCTATAGCTGATCAGCTGTTTACATGTGACGTCACTGAACACACCCTCCTAATTTGCAGCCTATTCAAACCAAGTCAATTTTCCAGCTCTCCCTCTGCTTGCCAATGAACTGCGCCTCACTCAGCATCATTGCTTCTGAGCCTCACTGCCACCCCAACATCCACTGCTATCCCAGCAACCACCTGTAGGGTTTTTTTTGTTTTTTTTGGGGGGGGGGGGTTCTAAATAACTGCGCATCACTTTTTATTCAAACAGTTGCAGGGAGTGATGACATCAGACCCTTGATGCCAAACTCTATATGTTGCTGCTGAAATAAACATTTTAAAAGGTGAGTTGTCTGAATGGGGGCAGCATAGCTCAGAGGTTGAATGACCGTCTAGCAACCGAAAGGGTGCTGGTTTGATCCTCACTTCCCTGGTGACCATGTTAAAGTGTCCTTGAGCAAGATACTGAGCACCTAATTGCTCCTGATGACCCTGCAACGGACTGGTGACCTGTCCAGGGTGAACCCCACCTCGTGTCCAATGTTAGCTGGGATAGGCTCCACCTCCCCCCACCATCCTTGACAGATAAGCAGTAAAGAAAATTGATGGATGGATGGATGGATGGATTGAGTTGTCTGACTGAAATGGTATCAAACTGAAAGTTGCTGAAAAGCTAGTTGTTGTGACGATAAAGCCATGTGTCCACTGCACAGCTCATTCATACTACATTAGCTGTGTATTTCTACCTATCGCAAGTACGCTTCTTATATCACATAAGTGGTGTGTAGTACATCTTCCCTGCAGCATTCTCTCAGACATGAGGGAGGGTTGGCCAACTAACTTAAGCCAAACTTTTCTAGAAATTGTGGCATTTCCTAAACTGAACAATTCGCATACACATACACATAAAACAGCTTTGCATGGAGGCCTACCATAAATTTCTGCTGAGACATTCATTTTTGTTTATTGACAAATTTAACCTCTTGTTATCTGTCTCCCATTTTAAGCTAATAGCACCATGTCTGGGTCTCAGTCACAACTAAGAGATACACTCAAATGAGGGATACACTCAACTGAGGTGTGTGTGTGTTTGTGTGCGTGTGTGTGATTCATCCACAACGTAGAGTTAAGCCGCTCCACTGAGTCAATTTTGTGTTCAAATCAGTTTCACAAAAGTACAAAGACGACTCAGAAGTCTGATCCCTACTAAACAAAAAACAATGCATCACAAAAAAAATCAGCACAGCAGGAAAAAAAATTCCAGTCAATGGCAGAGTAAATCTATTTATAGTAATGAGGCTTTTTCATTTGAGAATGTGCTGTTATGCTGATTTGAACACATGCTTGGTTGGAACTACCTGCTGCATAATATTGCATAATTCAAGCAAGGGCAGACAGGAATTAAGGACAGGCGAGGTCATAACCACAAACGGGGGGAAATGGGAATAGTGGAAATCTATATGAGACGATCTTTCAGCACACAAATGGTTGCTCAATAGAAGTTTCGGGAGTTGATTGGAAAGAAAGGACAGGTGTGCAGGGCGGTAACACGCTCAGGTGACGTACGTTAAGGAGCAGGAAAACTGAGCTTACTGCAGGGCAAGAATGACTCAATAAAGAACACAGGGACCGAAATGAATGACAGGACAGACACATTACATCGCGTTAAAAAGTCATATCAACCTACATTATGGTAAGAAAAAACATGATGTGTTAAAACTGAAATCTGCAGCTGTTGTTTTAACACCATTTCCTAAGTGTGATCCCTTCTAGCTTCTGAAATTGTATTTATTACAAGTTTAAGTAGCGAGTATGATGCATGACAGAGCAATTGCATTGGATTAGTATCACAATATACGAGTATACCAACATTCTCAGGAAATACTGCACATCTTTGTACCTTAAAGAATATACCTTTTGTACCTTTGGGAATATTTTGGCCTTCAAAAAGATACAGCTTCAAGTATTAACCCCAAAGGCTATATTTATGTAGATTGAAGGCTAGAGAAATTAACGCCTTCTGTGCTTCTGTCTCTGAGAGTGTAATTACAAAAGCAAGGAAAAGCCATGCTTGGAAATACGTTTGTTACGTAATAGCATTATCGAAAGGTAACTAAGTCTGTTTTCATCTGTCATCTTCATACAATGAATTACCCATTAAAGAGAAAATGGCTTCCCCACAAGTTTCCTAGCTTCTTATGTCTCTTTTTGTTTTCACGAGGTAACCAGATAAATACTTGTCAGGAGAAAACTAAAGTTAACTAAAGAAAAGGTGTTTGATTGACGTCTAATCTGAGAAAACGGTCTTGAGCAAACACAAAAATACCTAAGTATGAAAAAAAAGCTTTGCAATTCCAAGAAATTCAATAATTAATTTGTCATCTCAAGATAAGGGCAACCTAATAAGTAATTACAAGCAAAACCTGGGCTCCCAGCGCGTGTATATAACAGATCTAATTGTAAAGTATTCATCAAGAGAACAAGGGATTGATATCCACTCACTGAGAACTTTCCCTAATGAGTTCTGTTTGCTGACCTTTTTGAGAGAGGTTATGGTGGGAATTTTGTGGGACTGTTTCCTTATGGTTCAGTTATTATAAGTCTTACAGAGATATTTGCAGAAGAAGGGAATTATCAGTTTTATGATAACAAAAAACAAACAAACTACAGCCTCATATAAGCATCAAATAAATGTCATTTATATATCATTTTGCAATTTAGCCCAGTTTTTTTTAACCATAGGCTATAAATTATGTCATTGTGCAAATATGCAAGTATATTACTTCGCCTTATTGGGGTTAGTGGTAGTTGTATTACTTTCAGGAGTGCTGTATCATTATGTTTGCGTCAGTGTTTCCACATCTAAAATGAATACGAAATTGTAATTGTGGGTTGTGAAGAAGGGATTTGTTTCTCTATGGATAAATAAACTAGGAGCTGCGAGCGACAACGGAGTGATGGTGGAAGGATGTTGGACTTACCGGGATCTTGTCATCAGTCGAGGAGATCTGCATACTGTTGCGCTTTAAAGACACACACATAAGTAGAAGAAGAAGAAGAAGAAGAAGAAGAGGAAGAAGAAGAAGAAGAAGAAGCGCATGAGTGAAAGTTGGTAGTTTTCGTAGAAAGAAACAGACGGATTCATCATCACCACCTTCATCCTCATCATCCCCGAATGACACTGGAGGTCACCGCAGCTCGTCCACAGTCCACTAGGAGCGAATGCTCATTTGCAACAGGTTTCATTGTTCTGCGTAAAGAAAGATCGATCCGATTTGAACGGGCAGCGCATAGCAGCAGCAGCAGCCTGGTTCCACGCTGCCGGCAGCATCTATCCATCTATCCAACTGAGGCTGCCTGCCTGCCTGCCTGCCTGCCTGCGCACCGCCGGCGCTTTTGGCACACAGCGCGCCACGCTGTAAAAAATGTCTCTCTTCACATCGCAATTCAAGACGCTGATTTTAACAGTCTCGCGATAGGATTTCCACAGCTCTAAAGCTACCTCTCCTGTAAGATAACTGGTTGCACGGGGAACAGACCTCCTGAAAGCTGTTTCATTTGTCTTTTCTGTTTTTTTTAAAAAAAGAGGTAGTTTGAACTCTTTTCTGGCAAATGGCACGTGTAGGTGGATACTTTTTGTAGAGTGGAGAGAGAGCAGCCATACTGAGCCCCCCAAAAGCTACACCGCGATCACCAAGAGAACTACATACCTCTGAAAGTGAAATTTACGAGATTATTGTCGTGAAAATGTTTCGAACAGCCTTCCTATTAGAGTGCTGCAAAGGGTGGGCCAAACTAGTAGTTATAGATTCAAGCTATCAGATCATGTGGTCATGCTTACTCAAAGGTTAGCGTAACTTTTATTTTGAGACGTTATAGGAATAAAAAATATAGAAAAACACATCTTGGAGTCATCATCTCGCAGTGTTTACTAAAAATTGAACAAATGAAAAAAAAATAGGCCTACATGAAAAGCTTTTTTTTTTGCATCTAGGCTAGTATAGTGTATATGAGCTGTTAACCCCAACATGTTTGAATCCCAGACTCAAAAAAAAGGGGGAAATATTCATGTTAGTTCAATAAACAAACACACTTCCTGTATCTTATCTTCACCTTCAGCAGGCTTTCAGACTCCTCAGCCCAGGGCTCATCTTTTTCAGTTTCAACCTCCGGGATGGTGTAGGACAAGGGGTCAATGCCCATCCCAGACACATCCCTGGTCAGGTGGTACAAGGCGTCGCTATGGATGGAGGAGGACTCGCTTAGTGCTGTGGCCACTTGGATGAACCCTGCTCCATTGACCCATGAATCTGGAAGACATTTATTTTGAAATTGAAGGCATTAGGAATTTTGTATAGTGACTGGTCACGTGAATCCCATGTAAATCCTATGCAAAAAGACAGACAATTTTATTCAATAATGTAGAATGTTGAGAGATTGGAAGAACTTTTTCCTCAAAAAGAATTACCCGATGTGAAAACTTTAAAATGAAAGTGTCTTGTTTTGTTTGGTTTTTTTTTAGAGACGGAGCTTTATCCATCAGCAAGAACAACAGTTTAACCTGCAAGTATTTCTCACCAGGGACAAAACATGGAAGCGAGGCAGGTTGAAGCTGCAGCTTCTTGGATGATTCAGCTTTATTGATTCAGATGTATATTCACATCTTGTCCTGCTTAGGTACAGTTCTTTGTTTATCCTGGAAAAGTCCAGCTACAATCCAGCTTTTCTACAGCTCTCCTCCAATTTCATGTCAAAACAGTATAAAAATGTCATAAAAAGCTATTGTGATTGAGCCAGAAGCATGAACATGAATGGCACTTTAACAGATTTTTGTGGAAAGCATTCAAGGGGTGATCTAGAAACGTTCTTGAAACGTTTGGAGAACATTTCCACTTATGTAAAGGACATCATCTTGAAGCATTCCTCGAATATCACAAACGGCCGCAATGAAGACTAGGAGGATATTATTTAGCTGACTTTCAAGGAACATTTAGGATTTTCCGGGAATATTTCACATATATTTTGGAGAAATTATCCTTAGGATGTTCCCTTTACGCCTCCAGACAGTTCCTGTATTGTTAAATTTTGCCAGTGTTCTGTGAAATAGATGCAAGGATCTAAATGGAGCAAAAAAAAACCAACAACAACAAAAAAATTCTATGTTTGCCCCTTAATGTTCTAGGAACACAGTGTAGAGGCCAAGAGGGAATATTCATGTTTCACTAAATTATCCTTTAAACCCTCAGAAAATCCTGACAGTTCCCTGAATGTCAGTAACTATATTAATGATCTCATAAAGATACCGACATACGGAAAGTTCCATCAGTAATTCCATCCTTCAGCCTGTACATCTATTATACCAGCAGACAGGATCTCACAAAGTTCTCGTAACACATTGTCTGTCGCTGCCTGGGGAACTTTATCCTCTTTACAGACTACATAGGAGACCTGTAGAGAACCATATGAGGAAATTTGTTTTTAACATCCCAAAGCTCCTCTTTGTTTTGCTGTATTGTGGCCATAAAATAACCAAGATGTAATGTTGTCGTAAAATTTTAGGAGAAGATTTTGAACCTCGGGATTACTTCCAAAATGTAATATATTAGATATTAGTAGTTACTTTCATCCATCCATCCATCCATCCATTTTATTCCGCTTAGTCCTGTTAGGGGTCACAGGGGGTGGAGCCTATCCCAGCGGCTTTGGGGCGAGAGGCGGGGTACTCATGGACAGGTTGCCAGTCCATCGCAGGGCCAACACATATAGACAGACAACATTCACACTCACAGCCACACCTACGGTCAATTTAGAGTATCAATCAGCCTCGTCCCCATTTGCATGCCTTTGGACAAAACATAAATATGTATTTGATTCTGTTTTATAGATGATCCATTGATCGCGGGTGGACTTTATCAGCAGATGACCTGTTGCTTCGCCCATGTTTACTCCAGTATCCTTATGGAGTACCATGACAAAACTGACATTTCTTCATCATCATCAAAATGACAGCAATGTTGTCAAGGAACAAAACAGACTGCCATATTTTCTTTTTGTAATAAGGTTACTGTGTGTGTGTGTGTGTGTGTGTGTGTGTGTGTGTGTGTGTGTGTGTGTGTGTGTGTGGTTATTTTAGGGATACAGACAGCTGTAGCCATAGTAACGCACTGGGCCACGTGCTGTGCTCTCATTTCAATACCACGGACAGCTCTCTCTATTTATTTTATTCTCTTTCACACTCACACACATACGCACACACACATGTCCACATAATGTTCCAAAACACTCAAGCATATGACCATGAGCTCAGGTCATGATGGAGAATTATTTTGTCTTTTTGAGCTGATTATTTAATGGTTCCTGTACCTTACAAGCTCTGACAGCCTGAAGGTGAGGTACACAGGCTTGTAACTGGAAGGTCGCCAGTATGATTCTGGTAGGAGGAAAGAGAAAATCCCGTTTGTATCTTGGATAAAGAAAATATCTCTGCGTTTTTAGGTATGAAATACAAATAGAGCAGATACATTTTGTCAAGCAGTAAAGGCCAATCATCCATTCTATACATCCATCTATCTATCCATCCCTTTGTCCATCCATCTTTGTTTAGCTTATCCAAAGTCAAGTTGCAGAGGTAACAGTAAGCAAGGAACCCAAAAGTTCCCTTTTCCCTGGCTACATCAACTAGCACTTACTGGCATTCTCAGGCCAGCTTCCCTCCATCCCAGTCTTCCCTCCTTTTGGATGTGCCTGGAACTCTTCCCTATAGGAAGGCACCACTGGCATCTGGAGTAGAAGCCAAAACAGCCTCAACTGGCTCCTGTTGATGCAAAGGAGCAGTGGGTCTACTCTAAGTCCTTCACTAATAAGAGATCTCACCTTGTAAATCCCTGAGTGAGTCATCAGCCACCCTCCTGAGGAAACCTACTTCAGATGCTTGGATTTGTGATTAAATTCTCGAGTCCATCACAGGTTCTATACTCCCCTCACTGGAGAACAAGTTTCCAAAATATTTAGACTCATTATCTTAGGGTAAGGACTCATTCCCTGCTTAAAGTGGACAATCCACCCATTTCCTGGTGAAAATCCCATATTCAGAGGTTTTTATCCTCATTCCAGACGCTTCACAAATGTTTGTGAGCTGAGCCAGTGGAATCTGAAGGTCACAGACTGATGATGCCAAAAACCCTATCATCTACAAAAAGCAGCCCTGACAGGGACCAACTCCCACCAGGAATGAGTCTGACTTACTTTTGTTTACTCCTGTAAACAAGTCATAAGCCTTTCCCAAAATACAAAAAAAAAAAAAAAAAAATGAATACAGGATAGGCATACTCAGAGGCCCCCTGTGGGATGCCTGTGAGAGTTAAAGCTGGTCTTGTGTTCCACAGCCAGGAAGGAACATGCATTGTTCCTCTTCAAACCAAAGCTTGACTATCAGCCAAAACCTCCCCTCCAGTAATCTTACAATAAATATTCCCAGGATGGCTGTGTAATGTGATGCCTCGCTTCTTGTCACACACCCTCAGATCAGAAGGACCACACTCCAATTTGGCAATCTTTGGTGCTGCCTTTCACTTCTATGCAAAGTTGAAGAGATGTGTCATCCAAGACGGCCTTCAACACCCAATGCCTTCGGCATTTCTGGAAGGATCTCATCAATCGCTAAGGCTTTGCCACTGTGGAGTTGCTTATCTACCTCAGTGACCATAGGATAATATATTCCAGAATGCCTCCTTCAGTCAAAAGGCTTCCCTGACTACCCATGTCCACCTGGAGGTTGAAGGGTCAATGCCCCTCAAGGCACCTACCTATGACCCTGAGGCAGCATCTCCAAACCACAGCTTTAAACATGGACCACTGTCGTTCAGTGCCAATCCACCCTTCACAAGGATGCCAGAAAAACTCTGCCCGAGGTGACAGTTGAAGACCATCTGAACAAGGGCCTCCTTCCGGCATTCCTTGTTCACCTGCACTACACATTTGAGCTTTGCCAGGTCTTACCAGACCTATGATGATTGACCTTCAGACTAGGGGGCTCTGGTACCAAATACACTTTTCAGCATCTTTAACCTGCAATGGACAGAAGTCCACTAACAAATCACTGTTCAGGTTCAGATCAGGGAGGCTGCTCATCCCAAACATGCCCCTCCAACTGTCCTCATTATTGCTCATGTGTGTTGGCTGCCTCAGTGTGTTCATGAAGTCCCCCACTCTGTGTAGAACTCAATTCAAGGTCTCCATGAAGGCCAACTGCTGTTTGATACATAATGGTAGCCCAATTTGCTGGGGGAGGCTAAACCAGGAGCACAGGGCTCAAGACAGCACAGCCCCCAGGTTCATTAGGGCGCACAAACCTCTCCACAATGATGAGGTGGTGGTTCCTTGACAGGGGACCATTTGCAAAGTCGGTCTTGGGGACCAAAAGTGGAAGGGGGAGGAAATCTTGTTTTGTTTTGTTGTATTTTTTGTTTGTTTGTTTTTGTCTAAACCCTGAATAAAATACCATACAATTTCATCTATTTTATGTTTATTTTATAATAAAAACTTATTGCATTATAAATAAATTTGCTGATAAGGAGATGAACTACAACTATAATTCTAATGTTAATTATTTTAATAAATAAATATTAAAATTGCCTAGCCTTGCCTTATTTTCTAAAATGTATTTGTAATAGATGAGATTTATTTTGTTATTATTCATTGCATTCTTGTATTCTTCATTGTTATTATATTCATATTTATCTCAAATTATATGTTTAAATATAAACATATTGTTTAAAGTAATTTACGTATATTGTTAAGAACTCTGGACCTGCTCAATAGGAAAAGTACCCTGAAATAACTTGTGTTGTGAATGACAGCTACTGTACTGCATGCAAAAAAAATTTCATTGAATTATTATATTATCATGATATTATCATGTTGTCATCAATAATCGCTTCTGCTCATCATTTCTAAATAGGTTTTAAATTTAATCTCCTTTCGTGTGCTGACATGAAACCAATCAGAATTGTGTCTTTAAGCAGAACAGCTTTGAAAATATCTCAGTTTCTGTTTCTCAGAATGTTTTTGTGAGACAACCACTCTCCTTCATTCCCACACTCATGTCTAATGGCAGAGACAAAGGGCATCTTTCAGGGAACAACTAATGGGCATCAACGCCACACAAAGCCTTAATGTTGGTGTGTTTATCACACGTTGTCTCAGCTCACTGATTGCATGGAAGCTTCTGCCAACGTTCCACTGAGTACAGTTTTAACCCTGTCTTACTGGATCTGTTCTTATGGAAAGACTTTCAGCCTCTCGAATTGATGCAAAGGTACCAAATACCGTTTTTAGGGGTTTTAAAAAACATATTTGTGTTTTTAATGTTATAAACAAAGTAAGGGGAGGGTTGGATGTGAAAGCAAAGCTTTGTATGCAACAGCTGGATTGTTCCCACTGGTTAGCAATCTGGCATTTCCTCCTCCAAGAATATGATAAAATGACTTCCAGTAGAAAATCCTGACATCTCACAACATCCCAATCATTTCCTGTCTGTATATTTCAAAAATGTATCCTCAGGATCACATCAGTCCAATAAAACATTCATGCACAAGTCTTTTCGTCATTTTCTCAGCTCCAGGCATTTTCTAAATAGCAGGGGATGCCTTGCTTAGTCGGTGTCGTTCAGGATTTATAAGAACGTTAGCTTAGCATTATCCTGCTATTACACTAAACCAAAAGGATCATTTGATTTCAGCCCTAATGGCCTCCTCACCTCACTTACAGTAAGGCACAGAAGCCATGTGAACTAACCCAGATTATCACCCAGCCTGAGGCTTTACTGTGAGGAAACACATGTGAGTTGAAGTCATCTTTGAATTCAGTTCACATGGTTAAAAAACAATAAAAATCTGAGAACACCACAAACACCACCACACTTAATTAGAACAGAGGGGTCTGAAACTACAGTGGCCTCTCATGCAACTGTATACCCTGCCTGATGTAAAGAGACGCCTGTTGATGGTTGCCCCACATAGCCTGCCGACACACACACACACACACACACACACACACACACACACACACACACACACACACACACACTGGGGGAACAAGAAGGGTACAATATGCAGTAACCCTGTCTAATGTGTCCTTTTTGTTGGGGAGGAGATATGGGAGGGACAGGTCACACAAAGGAGGTTCTGCTGGGTTCACCATACGTTACTGTGGCACTCACCTGCACAAGTCGAGGAGGGGGATTTGCGTAGAGCCATTTCACCTCAACCTGGGCCTCGTTTCAGTCAGGCAGGCATGCTGGTTTGCTGTTAACAGCAGGTGAAAGGAACAACAGCAACACTCTGACTCATAGTGCAATCCTCAGCTCAGTAGAGGCTTAGCTCTGCCGGGATAATACTCCTCTCCAACTGGCTGGCCGCGGAGCAGAAACTCCACAACTCAGCTTATTGTGTATGCTTGCTTAATGCACTGCACACCGGGCTCATGGGTAACTGACTGGCTAGCTAGCTGATTGGGTGTTTGGCTAAGGAATTACAGCTACGCAGAGGCAAGCAGAGATTATTGGGTCTTCTAATGTGCCGTAATTACTCTGCCTTCTGTTTAGGTTAATCGCCAAACCCGTGGGGTATCAAGGGTCCCCTATACAGATTAAGACTACAAAATCTGTACGGTGAGACATCCAGCCTGAGGTGTTTTATGCATATGTGAACAATGTGAAGACAGGTAGATGCAATAGCCATGATAAGACAACAAAGACAGCCAACTGCAAAATATAATCGCACTTATTACCAATGAGGGCCACAGCCCTCTGATGGGGTCTTTAATTACCCCACTAAGGAGGTTGTGTTTTTACCGTGTTTGTCTATGTACATGTACATGATTCTGCAAAAAACTACCTGGTTGATTTTCACCAAACTTGGCAGAGGAGTGGTACGTAGAGAGAGGACAAACCTCTTAATTTTCATGTTACATTAATTCCCAAAACGTAGCAGTTTTTTTTTAAATTTTCAATAACAAAACACATCCTTATCATTTGATAAAACGGGACAGAAACACTTAATCAATTCAAAAAAACAGTGCATTAAACATTCATAAAAATATATTTGACACGATAAAACAGGGCAGATTTGTAAAATAAAAACATTTAAATAATTAATGGAAAACAGGGCAGATTTTTCATGATATGAATTTATTTCATTCTGAAGAAAGGACAGATTTTTTATATTAAAACATTCCATCAATACAGAAACACTGGGCAGACTTTTTTTTCTCCATTAAAAACATATCTCATTAATTCAGAAAAAAGGGATTTTTTTTTCTCAAGTGAATACAATATGCTTCCTTAGTATCTCTAGGAGATTGGAATGTGTATTTTTCATGTTCTTTAAAACAAAACAGGCAGCAGGGGGTCATTCAGAACACTGTGAATAGGAAACATTGAGCACACCCTTCAGCTAGAATTGCTCTGAATATCGTGCCAATGTGTGATAAAGTAATCTCTGATCATAAATCCCCTCTTTTTGGGAGCCTTCCATCCATCTATCAGTAAATGGAAGTGGCTCTGGGTCTGCCACTTGCTTATAAATTATGAAGTTTCAGGACCAAAGAAAGACATGAACAGGGGGCATCCACTTATTACTAAAATGAGTAATGAGCTGCTGACTCACACAGTGAGTAAGATGATTTGCTATTATCAGTTCTTCATTCACCTCTACCATCTTTAAGGTGGTGTGTCTATTGCATTTGAACTGCAATTGATACCAATGCCTAGATTTTGCAAATGGTAACCAACTGTACTTTGATATTATAGTCACAGTAAAAACTAGAAATACTGCATTGTACGCAGTCACTGTTGTGATATGCAATTTAATGCTTTTGATATATATGCAGTTTTTCCTATGGAGAATGGAATTGAAACACAGATTTGTAGCTTCACAAGATGTATAACTTCACTTAGATTTATAGAAGTAAGTCAGTGACACCATGATGCGTAATGTGCTGAACCAATCTAGAATTATCAAAAAAAAAAGACCTTGCTTAAACTTTAAACTTCAGTCGAAGATATAATCATGTGTTTTTTTGAAAGTTGTAGTATTTGTGTGTGAATGAATTAGAATGTTAGTGACATCACCTTTTCTCCATTTGTTTCAATAATTGTATGTAAGGCACTTTTAAAAATGTGTATTTGTACATGTATGCAAAGCACTTTTATTATCAAAATAATAATGAAAATATAATAATTCATATAATTATATTTCTTGTTAATATTTGACCAGTGACGAGAGAGCTTCCCACTACTCTACCACGTTAAGGAAATTAATTAATTAAATAAATGATCAGATTTTCAGAGGGGTTTTGTGTTCTACTTCCTCCTTGTGTCATTGTCCAACCTCCTCAGTGACTAATTGTTCTATCTGATGGCAACTGACGATAAATACAGATAGAGTGAGCAGCAGCATCAGGATACACACACACACACACACACACACACAAACACGCCTGCGCACCCTCATATTCTGTCAGTAAGGGTATCTGATGTGCCACGGTGACCACCAGCGACCATACTCACACACCTGCAGCCGAACACACCTCCACGTTCAGTCTCCAGTTACAGATACTGGTACAGATACGTTGAGGGGATTAAATATTCAAGGCTGTAATATTAACGGCTTCGTGTTGTAAATGAGGGATTGTAAAGGGTCAAGTTTGGACTACCAGGTGCTCTGAGGTCATGTGGTCAATCCATCCCGTTGAGTAAGCAAGTGCCTCTTGAGAAGTCAGTTCAACAGTGACGTAGGGCAGGACAAACCTTTGGGGACGTATGTCTGGGAGAGTAGGTGCATGATGGCGCGTTGCTCAAAGATTCATAGCCTGGCTTCAGAGGACTACATATTACGTATTGCGCACAGGTTCTTTAATTTTCCACTGAAAAACTGTCAATGTAACATTGACACCGTTTCACATAGATTCAGATAACAGCGAACTAAAGTCTCCTGGAAAACTGGATCATGTTCAACAATAAGAATTCTTGGCTAAATTAGCAGCAGCACAAGTTTTGGACAAAATTTATCAATTTCTTAAGATAATAATAATACGACTTTCATCAACACAACAAAGCCACAACTCCCATCATATTATATCATTTCTACACTCTGACTGGTACAGTAACATGCTTTCCACCAGCCCACACAACTGTCTCAGCTCAAAATCAGCTGAAAATATATTGAGAAGGGATTTTTAAAGAGCCCATGTGTAGGATTTTGAGGGACCTTTTGGCAACTTTTATCACTACGATTTTATACATGTATCATCAAGCAAAATTCGAGGATATTTGTCTTTATCTTATCTTAAACTGAGCTGTACAGAGAGTGCCTCCTCTTCCACGGAACCCTTCATGTTGGATGGCGGACACATGAAATCCCTGTTTCACTGACTATGTCAGGTGGCTAATATTTCATCTTTAAAATGATTTTAGTTTGGAAAACATCATTATTACAATTATTCACTGACAACAGCTCCTTGAAATAAGATGTTGTAAATCAGCTTTCACGTCAAACACTTGGTTCAGGTTAGGAAGAGGTTCTGGTTTGAGTTAAATTTGTACAACATGGTGCTGAAAAGGATGATAGAACCCAAAATCAACATAATGTAATTTCTGTGTGTGTTTGCAAGTTATATATCTGTATGCATGTATTTTTAAGCCTATTATATATATGATAAAAACAACAATATTCACTATCAAAATGTTTTGGTACCTAGTTTCTGATACTAATTCTATTCCAGTGCTTACCTTAAAGATGAGGAGTACATGAATGAGAGAAGATTCAACTGCTGCCATTTTAATTTCACACAGACAGACCCTGAATGCAAAGAAAGGCATGAATCTAAATTCATATTCTTTAAGACAGTCGCCATATATAGACTGAAGTGTGTTGCACCCACACATCATAATCATATACATGCCCATAAATCATATTAGTGTTTACACTGAAGTTAATAGTCAGAAATGTGCCCATGTGTGGATGCACACAAGCATGTATTTCAGTATTTGTGTGGGCGGTCATTGACTGCATGTGTTCTGTTACTTTTTATGTTAACACTTGGCTCTCCTGGTCAGCTGAACACACTGCCTCAGGTTTTACCAATTACCTCTTATTAGCCTCAATCCGACTCTCCTTTTTGCAGAGGTGAAAACAGCCAAATAACATGAAGCTAAACTCAGATATGAAAGTCAAAATACATTCAGAAGAACAGGTAGCCACACGATTCACACATAGATTCCACGCACATGCGCGCGCGCACACACACACACACACACACACACACACACACACACACACACACACAAAGGGAGACTAATTTCCCTCGTTGTCTGATCTGGTTCATGTCTTCCTGGAAAGGAACCAGAGATAATAGAGAGAGAAAGTGAATCGATTCTCGACTCATCAGTGTATCAGTGTTCTCCAGTTTCCTCCCACACTGCACACGTGTGTCACAGCCAAAAGAGGTTATTATTCCAAAAAAGCTACACATTTTTGTGTTCCAGTAGAATGTTCAGCGTTTTAAAAATCTATCAGCCACATTTGTCACTTCAGTCAGCCAGGCTTCATCCACTGAAGATCACAAATATCGACACAGATATTTTTGGGGGGATTCCTTATTGACATGGATGCAAGACATCTCTGTATGTCTGTATATCTGTGACTTCAGTAACTCAACAACCAAACACCCGATCAGTGTCACACTTGGGGTGTGCACTGTGATGGGGCTTCAAGGAAGTTCGGTCCTGCGTTTGTGGGTCTGCGGTCTGAGATGACAGAGCCACTGAGATGACAAATGGAGTTGACATGCAGAATTCGGGCACTGAGATGATGGGCAGAATTTGAGCATTGCACTGATCGAAATGACAAGCACGATTAAGGCTGTCTGAGATGGCAAGACAATGTTCAGGCATTGAGATGGCTGAGATGACCGGCAGAATTCGCCACTGGGAACTGCACAGGATGCGATCAGGTAAAATGATTGAGACTGAAGACAGGGATGAGTGGGGGATGTTCTGCGATGTCAAACCAACCTTTGTTCGTTAAAAAAACAGGTACTGAACCCATTCAATACATCTTCAGATGTTTCATTTCAGATCATAGGAGGTGATTGACTGATAGAGTAACAACATGATAGCAGAAAACAGGTGTTCTAACACCATTTTTTCCCTTTACGACGCCATTGTGATACCTGAATTTGCATATCCAACTGTATGAAAGATATACATTTCTTTACCATGTGTGTACACTTCTAAACAGGCTCAGGTTGCATCACATGAACAAATACGTCCACTTTCAAAATCAAGCAGCCTTCCTAGTTGACAGATTATATGATTCTTTGAAGATATTAGATCTTTTTCCATGCCTGGTTGGCACTCAGAAGCCTGTAAAAGCAAATTCATCTCTAACAGTGTGAATGCTAAAGAGAAATGGCAAACACAAACAACAAAAGGCACTATGAATCCATTCACATTCTACTCTATTCAATGAATCACTTGAGCCTCCATACGATTCACAGGCATCCCAAAAAGCTTAGAGATAGAGGCGTTAGGCAGTGAGGAATGAGGAGGCTTATCTGACTAATCCATTTAGACTTTCAACAATCTGTATGTCAAAACATATACAGCAGTTCAAAGCCATAAAGACTGACTGAAGAAAGAGCCCCATTCTTCATTTAGTCCACTGACACCCACTCATGTTTCTTTTGAGGCAGTGATTAAGATGGAAAGGACGGAGAGAGAATGGGGGGGGGGGGTGGAAGATTCCTTTTAACGCTGTACAGCGAGAAACCTGTAAATGTGGGAAAGAGAAGTGCCCCATCTTGTGGTTAAAATTATTAGTTACATCTGATAATCTGGGTGTGTTTCAAATCAGGTCTGGCTCAGGTTTATTGTAGACATGCTCTAACTTTTACACTTGGTGCAGTAGCAATGTTGAGCATTGCACAATGGCGTGTTTGCAGTCTAATGACAAAATGTTGATGACGTTCTTTAATTTTGAAAGGGAACTGTGACGCAATTCAACGATATCATAGTTTTTATCCATCCTACTTTGATGATCCTTCTTTGATAGTGGAACATCATCATCACATAATCAATTTAAGAGACCAGACTAAAATCAAAAATCGTTATCGTCTACTGTTTACAGTAAACCTTTGCAATTCCCTGCTCAGAGTGCAGAGTAAACATCCTAAATACAACAAAAAAACATACCAAAAGGTTCTTTTCTGCTTGTACTTTGACACAGTGGCATGTGTCGGACAGAAGGAAGACTGCTTTTTACCTCAGAGGCTATTTATTCTTTGACAGTCTCATATATTTGGATCACACTGGTGTGTGGCAAGTCATTTGAACGCTTCTATCTGTAGTGACGTTTTAGATACCCATAATTGTATTTCTTGTAGTGAAAATTGTATTCTTACTTGTCATAACGGCAGTTTGAGATATCTGGAGTTGCATTCTTACTAGTAGAAACTGTATTTTTAAGCAACTGAAACTTTATTTCTCACAGTCAAAATTCATTTAAGATATCTTTTAATATTTGGAAAGCACAAAATTGACATTTAACAGTTTTACTGTGTGTGTGTATATATATATATATATATATATATATATATATATATATATGTATATATATATATATATATATATATGTTATTCAGTTTTTCCTAGTCAAAAATAACATTCCAAATATCCACAATATCTTCCTATCCACAATTACCCTTTCAGATATCCACAACATCCTTCTTCCTCTGACAAATAACATTACTTCATGTATGCATATTTGGCTTTTAATTCAAGATATCCACAATCACAATTTTAAAACTGAGAATGAAAATTTTGGATATCTGTAAAAGATTTCTTAATGGGAAAAACTCTCTCTCCAATCCGATTATAACTATTCATAATATGTATTTCACATATCTCAAGTGAAAATCTACTCCATCCATAACAAAAAAATGTCAATATTCAGATATACAATGTGGCAAGGAAAACTGTCCTTACAGACATCCATAATTGGTATTTCAACTTGTAAAAATGCAGATTGAGACATCTACAAACTAATGACCAAGACAAGTGCAATTGCAGATATCCACAGATACAGACATGCTGTTGCAATACCTGGATTATATCCACAAAACATAATCCTCATCTGTGGACATTATGTAGTTCTATTTCTTCTCATGTAGTCGACATCATGTCCAGTAGGTCAATTTTCTTGTCAAACACTGGGGAATAATATCTCCTCCACCTTAAATCCAGACTTACAGACAGGCTCTTAATAATGTGTCCTCCCCTGCCCTTGAATGACCTTGTCCATTTGTTGTATGTTGTGTGTGTGTATATGTGTGTGTGTGTGGGGGGGGGGGGGTGGTGAGTATGCATGAGTGAATAAGTAAATGTGTGAGAGAGGGAGAGAGAGAAAGAGAGAGGGAGAGAGACGGAAAGAGGTCTGACCTGCAAAGCTGTCAGCTACCCTATCATCTTATCCCTCTTCTCATCACCCATTGCACCACTCACCTCCAGTCTCCTGCCAGCCACCCCAGTCACCCAGCTACCAGCCTGAAAAAACAGACTGGGCAACTGTAACACTGATCATATTTACATGATGCTCAGCACAGTTCCGTGTGAAGGTCGCCTTTGATGTTAGGTGGCTGGGTGGACTGAAGTTTTATGCCTCTGTTTCCTCTTCGTCAAAGTCAATCTCCTCAACAGTGGTTTCCTGGTATTGCTGGTATTCAGACACCAAGTCATTTATGTTGCTCTGTGCCTCATGAAACTCTAACTCATCCATGCCCTCACCAGTGTACCAGTGTAGGAAGGCCCTCCGGCGGAACATGGCATTAAACTGCTCAGAGATGCGCTTGAAGGGCTCCTGGATGGCTGTATTATTGCAGATGAAAGTTGCAGACATTTTGAGGCCACGGGGTGGGATGTCACAGACAGCCGTCTTTACATTATTTGGGATCCAATCAACAAAATAGCTGCTGTTCCTATTCTGCATTTTCCACATCTGTTCTTCTACCTCCCTCATGGACATGTGGCCCCTGAACACTGCAGCAACTGTGAGGTAGCGACCATAACGTGGGTCACAAGCAGCCATTATGTTCTTGGCGTCAAACATCTGGTGGGCGAGCTCAGTCACAGTTATTCTGCGATACTGCTGGCTGCACCTGCTGATGAGTGGGGCAAAACCTGTCATGAAGAAGTGCAGGCGTGGGAAAGGCACCATGTTGACAGCCAGCTTACGTAGGTCAGCATTGAGCTGGCCTGGGAAGCGCAGACAGGTGGTCACCCCACTCATGGTGTAGGACACCAGATGGTTGAGATCGCTATAGGTGGGGTTGGAGAGTTTAAGAGTGCGGAAGCAGATATCATAGAGACCTTCATTGTCAATGCAGAAAGTCTCATCTGTGTTATCTACCAGCTGGTGGAGGGACAGTATTGCGTTGTAGGGCTCCACCACTGTGTCAGAAACCTTGGGAGAAGGTACCACACTGAAGGCATTCAACATTCGATCAGGATATTCCTCACGGATGTTGTTGATGACCAGGGTACCCAAACCAGAGCCAGTGCCACCACCAAGGGAGTGAGTCAGCTGAAAGCCCTGGAGGCAATCACAACTGTCAGCCTCTTTCCTCACTACATCCATGATGTTGTCCACCAGCTCGGCTCCTTCAGTGTAGTGGCCCCTGGCCCAGTTGTTCCCCGCTCCACTCTGACCTGTAGTGGAGAATATCAAAATTGATTGAGTGAAAATAAGAAACATAAGCAAGCTACTCTCATGAAGAACATGTGCTCAGAGCTTACCGAAGACAAAGTTGTCAGGTCGAAAGATCTGCCCTAAGGGACCAGATCTGACAGAGTCCACTGATCCAGGCTCCAGGTCAATAAGGACGGCTCGGGCTGTATACCTTCCACCTAAAACAAGATCAAATTTATCAACATAGTGTCTTTGCTTTAAGTTTTGTTAAAGCATGAGACATTTAAGCAAGAAAAAAATTGGCAAAAAAACCCTCAATGTACACTAAGAACTGTGGTTTGCTCTGCATTTTACCTGGAGCCTCATTGTAGTAGACATTGATCTTGTCTAATTGCAGGTCACTCCCTCCAATGTAGGCACCAGTGGGATCAATGCCATGCTCATCACTGATCACCTCCCAGAACTGTTAAAAGAAGGCATGGGAGAGCATTGACAAGAGAAGTGTGTGATTCAGCCAAAGATGAAAGACAAATACACAGGGTACCCTCCTCCCTAGCTTTGGTTATCCTTTGAAGGGTCACAGGGGGCTGGAGCCTATCCCAGCTGCCTTCAGGTGAGAGGCGGGGTTCACCCTGGAGAGGTCGCCAGTCCATCACAGGGCCAACACATATAGACAGACAACCATTCACACTCACATTCATACCTTCGGTCAATTTAGAGTATCTGATTAACCTCGTCCCCTCTTGCATGTCTTTGGACTGTGGGAGGAAGCTGGAGTACCAGAGAGAACCCACACAGGCACAGGGAGAACATGCAGACTCCACACAGAAAGACCCCGTGCTCTAGCCGGGGGTCTTACCTGTAACTTTCTTGTTGTGTGGCGAGAGTGCTAACAACTGCACCACCGTGCTACCACATATAGTAGCATGACAATAATCAACTGTTTCATTCTTGCACATCTTACTAAATAGCACAAATGGAAAAAACAAAAACAAGAATGAATACCTTGGCTCCAATCTGGTTTCCACACTGACCAGCTTGTAAATGTAAAATTTCACGCATGGGTGGGTTTGTTGCGCTGTCGGTAGAATGTCTACTGGGCTGAAACGATAGCATAACATTGGACATGTCAACAACACGTCATTGGAACAGCAAAAAGATGAATTAACCTCACCCCCCCCCACATATTTACACGCAAACACCTACAAAACAGAGTGGGCTGAAGGCCTCAGCGTTGGTTTTGATACAAAAGTGTTTTGGTTTTTTTCCCCCACATCTGTTACCAGAAGATCATATATCCCATCAATCTGAAAGTAGCCTGAATCCTTCATTCAGCCATCTCAGTCATCTCATGCCCTGGACCCCAGCACAGATCCTCAGAGTCATCTCTGTCATCCCGACTTCCACGCCAGTCCCTTGGTCTCGCTACGGTCAATTTAGAGTATCCAATTAGCCTCGTCCCCAATTGCATGTCTTTGGACGATGGGAAGAAGCCGGAGTACCTGGAGAGAACCCACACAAGCACAGGGAGAACATGCAGACTCCACAAAGGAAGATCCCGTGCTCCAGCCGGGACTCGAACCCAGAACCTTCTTGCCGTGAGGCAGAAATATCATATTCCTCCAAGACTTAATGCATAAAAATAATATTTAGAAAATGAATTACTTTCTGAGCTTTATTCTCATATAGTGGTACCTCGTTAATCGCGGGAGTTACATTCTAAAAATAACCCGCAATAGGCGAAATACACGAAGTAGTCAGCTTTATTTTTTACGATTATTATAGATGTTACACACTATGTACACTTCTGTCAGACAAGCATTCACATTTTCTCACTTTTCAGACCAGACTCTCACTCCTCCAGCAGAAAGACTTAACAGCTTTTTGTAAGGGGCCATCCACCCCATACTCTGGAGTACCTCCCACAGGGTGTCACTGGGAACAGGTTGTAAGCCTTCTCCAGATCCACAAAACACATGTGGTCTGGTTGGGCAAACTCCCATGCCCCCTCCAGCACCCTAGCGAGGGTGAAGAGCTGATCCACGGGTCCACGGTTGGGATGAAAACCACACTGCTCCTCCTCAATCTGAGGTTCGACTATCGCCCTGACCCTCCTCTCCAGTACCCTGGCATAGCCCTTACCAGGGAGGCTTAGGAGTATGATCCCCTGATAGTTGGAACACACACTCTGGTCCCCTTTCTTAAGATGGGGACCACCACCCCGGTCTGCCACTCCAAAGGCACCGCCCCCGATGTCCATGCAATGTTGCAGTGACGTGTCAAACAAGAAAGCACCACAACATCCAGAGCCCTGAGATACCCAGGGCGGATCCCATCCACCGCCGCAGCTCTGCCACTGTGGAGTTGGAACACGTGTTGGTGGGATTGAGGAGTTCCTCAAAGTATTCCTTCCCCCACCCGATTATCTCCCCAGTTGACGTCAGTAGCCTCCCGTCCTCATTGTTAACAGTATGGGCAAGTTGCCACCCCCCCCCCCCCCCCCCCGAGGTGACATACGGTTTGCCAGAACCTTTTCGGAGCTGACCAATAGACATTCTCTATGGCCTCACCGAAGTCCTTCCACGCCCGAGTTTTTGCCTTGGCCACCATGGCTGTACACTGTTTGGCCTGCCGAAACTGGTCAGCTGCCTTTGGAGACCCACAGGCCAGCAATACCCTGTAAGCCTCCTTCTTCAGCCCGATGGCTTTCCTCACCTCTGGTGTCCACCGGCAGGTTTGGGGATTCCCGCCGCACCCGGCCCCAGCAGCCTTACTTGACTCGTGGCTATGCAAATAAAACTGACTTGACTTGACATGGATGATTTCACCAAGGCAGACAGAACATGATGGACTGGATGTCTGTATACAAGGAAATCAGCACACAACTTCTGAGCAGGGCAAGATTGAGGCAGAGGGAGAGGAGGAAGTGGACTACAACCTTGTTTAACCTCACACATCACCAGATCCGGACTATCAGCATTACACCATGTAAGATGTCGTACAGTATAACATTACAGTCCTGACCACTTCTATGGGTATTGGGATGAAAAACACTTAAATTTACCATATTTATCCTAAGAGGCTATAACAGTCATTTATCATCATTTTGACTGAGGAAATCAAGAACATTTATTAAAAAAAAGTTTATTTTTTTATATAAATGGACTAACAAAGGAACAGAGAGGAGGTTCAGCATGCATTGCCTCTAAATTCTTCACTTAAAGCTGCAATTATCAACATTTTTGCACCCCCCCCCCCCGGCAGTTGATCCAGCTAAGCTCCAGAAGAGGTGCTGCAGCAGACAGCCAAGTCATTTGAACCTGCACTGCACCCGGTCAATAGGTCAGACCCTAATTTCAAGGCTAATAAATGATGTGGTATGACATTGGTGCATAGACTTTGAGACTCACAAAATCCTTCATTTTTATCAAGTAAAAAAAGAACAAAGACCAACTTGTGAAAGAAACAGCAACGAAGTATAATACAAACATTTAATTGTCTGATACACTGACAAGGAACGGCAAAACATTCTTCATTCATTTTACTTTATAGAGTCAATGAGAGACCCGATTTAAAGCACTGATGATTCAAAAACAATTACAAAAGTTACACTTCTGTAAGCATAGGCCTTTATACAATATTTGAAAAATACTGATGTTCATCTTGCAGAGTAGCATGTCACAAAAATCCTTAGTAGGCTTTAGTCAGGGTTGGTTTAATGGGACATATAAAATCATGAATACAACAAGAAAAGGTTTCAGGTCACATAGAAAAGACTAATGTGCAGATTTATTGGGGCTTTTACATGTCACTGTTGCTATGGTGAAATTTAAATATAACAGCCAAGTAGAAAAACACACAATAAAAATCATTAACATGTGGTACCAGAACAAAAAGCTGATTCAGGAGCCTCGCGTGGCTGAGGTGACAACAGCACTGACCAGCAAATGCTTTTGTCACCATTCATCATCATAGAGTTCCATGTGTTTAAATGTATTTTTTGGAATTTACATTTGAGGCTTTCAGGATAGGTCTCTGCACATTAAAAAAATATCTTAATTTATATATATACTACAACTTTAATACCACGCAGTTAATATCACATTATGTGAAAACTCTGAATCTGACCAATTGTTTAAATCTATGCATATTACAGAAGGCGATGGCAATTGCAGATGCACTGAAATGTCAATGAGCAACAATTGAAGAACATACCATCCTCCAAAATGCACCTAACCTATTATTCTTACAAGGACACACTGAAGCTCCATCACAGGTAGGGTGCAAGACGGCTAATGAGAAGTAGTAGAACAGCATCATGGGTACTTGGCTAACTATCTGTGTATCCACCAGGTGACTAAGTTTGACTAAAAACTCCTAATTTCCATTGTAAACAAATCTGCAATCTTTATTTTGGATTTAATTGTCTTTTTATTGGAACTTTAAGACTGTGGAACTTTAGAGGTATTTTTGGCAGGCTTGTGACTCAAAACCAACAAATACGACAAATGTTATTTGGTGTGAGCTTAGTCTGATTTTTGACTTGGTTCAAGCAGTGAAACACAAAAATACTATAATAATCTCTCTTTAGGGAGGTTTTACTGCTCCAAATATTGACAGCATTCAAAGTAAGAACATTTAATTCTGTCTCACATGCTGATGTTCTCATTGTCTTTGCTAACATTTTCATTCACTTCTGCAGAAACACTTTATTTAAGCTTTTCATACGTCTTGTTACCTGGTACTGCCCCATGTTTGAGATGAAGTCTGGAATTTAAGATAAAAATGTATTTGCATGAACACTGAAAATTAAATGCTTTGTGAAAGCTTTCATAACTTTTCCAATAGCTTTTCAAACTTTTCATTCTACAAACATAATTAGCTTTTGTATTTTTCTTTTCATTTTGATGTAGTCCTTCTTTCTTATCTCCAGTGAGTTCTATGTGGACCTTTTTTCCACGCCCTGCTTGATCCCCAGCACCAGGTGAACAAACCAGTTGATCTGAACCATCCAGCCTTTCTCCCTACAGATTTCAATTTGGTCCAGCAGGTGGCGCTGTGCCTCGTCCTCTTTCCGACCAACAGTCAGCGCCTCACGTATGTACTCGATATCTTCCTTGCTAGTCAACTGAGGCATGCCTGTTGGGAGGCAACAAATCAAAGTCTCACTATTAATCTGTTTAATTTTCCTTTCAAAATACATACCTGTAAGAAATGTTGATGATGCGAACAGGAGGAGTTATATTTACAACTGTATATGTCCATGTGACTCAACCTTTAATGAAGAAATTAACTGAAAAAAAACTACAATATGTAGGAGCTCAGGGACTATTAGAGGAAAGGAAAGCATACCAGTCATCAGCATCATGGAGAAAAGAATGATGAGCAGGTTGGTGTGGTGCCGGAGCGCAAGGTAGGCTTTCACACACACGTCCTGATGGAGGGAGCAAAACACTGTTTATACATACGGGACAAACGCATACAGAAAATGGGGGGGGGGGGGGGGGGGGGACATAGCATGGGCTTGATGAGCTACAAGCTTTGTTTGGAGATCCTGACATCATCATCATCATCATCATCATCATCATCAGACATTGACTTAGCCAGGTAACCATGTTGTTCACAAGTAAGTAATTACCTCGTGTGAATATAAATTTGTTTATGCAGACATGAAATGAAGCACTGGCACGCAAGTCACTGCAGAGTTTTGCAAATATTGCATTTCATACATTTCAGGCCTATTGTTTGTTTAAAAGCAGGTTGAACGTGTTGGTATGAATGTCTTTTTGTCTTCAGCTGTACAGTATAAACACCTGCATCAAGAAGAAATCATCAATGTAACATGCAGTCTATTCACTTGAACAAATCCCATTTTTAGCACCTGGAATTTCTGGAAGTGGGGGCTGCTTTTCTTCCCTGATGTTCCCATGACGTACAGGAAGTCTGGCGTGAGCACAAAGGGAACCCACTCCTTACTGATTCCCATGAAACTCTTGTAATTACCCAAGATGTGACCAAAGTCAATGTGGAAGAGGTTGCCTGCAGAAGCACAAAAGATGATCCTTGTAGCATTTATTCCTTTACAAAAAAAACAAAAACAAATTCAAGACTGAAATTTTCAGTTTTGTTTCAGTCATGGCACAAAGTAATGGCTGACTCTGTTACATGTTAAATATAACAGGCAATATTTTACGACAATCACTGTTGACGTACAGTGTCAATTTTTTCCAGTAAAAAGTTTAAAAAAAACAACAACCCGGCACTAACTATATTTTACAGGTATTTAGTTATCTATTAAACTTTATTCAAGTATCTACTTGCCACTTGATGAATGATGCCAATAGCACAGGATGCTGTTGCAGATTCTTTACGTACATCTATACATAATATATTCGGTCACAGAGTGAATGAAAGATGACTTTACCAGACTCAGTGATCATGATGTTGTCATTGTGGCGATCCCCAATACCCAGGACGTAGGTGGCCACACAGTAGCCGCCACAGGAATACAAGAACCTCCCCACAGCCTGCTGGAACTACAATTGCAGAAAACACACAGTTACTGCCAATAAAACAAAATTTGTCCTTGCTTCATCGGCAGTATTTTGGGTGGCTGGGTTATTTCTATTTAAGCCATTTATGAGGGTTTGGACATCAAACAGTTTGTGTTTATTTGCCCCTGATGAATCCACGAGTATGCTGTTGTTGTTGTACTCCTACTTATCTACAATTCAAGCTTTAAGGTAAGAATATGCATGTTTGGATATTTAATCTGTTTTGTTTGGGGGGTTTTTTAATCTAGAAAAACCCCACAGTTTGCAGGCAAACACTGTGGACCAAGCAGCTATCAGCTTGTCCTGCATTGTCTGGCTAACAGGAGACCAGTGACATCAGTATCGTGCTTGCTAGAGTCACATTCCACTCAGGAGTGTGAACTGCTCTGTTAGAGAAAGCCCCTGGCATGTTTCTAGGGCTGCTAGAAATGTCTGGCCAAAAGGCAGAGAGGTCAGCAGAGGTCAGGCACGGTGTGTTTTGAGGATGAGGCTCACTATCTATGATTAAAGAAGACAGTCTTAGAACCCCTTATGAACTCTGTAGAGTTTGCCTTAATAAATACTGTGAGATTAATCAAGGGAAAAACATTGTAGATTTAGAAGATTTATATCAGTGAAATGCTTCATTGTTCAAATCCAAATGATTCTGTTTTCGCCAGCAAATGTCCGCTTTGCTCACTGTAACAGGCTTCACACACACTTTAGATCTGCTGAAGCTGCAGTCCATGAGCTGGGGAGGATGAGAGCTTTGCCTCGGCAGCACAGGAGAAGAGTGGCTCTGTGCCTCACTGAGCTTTGGACGTCACTTTGGGCTGATTTGTTTTGATCAAGCACAAACAAAAATGGCATTCCTCAGGAACTGCGATCAAGTTATAGACAGAGATAGATATTGCGTTCTGTGTGGTGCTACAACCTCACGTGAAGAACAGAAAAGTTAATGTGGTGATGATTAGCTGATCTCAGCTCTCAGCTGTGCAAATTCATGAAACTACAGGTGCAGGTGTTGTAGCTAAAAGTAGCACAAGTGAGTACTGTGGTGAGTACAGGAAAACCCCTGAGGGCTTCTTCCGTCCTGTCTGTCACACTGCTACTTCCTACTCCTACACTAAAAACAGAGCCAGTTATAAACTGAGTAAATCTGCTCCAAAGCTACGTCAGCACCTGCAGATGATAAAACTATATAACAGTGTCTTTGTTGCATCAGTTATGATTATATAATTCTAACTCATGAGGAAAGGCTGCTTGTACCTTGTCTTCACTGACACACTTGTCCCGCAGCCACTGATAAAGGATTTCATCTTTAAATGCTCCGGTGCTTCCCACGACACTCTGCTGGATGTTGGCAATGGTGGTGGCATCCTTCACGATCTCTATCATCCCTACGCCGATGAAGAGGGGTGGAGTAAATATGAGACATGAAACATGTGACTCATTCTGGAGGTTTCCAGCCGTGTAACGGACCTATCCTGTTCCCAGTGGAGATGCAGCCGTACGGTAAAAGACAGAGATCCAAGGATTCAGTCTCCCAGATTGACTCCATGATCAGCAGAATCTGAGCGGACATCAGTAGACGTAATATGTCAATCATTCCCAACGCATTGGTTAGTCTGAAATAAAACATAGACATTGTCAATCACCTGCAGGATGAGCATATCCTGTCTAAGGTCGTCACCGTCCTTGAAGATAATGCCAATGGGGTCCTTGGACAGAGTGGTGGGGTCTGCCCTTTTAAACTGCAGCCATAGTGGTTTCTTTTTGGAGGCCATGACTTTACACTGCTCGATCTATAGTCACACACACACACACACACACACACACACACACACACACACACAAAAAGCTTGATTATATGCACAAGATCAGCTTTGTGCACTCACACCAAGAAAATTAAAATTAAAATGTGTTTTTAAAGCCCAGGTTTAAAGTGCATGTGTGTGTGTGTGTTTGTGTGTGTGTGTTTGTGTGTGTGTGTGTGTGTGTGTGTGTGTGTGTGTGTGTGTGTGTGTGTGTGTGTGTGTGTGTGTGTGTGTGTGTGTGCGCGCGCCTCACCAGCAGGGCCCCTGCTCTCAGTCCAGGATCATAAGGGACCCTGAAACTCTCTGGCAGAGCAGATGACTGCAAAGTCTCCAGCTTCTGGCGCAAATGAAACACCACTGACAAACAGACAAACACACACACACACACAACTTTAGTTTTATTTTTTCTTTAAGCCAAGATAAAATAGACACATACTGCAGCAGTTGTGATCACCTTGTTTCTTTTATACCTGCACAACAGAGAGTTAGAGATGAGCAGGTTTTGTAGTGACTAAAGAGGCTGGTGACAATTAGAAACTGTTGAACTGAGTTTTTAGTTTCATAAAGTGTATCTGCAGATTTTGAAATGAAGACATCCAGATTAAAAGTCAAGTTAAATACAGAAAGTTCTTTATATAATTTGTCCACAGTACTTTAGGCTTTAACCTAGATGTTAAATAATACATCTGTACTCTGTGAACTGACGGACTGTCACCTAGCAGCGTTTGATACTTCCTCACCTTGTGATGTCACGTCGTACTTGTCAGCAAACATAGTCTTGATCTCTCGGGTGACTTTCTGCAGAGCCTCAGTCATCTCCACCTGGAGCGCACATGCATGCTCATCATGAGATCATCAAAGACATACAGCAGAGCTCAGGGCCATGTGGCTCCTATCCTTCCCTTACAGGAAAAAAACACAAGTTTCACATGCGCAATTACTGCGATCACATGAACAATTTTTTCCAAATGTGATTGATATTATGACAGGTGAATGCCATTTTTCACATGATATTTACATGACCACATGTACACGCAGTTTGTCTCATGATATTCATTTGATCACATGTATATTCCATTTGTCATATGAGAAATTCTTACGATCGTCTGTCCACGCAATATGTTGTGAAATCCATTAAATCACATAAATATTTAATTTGTCGTGAGAAATTCACATGATCACATGTGCTTGCCATTTTGGAACCTTGAAAGTTGACATGTGAAAATGTTTTAAAAACATGTGCATGTACATGTGATTTTCCGTATGTAAAATACACACAATAACAAGAACATGCAATTTACCATATGAGAAATTCATGTCACATGTACATGCCATTTGTCACATTTGAAATTCATGTGATCACATGTACAAGCAATTATGCGAACTATGAAATCTGACACGTGAAAACCTGCGTGTTAAAAACACATGTTGTTCACGTGTTGTCTGAATCCCCTGTAAATTCCAATGTGAAAAAACAGAGAAAAAGCCATATGGATACATGTGGAAAACGTGGAAAACTTAAAGGCTTTTTTCTGTGTGATTCTTACTCCAGGACCTACGAGGTCATACCTTCAGCACATAATTTCAACAAATTTGTGTTAAGCTAAAATTAAAAGCAATGACATGTTTACCCTCAAAGTCATGACCATTGTACTTCAATGACTTGTTGATATTTGACAAATTTAGCATGCTGGGATTGTGATCAACCAGTTTGTCTTCAGGAATAATAAATCTATTTCTGAAGCATTTTCTTATTGACACGTGCCATTAACTGTAAGGACCAACATGTATGTAACAGCTACGACTTAGTTCCCACCTGTTTCCCAAGGTCCTGCAGCATTGCTTCACCACAGCCTCGGAGGTAAGCCTCCAGCAGGACAGCATACCTCTGCTGGTAGTGCATGGACTGAGCAATCTCACTGCGCAGGAACCAGAAGAGAAAATGACCAATCCGCTTACTCTAGTGGAAGAAAACCAAAGAAAATAAAGACAAATAAAGGATGGGAAACCAAAATTTTCATTTTTAGTGATCTATATCAGAACATGTAAATGCTAAGTTTGTACTGATGCTAGATGAAATGACACACAAATGTTTATCCTCACCCTCAGAGCTCTCTTCAGCAGGAATCTGACCAGAGCGCTGTCATGGTAGGGCTCAAACTTGACTGCCTGCACACACACACACACACACACACACACACACACACACACACACACACACACACACACACACACACACACACACACACACAAAGAAAACCTTACATTGATTATTCAAAATGTAACAGAGAAGGTTTTGTTTAAATTTTATGGATTAGGACATCCATGCGATGTGTTTGTGTTTTCCACCCTGAACCAGAACTTTGTTTGCAGAAATCACAAAGCTTTTCTTCTTTTAACAGGCAGAGTTCCAAGGTGATTGAGTGTGATGTGGACTGCACGTGAAATAGGCACGGTGAGGAGACAAGAGCTCATTGTGTTCACAGAGGAATGATATTTAAGACTCCACTGGAAGATGTAACATAAAGAAAACAACAGCATTAAAGTTTAAGATGTAATTGTGAGTTACAAAAGCTTGGGGGCAAAAAAGATAAAACTTTGGTGTTTTCAACCCTTCTGAGAATAGATTTGTGAGTTTACGGGATGCCCCTGAATTTGTTGGTCGTTGACGGCCATGGCTGGCCTGTTATGCAAAAGCAAGTACTAGAGTGGAATGGGAATGAGTTAAGGCGTAGGTGTATCAGACAAATCTGTATATTCTTTTACATTCATATTTTTCAAGTATTGACCCACTAGCTGGTGGATTGACTGCCAAGGTTTACAAATGGCGAAACAGAACACCCATAGTATTTGGCACTTGGAAGGTGTTAATTTCTGACCCTGGGCAAGTGGTGAATAACATATTAAGACCTTTGGCTGCAGAAGTAGTAGTAAAAATGTAATCTTTTTTCTTGGGTAGACCTAAGGAGGTATTTGCACCAACATGTGAACAGCATTTTAAAGTTGCAGCTGCTCAAGGAAAAGCACAGTCTATCTACTATTTAAGGTTTGATTTCTATTTGTCTGATTGTTAAACATAGTGGGGAAGAAGCTTGTAAAATAAAAAAGACCCACCTGCACAAGCTGAAGCAGGTATCTGAGCACGTCGTCATCTTCCAGGGTCTCCAGCTTTCTCACAGCCATGGAGCGAACCTGAGCGTCTGAATAGTGGCAGTCAAGCAGCTGCATGGCTAAGCCAACATCCAGGCCACTAAACGGGAACGACATGATGACTAGTGATAATACACTTTTACCAGCTGTAACAAGGATAGATGCAGCACACAATGAAGAACCAGCTCTTACCTGCTGTCCCACGCACTGCTGCGCTCCAACAGACGATGCGTTGCCAAAACATCTTCCTGTTTCCCCCACCTGACAGAGCTCAGCAGCTTTGGGTAGGCCCTGGGCACAGAAAGGGTTTGGTTACATTATTCAATATTCATGAAAAACTAAGATCTGCAGCTTGTTTGGAGTCATACAAGTACCTGGGGTCACGCACACACTCCTGTTTGAAATGCCAGAGCAGTTCTTTGTCCTCAGGGCTCAGGGGGTGCAGGGGGTCGGTTGCCACGATGGCCTCAAACTGTTTCTTCAGGTGGTTTGGCATCTCTCTCTGACCTCGCTCTCCTCCCTCAGCTTCTTCAACCCCCGGCCCCACATCCCGGCCCACATCCCGGCTCTTTGGAAGCACTACAGGGTAGCAGTATTTATCGAGTAAGATGGCGATTGCCATGGAAGAAGCCTTGTCCGGGTTAGTGGCCGAGGTGAGCTTGTCTGCGTTGATGCTGCTGCTGCTGCTCTCCTCACTCTTCTCTGGCATCTTCCACATATGGAGGATGAACTCCCCCTGGCGCAGCAGAGAGCGGTGGTCTACCAGCAACAGGTTGACGTAGTATAGAAGACGGCTCTTTGTCTTTCCTGGAACAAGAACGGACACAAATGACCCTTGCTGGCTTTCTTTATGGATTGGCAAAAAAAAAAAGTAATACCCCCGTACCATCATGACTGCCTCCCCCTGCTGTGTTCTCCTGGTGGGAACCTCCCTTTGAGTTTGGAGTCTGTGGTTGTTTCCTGCAAACCACCTGGGTGCCAAAAATAGACATTCATTCACCTCCACAATAACAAAGTATTTCTTTTTTCTAATTTAATCTGCTTACATATCTGAGAGTAAACTTGCTACTTTTGAGACAATCAGCTTGTATTCGTCATCTTTCATCTTCATGCAAACATGTCAAGTTGCTGTATGGACTGTAAAGAATGAATGGTGGACTGTACAAGGAAGTCTTGGACCAGATATTCGCTGAAAAAATGGCCCTTGTTCTTAGACAAAGTCGTCAGTCATAGCCGATGGCTTCTGAGACTACATGCCAAACCAGAAATATTGCGTTGCAGTCGTATGCCACTGCAACCTGTGCCTGTCACATTGACCATCATCATCAACCACCAAAATCTTTTGAAATTCCATGAAGGCAACAAGTGACAGTGACCTTTCACCACCAAATTTTTTTCACTTCATCCTCTAGTCCCAGTGGATGTTTGCGCCAAATTTGAAGAAATTTCCTCAAAGTGTTCCTGAGATATTGCATACATGAGAATGGGATGGATAGATAGATGGTCAGAAAAACAAGCCAAAAACATTACAGCTCAGGCATTTGAAATTGTAAATGATCCAAATATTTACCTGGAGATTGAGTCGTGCTCCTTTAGGAAGGTCTTTGATCTTAATGTTAAACTCCAACCAGCAGTTCCACAACACCTCTTCATTAAAAGTTTTTGAAGATGTCCTCTCCTTAAACAGTAAAAACAGGTTTTAGATGGGTTGCCAGATGCTCAGCTAAGAGTTGCTCCATCTATTTTACTCTCATGCCAATAACATTCTTTGACTCAAATAATTCTTGCCAATATCTCATCATGATTTATCTCAAATAAAAATTATATATTCAAAAATTTTGACTTAATCCTGAAGTTTGTTGAACACTTTCTTACTTGGGCTAGGAGTTGCTGACTGTGGAAGATGCTGGCCTCTATGAAGACAACAAAGTCTGGGATTTTGGGCAGAGATGGGATGTCGATTCCGAGTACCTTCACTCTGAACTTCCTGTTGCAATCCCACATGGAGACGGTGAACACTCTCTCATGGTCCTTCTCATCGATGGTCAACTGTTCATGGGTACCTGGGAAATAGCGTGTTAGTTGCATCATCACGCAAAAACAAAGCAGTACTCACAAAAAATTTAAATACCAACCTGCAACTCCAGTGCAATCATCCACCTGGGCCCAGTCCTCCTCATGGACAAGATCCAGTTCAGGATCAGGCGGTGTCTCAAGAGCTAGGTGGATCTCCTCGCCGTTCTTTAGACACTGACGGATCCAGTTGAAGTTTTTCAGTTGTTTATCTCCGTACAGATACTCCTCCCTGTGTGAGACAATTGTAAAATATCAACTGTTCAACAGCAGCCTCCAGTAATCCAATCAGTCTTTTAAGCAAAGATGACCAGAAGCATTTTGGCATTTGACATACCTGCCACACACACGCAGCACAAAGTCAGCCTCGCAAATATCCTCTGGGATGCCAAGTAAAACCCTCTTGTTTGTTTTTTTGGAAAAAAAGCTTGCCAGAACCTGAGCAAGGTGGAGAAAAGACTGAAATAGTGCAATGAACGTTTCAGATGGAGAACAAAGAGTTGGAACCCTTCCTCACCTGTGCTGGTGTATCGTTAATGGAGACCTTGATGGTCTGGCTGACCGTGCGGATGTGGATCACCATCAGGATGTGGCCGTTACTGACCTGAAGGGAGGGACGATAGACAGTCTATCGACTTACTGACAAAACTCAAAAAGACAACGTGTCTGACAAGTAGTTCACTGATGACACGATCAAACATTTACCTTGTCGTAATACCACTCTGCTGCTCATCAACTTATTTATGGAATCCATCAAGTACTGTAGTTTTTTTTTTCTATCAATATTTTTCCCCTTTGTATCTTTATTTCTATAGCTCTTCTTTACTCTCCAATTATGAACCATTATCCATTATGATTAGCTAAATATGTATCATTAAATAGTGCCAGAACGGTTCAACAACGAATACCACATAGCAGTTGTATCCCTTAATGATGTGTACGTGATAACCATGATGACCAAATCTTTTGAGTTCATCCTTGAGTCCGAGTCGACATTTGTGCCGTATATTGAAGAGATTCCCTGAAACTGTCCCTGAGAAATTGCCCTTTCACCACCATTTTTTTCGTTTGATTCGTTAGTTCCATTGGAAGTTTGTAACTAATTAGAATAAATACTCTAAAGGTGTAACTAGGGGTTCGTGTGGTCCTTTGATGACCAAAATCTTCATGTTTGAGTCCCCGTGGACATTTGTGAAGAACTACACATATAATTATTGTGATATATCAGGATTTCTTAAAATTTGCCTCCCCCAAAAAAAGACCACTGGGACTTGACAATTAATTGAAAAGACTCTGGTGGTCAAGGGTCATTGTCACTGTGACAGGCACAATTTGCGGAGACATAGAAGTGCAGTGATTTATTTCCATCCATCCATCCATCCATTTTCTTCCGCTTATTCCTGTTAAGGGTCATGGGGGGGCTGGAGCCTATCCCAGTGGCTTTCGGGCAAGAGGCGGGGTTCACGCTGGACGGGTCGCCAGTCCATCACAGGGTCAACACATAGAGACAAACAACCATTCACACTTACAATTTAGAGTATCCAATTAGCCTCGTCCCCAAGTACATGTCTTTGGACAGTGGTAAGAAGCCGGAGTATCCGTAGAGAACCCACACAGGCACAGGGAGAACGTGCAAAATCCACACAGAAAGATCCCTTGCCCGAGCTCGAACCCGGAACCTTCTTGCTGTGAGGCGACAGTGCTAACCACTGCACCACCGTGCCGTCGCAGTGATTTATTTTTATTTATTTATACGACATACAGCAAGGAATCAAAATGAAAATGTCAGGGCAATCATTCCAGTGTGGTACTGTACGCACTATAATAAATCATAATTACTTTTCTGTCAGACAAAATATTATTGACAGTAAAAGCTGTTACATTGTCTTAGAATTTCTCAGAATTCATGTTCGGTTCCGTTTTCGTTTCCAGCCAAATGCAACATTAAAAAAGTTCCACAGACCTGCACAAATAATGTGCTACCACAGAATATGTTAAGGAACCGATGTGCAATATTTAAGACGGAATGATAACAAACACCCACCTTGCTGAGCAGATGTTCAGGCAGTGGCTTGCGTGTCACCCAGGGGTCCATGGAGTAGAGTTTTCGGTCGCGGTCAGACAACTCAATGCGTCGGGGCGTCAGAAGCTTCCTGCGAGTGAACTCAAGCTCATCATCGTGTACATTGCTGACATCAGTGACGTCATAGCCAATCAGGTAGTTGAGATAGCGCTGGTACTGCAGGGACTCGTCGGAGGGCTGTGGCCGTGGCACCAGCTTGATCCGGCCCACTTCCTTCTTCAAGGCTTTTAACAATACGTCAGATGTGTTTTAGATTATCTTACACCACAGCTCGATTACCCACTTCTAAATCTAGCCGGTGTGGTACCTCTCCAGTAGCGGATGCAGTCCAGAGTCTGGAAGACCTGGTGCTTGTCATAGATCTCACATGTATTGCCCTTCTTCTGGTAGAGCAGGATGCAGTGGTCAGGGGAGAAGCGCTGGTAGAATTCAGGACAGAGGTTTGATGTCACCGCCTTCAGCCACACCTGAGCTTTCACCTGAGGGCAGAGAATTAATACACACGATGATTGCTATGATATGCATTTCAACCTCCATAACAAATCATAAAGGATTTCAACAAACAACCTGTTCCACAGTCCAGTTTCCTGCCACCTCCAGCTGCAGCACGTCGGGACTGTTTCCACCCCGTGACACAGTGGGCAGAACAAACTCCACTGTGATCTGATCCATGGAGGTGCAGGAGGACGAGGTGATAGCCTTCCTTCTTCTCCTCGAACGAATCTCTTCTCGCAAGACCACTTTTTCTTCGTCGCTCACCTGCATCGGCTGCCTGTCCATCGCCTAGCTTGATGAACAAAAAACACAGACAGAAACTGATATGTTGTTGAGAGGTATTTATAATAACACCTGCTAACTATCATAAGCTTCCGAACCACCATACTTCTATTTTATTTGTTTATTCTAGAAGCAGTAACACCAGTCACAAGGAAACAGCTTTTTGATAATCCTGTTTCTGTAATCTGACCATTGACTGTTTAAAAAGGAGTGGGCATAGCCTCCAGCCCTGAACACAGAGGGCAATGTTGAGCGGCAGGGGGCAACTTCACCGGTTGCACAAAGAAATTCTGTAGTTGGGAAGTCACACTGGTAGTAAATTGAGATACTTCAACTCATCATCTACAGTCTGCAATGATTTCACTTGGTGCGTGAAGTAGCTGTCTAGCCAGATGCACAATTCTGCAAGACATATCACAGAAATACAATGTACCACACGACATTGATTGTGCTTTCCAAACAAAATAAGCGCATAAAATTATTAGCTCGGTTAAGAGACTTCTTCCGAACATCCCAAAGTAGCAAGTCAACCATGAACGAACTGCAGGAAGTTATCTGAAGGAGAGTTTTGTATGGTAAACTGCTGTTAAACCCTTCTTTCATTTGTGGTCTCAGTTCAAGGAATGTGGGTGCTTTCCTGAGCATTAATGTCAGAAAGCTTAAATAGACTCATTTATAGACATTCTGAAAAGGCATGGCCTAGTTAAGAACTTTAAAAAAATTAAGATGATGTAAATGTATACTTATTTATGTAGTTGATAAATTATTCATATTACGATTATGTAGCTATGATGTAGCTATGTATCTTTTCATCATAGCATTTATTTAATATGAGTTGTATTTACTTATCTATTTACTTGTACTTCTAATAAAATGTACAGTAACAATATGACATTATTTTGTTTAATTTTCAAAGAAATCACACGCCCATTTTAAAATAGTTTAGCATCAGTATCGTTGATATTGTAAAAAAAATAAAAAATTGATGTGTGGAATTTAAAAAGTCTGGTATCCATCTCAACTTCATGTGTGTTTTTTTTCTGTTGTCGGTAAAACCAAATGTGGAAGGAAAAACTCAAAAAATATAACTTTCTGTAAACAATTTAAGAAAGGCAGAGCAACGTTAAGGTTATAAATACACGTGTCAGAAGTCACAGGATTGTCTGGCTGGGGTTTCCCGTCTGCTTGTTTCACATTAGAGGAGGAAGTCGTTGAAAAACAGGAAGCTAAACTCGACAGAGCCGTGAATGTAATTTATACATTCACAGCCTGCTGTTTTAACACCCGTGTCATAAACATTTAGCCTGCCAATTAATATTAACAGTTACGGGCATTCTAGAGTGAACTAAAAATGTATAAAGCAACTTTAGCGGAGGTGGGTCTATCTATGGGGGAATGTAACGGTACGGCTGTCATAATAATGAGGAGAAGAGGCGTGAGTTTTCTAAAACTAAAACCAAACACGTCTGACTAATGTGTGGAACTCACCAATGAACGCAGGCGGAGAAGGCAACAAACCCCGGAGCTCCAGTAGAAACTTTCGGCATTGACACTCCGTGTAATGACTACAAATTATGGTTAAAAATTATTAAAATAGTACAGCGCCTCCGTTCAGGAAGACCGTCAAACGCGCCGGCTTGATTTTTCAAGACAGAAGAAGAACGAAACTTCCGTATTTTCTTCAAAATAAAACACCTCTGAACAAGTGGTCTTATTGCAAGATGTAGACATACACGCATGAAGATCAAAATTAAATTGTTTAATTTCTTATTGTTTAGGCTCCATTTTTTTTGCCAAAATTAATATAAAACAGGGAAACAAAAGACCCACTTGTATTTTTCAATCAAGTGAAACAAAATAGGTACTGTGTACATGCTTTTACAGCGCCACCAAGAGGCCACATGACGAACTTTCTGTAAGTGGAAGGCGGGAAAGGGAAATCTTCCAGCTGGTAAAGGAGTGACGCCTCTTGAGGAAGTCATGGAGGAAAGCTGAGGCAGAGGGCTTGAAGGACCTCTGGAACAAGATCAAGGAAAGGCTTGCACATCTCAGGAGAGCGGAAAGGACAAAGAAGCGGAGAAGCTGCAGGGAGAAGGCAAGGACATGCTTCTTCCGAGACCCCTTCAAATTCGCCCGCAACCTCCTGGAGGAGAATAAGACCGGAATGCTACAGGTCACCAAGCAGGAGCTGGAGCAACACATTACAGATCAGCTGAGCAACAACCTGAGAGCAAAGCCCCTGGGATCACCAGGCCATGTACCTCGTCCAACTGAGCCCTCCACAGAGTTTGACACGTCCCCACCCAGGTGGGCAGAGGTCACACAAGTAGTGGAACGTGCAAGATCAGCATCAGCACCTGGGCCAAACGGCGTGCCATACAAGGTATTTAAGAACTGCCCTGGGCTCCTGAAGGCGCTATGGAGGCTCATGGCTACGGCTTGGAAAATGGAGTCCATCCCTCCGTCATGGTGTCAAGCAGTCACCACGTTCATACCAAAGGAGAAAGACTCCCAAAACCTCAGTCAGTTCAGAGGCATCGCTCTGCTGAATGTGGAGGGGAAAATCTTTTTCTCTATCTTGGCTAGACGGATGACAAGGTACTTCCTGGCAAACAAGTACGTCGACACCAGTTGCCAAAAGACAGGAGTCCCAGGTTTCCCCGGCTGCGTTGAACACTCAGGGGCGATCTGGGAACAAATCCAGACAGCCAAACAAAGCAAAGAAAACCTGCATGTAATTTGGCTGGACGTGGCAAATGCCTTCGGCTCAGTTCCCCACCAGCTCATCACGTACGCCCTCAGCTCCTTCCACGTACCATCACACGTCCAGAACCTAGTAGTCAACTACTTCAACAACCTGCACGTTTGCTACACAACCCGGGATATCTCAACCGACTGACACTGGCTCAAGAAGGGGATAGCGATGGGATGTGCCATCTCTCCCATCATCTTCACTGCGGCTTTTGAGATCCACTGATAGGTGGAAGACAGATGGTCTGAGGGGTCAGCGCACAGACAGGCCAAAGACTACCAGCCATGAGGTGCTATATGGATGACGTCACCACCCTCCTCCAAATGGCAGCCTGCACAGCCAGACTCCTCAAACGGCTGGAAGAGCTACTAGCCTGGGCTCGCATGAAGATTATGCCACCAAAGTCTCGCAGCCTGTCGATCCGGAAAGAGACCACGAACGAAAACATCATCTTCACTGTGGCGGGTGAAAGAATCCCCCTACTGGCAGAAGCACCTGTAAGAAGCCTTGGCAGGCTGTACACGGCAGACCTCTCTGACAAGAACATGGCCTCAGCTGTCACAGCCCAACTTGAAGAGGCCCTGCACAAGGTCGATCAGTGCCCCCTACCTGGGAAGTTCAAGGTGTGGTGCTACCAGTTTACACTGTACCACCGCCTAATGTGGCCCCTGAAACTGAGCGACATCACATGACCACGGTCTCAAAGCTGGAGGCAAAAGCCAACAACTTTATCAGGAAGTGGCTCAGCCTTCCCTGATCCCTCTCCTCCTCTGCACTGTTTAAGAGAAACACTCTGCAGCTCCCACTGCAGTCCATCAGTCTGGGGTACAAAAAGGAAATGTGAGGCTCCACTTTGAGCTGAGAGGCTCCACTTTGAGCTGAGAGACTCTACGGACCCGGCAATTCAAGCTGCCAACCCTCAGATTCATACTGGACGGAAGTGGAATGCATCCAAAGCAGTTGAGCAGGCAGTGGAACGGCAGTCAGGCAGATCTGGCCTAGGATGGGCAACAGCACCAAAGAGCTGGTCCAAAGCGACCAAGGAGAGGAAGGATCTTGTGATCTCCGAAGTTGCCAAGATGGAGGAGGAAACCTACAAGATCACAGCGGTGAGCCAGCAACAGCAAGGCAGATGGACTACTTGGGAGGCTGTGATCAACAGAACCATCACTTGGGCCGACATGTGGAGAACTCCCCAGGCGAGATTGAGCTTCCGGATTAGGGCCACATACGACACCTTACCCAGTCCCCGGAACCTTCTCACCTGGTTTGGCACAGAAGAACCCTGCCACCTCTGTAGCTCCCCAAACCCAAACCTAAGGCACATCCTCTCTGGATGCAAGACGGCACTGTCACAGGGAAGGCACAGGTGGCGGCATGACAAGGTCCTGCACAACCTAGCAGAGATCCTGGAAGCCCACAGACAGCAAGTAAACCGGGAGAATCCACCCACATCCCCGAAGTGGATCCAGTTTACCAGGCCAGGGATGACAGCGCAGCGCTGCACAGGGACAGAGCGGTCGCTCCTGTCACTAGGAGGCCAGTGGCAGTTCGCAGCCGACCTCAGCCGCCAACTGAAATTACCTGCAGAGATCATAATGACATCCCTACGTCCTGACATCGTGCTCTGGTCAGCGCCTGCCAAAGTCATCATCATGGTACAGCTGACAGTCCCATGGGAGGAACACATGGAGGCCGCGTACGAGCGTAAGAAGGACAAGTACATGGAGTTGGCAGCAACGTGCTCGTAACCTGGGTGGAGACCGTTCACCTTCCCAGTGGAGGTCGGATGAAGGGGCTTCACAGGGACATCCACACAGCGGCTACTGAAGACTCTCGGAGTCGCAGGAGCCAACAGGAAGTGAGCTCTTCATGACCTTACGGAGGAGGCCGAGGAAGGGAGCTTCTGGCTATGGCTTAGAAGGAAGGACAGGGCGTGGGGAAAAGAAGGCTCTTAAGAGAGGCGTTATGGTATGCGGTCAGGCCAACACTTGACTGAGGGAGATGGACGTCCCTGCCATGCACAGTCCCCTGGGACTCATTCCACATACACAACAACAATAATACCGGGATCAGAGTGTGGGTAGAATACAGATCCTTCAGCAGGCTGCAGGGGGTGGCAGGGAGATGTCCCTGTCGCTGCTCCACCTCCCAGAGATGTTCCGGGGGATAATGGAGCGAAACATCAGTGAAGGGTGGCCCCCCGGCTGACGACCCTGCAGTCTGCACAATGGCACCGTCGGAGGTGCGTCAGGCAGAAATGCCAAGCAGGTACGACCACCTGTGCTTACAACTATAGCCTAAGAATTCTAGGGCGGCGATCACAAATAGCAAAAGGTAAATACACATCCATATTGATTAAATTATAACATCAAAAAACAGCACACAATTAACTGTAGATGTATTATCATCATCATCATCATTATTATTACTATTATTATTACTATTATTATTAGCATTATTATTCATTGTAGTTTCTGTAAATTGTGACTATTGAGAGTGCACCATGATTACCTTGTTGTAGTAATTTTTTTTTACATTTAGAGTGTACAAATAGTGACAAAGATAATATAGTCATTTAAAATGGTGATCGGAAGTATTACCATGACATTACATCTGACTTGATTTGTCCTGTCTTAGTGTAATTTTTCACATTGACCACTGGAGGGCAGTGAACACTCTTTTTCGAATACGCGTCGTTTGACTCGCTCTCATTCGTTCCGTTTGTATTTAGGATGCTGCGTTCATCAAATATAGGCCTTTTAAAAATACGAGTATTATCACATAATTACTTTTAATGATTAAGCATCCAGTAATCTCTAGTGTTCTGTTAAGCTGAAACTTAATTTACCCAAAGTCTGATTCAAAATGACTGTGAAAAAGCTTTTTATGAATTAATACAGCTTGATTTTGGGCATATGAATGTATCGCTGACTCTTATTCTGGCCTCACTCGATACAGAATTACCTGAAAATAAGCATCTTATGTGTATGAAATATAAAAGACTTGCCCACAACTTTGACTCCTTATCTTGTCAATGTATCAAAATGTGCCTTCCTTTTGTAATTTCGCAATTGAGTCGTTTGTGTCAATCATGCATCTACGCGTGCTTGCTCAGATATTTAGTATAGATGTTATTGTTTTGTGTATGGAATATGTTTACCTACTATTCCATAATTGCCAGATGTATATTTGTGCCGTCTCACTCTTTAATTCCTAAGTTCAAAACAACGTCATGGTGTCCCTAAGTAGTTCATTTTGATTATACAACAGTGTTTTCGGGTTCTATAGTTTTAACCCACCCAGTGTTTTATTGTTTTTCTAATGATAATGAAGAGGACGACGCTGTAACCGCACGGACCAATGAGAACGCGAATGGCTGTTGATTGACATCTGATCTGACCAAGAGGATTGCCCGGGACAAGGTGTTTATACCTGCCCCTCTCCCGTACAAGGCGACTGTTTTGGTGAGTTGAAGAAAGTTTATTAAAATTGTTTATATGTTTTAAAGCGTTGGATTCGACATATAATACCACCATTCTAATGCTTTTGGTCTGAACTTTCTAAATGAGAAGCAAAATTAAGCTGACAGCGTTGGTTTCTGTCTTAAACGCGAGCTCCGCTGGTCGATGGAAAAGCTTCATTGTTGACGGTGGTTGAAACTGCCTTTTCGCAACAAGCTCGACCGTCCATGTTCATGTGTTAATTCACATTTACACGACTCAGAACTCATCCACTACGTTTATTACTCGTTTGTATCGAATACAAAAGCTGTTTTCGTCGATGAAAGTATACGTTTACAAATGAGTATTCAGTGAGCGGGATCATCATAGTAGCATAGTATTTGTTGTGCGTAATATCACAATAATCCGTTTAGTCGGGTAAATGTGGTTATAGACATTGTTCACCTACTTGTTTCTAATGTATTATCGCTACCCAATGTTGAATGAATGAGCCCCCTACGCGCATGCGCGTATAATCTCAAAGTTTATAAACAGGAGGGTGTCACATGACGACAGTATTGCGAAATTGATAAGAGTGAAACATTCCTCTCGTGTTTACACGGTTTAAACGGGCTAATTCAGCATTGTTTTATCACTGAATTGAACAGAATACAGGTGATTAAAGTGGAGCGTTGATGGAATCTGCAGATAATTGTATAATTAGATCAAAGCAGCCAGCCCAGTCTCACCTTATGTCACCCTACAAGTGTACGTAGAATAATACGTGTTGACACGCGACAAATGCGTAGCACTTCAGTATTTTTAATAGCAAGTACTCTCGTACTCCTAAGCAAGTGTAAACCTGACTGAATTACTTTCCTTACAGTAGAATAGCATTTGTCCAGCCCTATTTATACTATGTTTGTGTGCTTGTGTTGTGCACCAATGGACTAATGTGTATGAGTTTTACTAAAACAGGGTGATATTGATTGCGGTAATATTTCATGCGACTTGAGGTTATATTTTCCGATTGCCGACCATATGCACGAGAGTGCGAAAACGTGCTGGGTCTTATTTCTGTCTTCCATCTCCAGGTTTCATTGACTGTGGTCATCATGGTGTGGAAGGTGGTGACTCCACCTGTGCTGTCCAATAACCCCAAACATCACATGGTGCTGGAGCCTGAACATGCAGGTAACCACAGCAACTGCATCAATGATGTCACTGCTGCCTACAGCTGAAGCAGTTTAGAAAAATGAAACTCTTTCTTCTTCTTCTTCTTCTTCTTCTTCTTCTTCTTCTTCTTCTTCTTCTTCTTCTCATCATTATTATTGTTCTTATTATTATGATTGTGATAAATGAATCAAACACGTATATTGTAATATATACTTCTTTAAATTGGCGGGTAAAGGGTTCACACTTCTATGAAATACCTGGAAACTCATTGAATTTTCAAACAGCAATTCCAGGCCTGTAAAGGTTTTTGGAAAAATGAAAAAAGTTTTGGATTTTTTTTTAAAATTTCAAATAAACCTGAATTGTATTAATTTACTATAACACATTTTTATGTGGTATCAAATCAATAGTGTGTCATTAATTTTAGTCACTGTAAATGTATCAAATAAGACATTTTGAGATAGATTTCCCAGGATCCATATAACTTCTCTCTTGAGTTATTTCTGTGTAAACAGACGTGTCAGAGAATGTAGGTTACTGAAGAAATGAGCCTGAGAAATCTGGCTGGCTGGCTTTCATTAGTGGAGGGGTATGCTTAGTAGTAGCCTGACAAACAGACTCTCTGGATTTTGTTTCACTTCTTTTGAAGATTCAAAAATCCAGATTCAAGGGCTGGAGAAAGACTTTTCAAATACGTCATATTTCCTCTTTGTGTTTTACTATTTCCTACTCCTACCTGTACCCCTATTTTGATGAAAATCTGGCTTTATTAAAAGCTGTGTGAATGCATTGTACAAGGTTGTGAGAGCGCTTGACGTTTTAAAAGAAAGCTTAAAACTTTCTCTACTTAAGCCTTCATCGATTTCTGCATTTTCTCTCTGCACTTCTCTGCAATTTCACTTCAATTTCTCTCTTTTTAAATACATTCCGGTTTTATTCTCTTCTAAATATTTTCTTTGCTTTTGATGTAAGCCACTTTGAGCTGCATTTTTTTTGTATGAAAGGTGCTGTACAAATAAAGTTTAACATTTATTGTTATTAAAGTCATGCACCCAATAAAGTTCAAGCCAAGCACACCACCCACTCCTGGATATCTTCATGTTTTTCCTTTCTCACACTCAGAAGTGATGATGGATGCAGACAGAGACCAATCACATGACTCAGCCAGCTGTGAGGAACGCCTCCCATCCTCTGGCTTCCCCAACAGTGACACCTACATGGAATACGGTACGTGTAACACACATGCAGCTCCTGGTGCTGCAGTGATAGCATGATACAGCTTCTAGTAAACGTAAATCTCTCTTGTAACCTCTTCCCAGACGACCTCCCAAACCTGCAGGAGGTTCAAGAGGAGGGAGAACCAACAACCCTCTATCAAGTGGAGGTGGGAGTGTCACACCAGGAGAGACACGCCCACAGCACACAGTCACCTGATACACAGTGGCTTACACAGTTGGCTCACATTGCCACTGGACCCCAAAGCCCACTACTACAGGTGTACCCCCACAGCAGGTAGGTAAAAACAGGAATTCCTGTTTTTCCCAATTTTGCCATCATTCCCAGAGCCACACAAGACAATAGACAAACAAACCGTCCAACACAATGCTTTGTTTTGTTTTTCTCCAATCATTTAAACCAATGAGAGGTTTCCTACTGAGTACAATGCAATGTCCCACAGTACACCCCGCGTCACAATAATGTTCATTTTTACTGACTCGATTTGAAAGAGGAGTTGACTTGTTTTTATGGGTATTTTAAAGGCTGTAGTACTGAGTTTATCTGAAAGGTTCATCTAATATTGAGCTTATCCTATTCATATCAAGTAAGATGATAAAATATTAGGAACAGATCGAAAAAGAAAAAAACAGCCTTGACAGTTCAGATAATTAAATTATCTTTCCTAGAGATTGAAGTTGAAACTATAAAATGTTATTCTTATGAAGGGGGTTTATACTCAGTAGCAGACCTGCCAGTTGTTACAAGTGTGAGGATTTTTGGGGGGGGATTCAGGCTGCAACCGCCCACGGCGTTCAATGTGTCATTTTCAGCTCCTCCTCCGTCCCCGTCTCAAGCACCAGCAGAGATCTACATTCTTACGCTCGGCCTCCTCCTCCTTCTCACTCCAGCAGCATCTTGTCGCCCACTGGAGGGCGTGGCAGGGAGCGACGCCACAGCAGGGTAGAGCAAACCGCCTTCTTTGCTCTCACTTTTGTGTGCACAAATTCACAAGAAGTTTCATGATTAAATCTCTTTATCTCACCAGTTTTGGACAGTGTCTGTTAATAATACTTAACTTACTAAAACTAAGCTGCATTTATGTTTTAATAAGAGAGCAAACCTGCAACTCTTGTTGTTGTGTTTGTGCCTGATGATGCCTCGTGTTCCCACAGACGAGCAGCGAATGTGACTCTGTAGTGTCCACCAGATCCTCTCCGTCTGATGATGAAGACATGGCCTGGAGTTTCTCAGGGCCGCCTACTGCCTGGCACTGTTTCCTCAAAGGTAGACATACACACATACATACACCAACTGCACAAGTAGATCAACAAGATTCAGCATCAATTCGTCTCTGTGTTTTATTTGGCTGCCCACATTCAAACAGCTTCTCACGATTGTCATGAATTGAAGGACATATCTTATAATTCAAGGTCTTTGTTGTGATCTTAGAGCTGCTTCTTTCTTTTGTCAGGCACTCGTCTGCATTTCCACAGCAGCTCTAATGTGGAGTGGCAGTATGTTGAGGACCTGGTCTCTGGTGACGAAGAGCAGTTCAACTCTCTGAAGGTAGATTATACAACCACTCGTTGTTTTTAATCACAGCTGAACAGAAAAGACAGAAATTTTGAGCGAAAACACTTGCTGCTTTGCAGAGTTACGGCTCTGAGGGTTTGAGGCTTGTGGAGCATTCAGAGAATGTGCTGTCTGGTCAAGCTGTTCTACAGCTGACCTTTGACCCCGGAGCGTTTGGACACGCCTTCATAACTGCCTGCTGCCAACTTGACCACCCCTTCTATGTCAAAAACAAAGGTAGGCCTGTTTAAGAGGAAATTCTGAACAGTTTCAAGACAATGTTGACTTCCATGTGTCTTCTTCATCAGGTTGGTCGTCATTCTACCCAAGCTTGACTGTGGTGCATTATGGGATTCCGTGCTATGAAATGGGGGTTGGAGATGTGTGTCTGCCGCCAGGACACAGAGATGCCAAACAGACTGATGACTCACTGGTCTTTGACACATTCAGGAGGTAAAAGGAATGATTACAGTATTGAGAACTCGTCTGCTGAATATGAAGGGGAAACAAACTGCTCAGTATGTTTGAACACCTTCCAGTTACGACTTCACTCCCCTGGACTCGTCTGCAGTTTACGTGTTGAGCAGCATGGCCAGACGGCGGCGGACCTCCCATTCCAGCGGGGGAGCCGTCTCTCCAGACAGAGACACAGAACAAGGTAACATGTTTTAAGAATATGTCGAAAAAGAAGTCAGACGAAGCATGAAGTCTGTACAAAATTATATTTTACTAAACCCATATAATCTGTTTTAAAACCCACAGATGCTCACAGTCCCAGCCTCACCCGCTCTGCTCATCAGACCAACCCACCACCCAAAAGCCAGCGCATCAGCGAACCTGGAAATAATAATTCCTCACCTAAAAAGTGCAAACGGCCAATGAATGCCTTCATGTTGTTTGCGAAGAAGTTCCGGGTGGAGTACACACAAATGTACCCCGGCAAGGACAACAGGTGGGTGTTCCTTCTGACCATTTCTGTGTATGATTATTTATCCATATTTATTGTAATATAGTGGTGTGTGTGTTGTGTGTGTGTATGTGTGTGTGTGTGTTTTAGAGCGATCAGCGTTCTCCTTGGTGAACGGTGGAAGAAGATGCGAGGTGAGGAGCGTCGGGCATTTACCATCCAGGCCAAAGCTCTCGCAGATGAACAGAAAAGGCTCAATCCAGACTGTTGGAAACGCAAACGCACCAACTCTGTGAGGACACACACACGGCCACACATAAAGCCAAACCAAAGGCCTCGGACCATTGACTAATTTCTTCTCTATGTCCAACAGGGTTGTCATGGAAATTAGGGCTGCAGACAAGAAGCCAGGACAGAGTCTGCAAGAGCGCGCACACACACACACACGCACGCACACATGCACACACATACACACAATTTCAAAGTGACAAGTGAGAGTTGTGTGTAACCCAATTTTGCGCTTCACTATTATATTGACTTAATAACATTGATCTCCCAAAGCTCAGATCTGATTCAGATTCTCCAAAGATTCACACACATTTAATCACACAAACAGCAGCGTTGGCCTTTTCTCTCTGCTGACTCCCTTATGGTTTTAAAGCTGTTAATTTAATGTAATACAGTGCTGTAAATCAGTATTTCTTATCAAGTTTTCAAACATTAAACTTTGAAGCTACAAAGCTCCAACTACAGAGGTTTTATGTAGAACTGCAGTTCCGATCTATGAGTGACGCTACAGCAAAAAGAACATAAAAACGAGAGATCCTGGTTACCTCGAGATTCTTGCAATATGCTTGAAACAGACCCCTTAAATACAAAATGTAGCTATTTTTAAAGAAGTGTATAACAAGTATATATTTGCCTCAGTGTTTTCTTTTATTGTTTATGTAATTAAAAATCTATGTAACTATCATAAAATGAACACAAGAAAGAACCAGTTGAGACAGATTTCAAATAGTCAATGGTGTTTGCTCCCATTTTAACAAAAAGAATCAAGACCAAAAAAAAAAATTCATAAAATGCTTTTAAAAATGCATCGTGCTGATGAAATTAATGCTGCAGTTTTTATAGCCTGCAAACACACACACACACACACACACACACACACACACACACACACACACACACACACACACACACACACACACACACACACTTTTTCCCCCCTTTTTCTCTTTTCGGTACAGCCTCATGAGATTTTATGGATATTGCTGTCTACCATCTTACTGGATACACATGGGTATGTTAGAGTTGCCATTATATGTTATGAGGACTTCTCAAACTTTGTTGCAACAGATATCTCACTGCAGTACAATTACTGTTTTGTTACATCATGTGCCATAATGTGTGTTTCAAAGTAAGTTTGTGTGTCATCAGGTCCATTAGTGAGGGGTGAATAGGGAAAACAACTTCCAGTGACCTAAAAAAACTAGTTTAACTGATGTAATTGCCATGTTTCCAGCAAAGATTAAGAACAGGAAAGATAAAAGATTTTTTTAAATTTTATTTATTTTTTTTGTGGCCCCAGCCGTTTAAATTCACCTGCATGATTTGGTTTTGTAACCATTTCCAGTGAGGGAGTTTGACAAATGAGACAATTCTGCATCATTATTCTTCTTCCCAAGAAAAATATTTCTTTGATATGGAACATTTGCTAAAAAACTTACATAAAAGGTTTGGTATTGTTGTTTTTAAGTGGATGGAAGTGCTTTTACTCGTGGGTTATTAGTGATGCAGGGTGTTGTGGCTGGTAAGGGATCGTTCTATGGAAATGGTAAAACAGTAACACTTCAGTTTTAGTCCTATTGATGAAAATTTTAACAAATGGCATATAGCACACTATTATGTAGTCACAAGGTTGTATTACGAACAGATAAGGAATGACATATGTCTCTATTATATAGGTTGTAACTGTTACAGTGTGTTATAAACAGTCAATTAGATGATACACTTAGAGTGTTGCCAAAACCTAGGGTGGGTGCTGAAAGTCACATTGCATTTTGAGGTTTTTCTTGACGCACTACATACACTTTATCATGTGTGACAGCTACAGTATAATGAAGAAATCTTGATATAATTCTATATAAAGAAATATATATATTTTTGTTCTGACATTTATTATCTTTTTGTGGTTGTGGATTGATCTTTTTTATCTTATATAATGTCATGTACAGGTCAATTTAGGGAGACAATCCAATACAGTGTATTATGGTATAAATAAAGCCAAGTTAAACCTTTTTTGTTGTATCTTCACGTTCCTTGTCGGAGTCCGACATTGAAAGAAAGACAAGTTTCAACCCTGCACAAGGTTTAAATCAAATCTTTATTCTTGTTGCTATGTACATACTGCGCCAGTTTGTGGCTTGAGATAAAGGTATAGACACAAAGTCACTACTCTACAGATAAAAAGAGATAACGTTCCTTTAAAACTATAAACATGATCAATATTTTAGGGCTAAAATTATCAAATAGAATCCACCGTTATATATGTGTAAATGACTAGAAAATCCTTTTGATAGTAAAATAGAAAATATAGAGGTACAGTATAAACATATGGTAATTTGAGCTTTTGACGTCCTCGGGAATATTTACATAAAAATTTCAGACATATTTGAGTTCTGTCTGCCTTAAGTCACTGGCTCGGTTGATTTGTGCCATTTTGAATCTCCAGATGAGCCACACAGGCGTGACGGATGCAAAATAGGCGGTGATGGGAGCTTTAATATCTTTAGAAGTAGAGATTGAGGGTGTGCGATCGCATCGAGGAAAACATTTGATCTCCCTCAAAATCAGAACAGTCATAGCTAGTGAGTCAAAGTCACAGGTCTCACCTTCAGAGTTCCATTTTCAGTACAAATTCACATCTTTTGGCTTATAAGTCCCACGGTTGTATCAAAACGGTACAATAACATGATTTACAAAAGGCAATGGGTACCAGAGACCATGAGCAATTGGCGACAAAATGAGAACAGAGAGGGCCGACAGTGTTAGAGGTCAGCAGGTCTGAGGCCTTCGTCCACACAAGATTACACAGTAGTTTAAGTCCCATTATCTGCACATTATCTGCTGGTCACTGTGAAGTGCAAGTCATCATCAGTAAGAAAAAAAAAAAAAAAAAAAAAGCTGCTGAGAAAATTGTTTTTGCACAAGTTTCCTTTTTTTTTTTTTACTGAAGTCATCTTACTAAAATTCCACTTAAAGTCAGTTGTTTCTTTTGGTTTGCCTCTTTTCACTTATGGGTGTAAGTTTAACAAACATGGAAAATTACCAATTAACGAGGGAAATGTTAAGAGCTACGCAATTTATTGAAGGTAGGTCTGTTACTGGGAAAAAAACTACACTGCCAGACTCAAATTCAGTATAAGTCATTTTGTTAACATTTTGCAATAAGGGTACAATAAATAACAGTTAATTACTGCTTAAGTAAGTAGTTCTGTGTGCTGCGGGTGTGTAAGCATTACCTATGCATAATTAATTTTTGTTAATCTATTATTTATTGATATTGTAAACCGCTAACCCTTCCCCAACCTCACTTATGTTTTACCTTAATTTGTTCCCTACCCATTTAGGTAACATGAACACCATAAGCGTTTACTCGACATTAATTAATGGTTAACTAATAGCTAATAAAGCATGAACAACAGTTAATTAAGCTTTAACGAACAGTTATCTAAGCATTAACTAATGATTACTAATATAACCCAATTGTAAAGTGTTAACATTGTTTTTCATTCATATATTTCAATTTATTTTTGTTGTAAATCAATTACTCAATTTCAGACTGTGTGGTTTGTTGTCAGCAGAGGTTTAAGTCACAAGCAAGTCTTGAGTGTTTACCTTCGAGTTGAATGTCCCAGATTGCTATGGTAAGAAAAAGCAAATCAAGTTGAGTCCCTGCTATTTTTCAAGCTAGACGAGTCATTACTCCACTCAAATAAGTACCAAGAAATTATCATAATCAATAAAATGCAGAACTGATGCCAAGTCTAACCTGGCCTAAATTTAGCGTTAGCTTCCCAGCGAATGCCTGACCAGTTTGTAGATTTGTTTTGTGACACATGACAGTTTTCTTTGAGTTTAGTGATGACAGATGAAGTTTGATGTGTCACTGATTTTTTTTTAAGATGCAGATGAGTGACGACTGCTGATCTCTTCTTCTTACTGTCATCAAAAATGTAATCATTCAATCCAAACTTTATGCTATATTACCGCTTTGTGCATTTGCCTCTGGTCCTCTGCTGGTCTGGTGCAGTTTAGAAATAAAGTCACTGAATGTTTTAAGAATCCATTCCAATGAGTCAATGCCTCAGAAAATACATATATTCAATTGAAAAAAATCATTAAGTCTTGACTTTTGAAAACCAAATTAGAGTAAAGTCCTTAATCAGTGTTAGTTAAGCAAATCTCAAGCAAAGTAATTGAACTCACATCCCTCCGCCTCCACCTGGTCATCAGGTTTTTGTTGGATAAGCAGTGAAGGCTTCTCCTCTCTTCAAAGGTCTGGTTCAGTCTGTATCTGAGTCTGCTGAACATGCTAACTCTTTGACAGTATGAGAAGTAATCGGGTGACACCTATGAAGTTGACTTTTGATGATGCGTCCTACTCTTCCAGGTGTGAAAAGACACGACATTAAGGTGCCATCTCTACATCAGACAGCTCAAGTATTGTAACAGGCTTCAATCAGGATGAAAATAGCTTACTTTTTTTCACGAGGTTATTCCAAAGGTGGAATAATAAGAGGTATTCGTAGATCTCATTAAGTGATTAAATTTCATTTTTATACACTGAATAAGATGAATGATATCTGATCACTGAACATTAACATGCTCAGCGGACACAGCTTTCCCCTCAGCACTCAATCTATCCTATTGTGAGTTTGCAGATGTACAATACACATACTGCAAATGTGCTTCTGCTAAATGTCCATGAGCCTGTGAGTATGAAAGTGTGTGTGCAACTACATGAGAGACTCCAGGCTCTCCGCGATGTTTGTCTGCCCCAATGGGACTGATCCATTGGTTTCTGGACTCTGCAGGGCTCTCTGGTCTTCCTGGCTGCTCACTAGACTCAGCACGGCTTGGTACAGGTACTGATACTGCTCCTGCATGAACCAAAGCACAGGTTGAAGGTGGCACCGGGTATATTTCAGTATGAAAATACATCTTGTTGGATGATGTCTTTACAAATTTGGGGGCTATAAAGAAAACACCACCCTCCCCAGGCCTCTGCACAGCTCATCAGATCCCTCAGAGTTCAGCCCACAGTATCAACATTGTATTGCAGTATTGATACTGCTTTTTCTATAAACAACCGTGGAGCATTGCAAATATTATTCTAATAATTTGGAATGGATATTTTGAATTAAACAGTATTGACTCTATTTGTCCATTGGGTTATCATTATAATGTGGTGTGCATAGTATAAGATGCCCCAGGGGGTACACAGCAAGTTGTATTTTCAGCTCTGATTTGTAGAGTACTGCAGTACTAACCATATCATATCTCAAAAAATTGTGAAGTTGTATTGAGTGTGTCTCAGCTTTGAGTATTGAGTGTGTCTCAACTTACAATATCATTAAACACCCCTGGCCTCATTAGGTTGGTCATCCGAGCCACCTGGTAGACGTCTGCTTCTCCCTCCTCCTCTAACTGGCTGGACAAGGTGCTGAGAGCACAGAAGAGCCCTGATGTGGTGCCTCCCAACCTACACACCAACCACACACACACACACACACACACACACACACACACACACACACACACACCACAAAGGGGAAGGTACAGTAATTGTACAGTGATTGAGACAGAGAAAAGTTTTAAATGTCTGTGCTATTCTTACGGGTCATGTATGACTGTTGGTCCATCCACGTGTCTGCTGTGCTCTCTGACAATGTTGACAAGATCAAAACAGTTCCTGATGGGGCTGTCTGGGTTGGGCCAGCAGGAGGCGCTGTACTGACGCACCTCCAGAACAGAATGGTTCTACAGAGATGCAGAGAAGTATTACGTTAAATATCCCATGTGTTAGCCCCTGAGCACAAGTGCATGAATTTGTGTGTATGTGAGTGTGTGTACCTGTTGAGATTCTAGAGTAAAATCCTGCACCAAAAGTCTCTCATCATTGGACAGATAAATATGCTCCTCCCCTATGTAGGACACAGTGAAGCCATCAAAGCTCACTGGCTGGTCTTTATAAGGCCAGTACACACAGGAGTCCCCAGCTTCACTCTGACTCACACAAACAAACACAAGAGTGTTCATATTCAGTCATTTTTGAAACACCACACAGACAACATTGTATTTGTTTGTGTTCTACCTGATAGTGTGAGTCGGCCAGGCGGACAACAGTGTGTGTGTTGTGTTCCCAGATCATTCTCCAGAAATCCACCACAGTGCTGCTCAGAGGAGTCTGGCTCACGATGAACTCCCGACTGTGGTGATGTCCCTGTGAAAACACCACAGCTAACTAACAGTGTGTTTCCAGGAAATACCCCGTACCAGGGATCTCTGTTCTACACACGATGGCTGCATGTTGTTAAAGTTTATCAAATGGTAATAAAAACACAACGTTAGGTTGTTTTACCAGGACGTAGGAGGCGTTGATGTAGCCAGAGGGGTTGGTTTCTGAAGCAGTCAAACACACTCTTGATCTCTCCACTACACACACACACACACACACACACACACACACACACACACACACACACACACACACACACACAGAAACGTGTAAGTACTTCAACAACCACACTGATGAACCAACAAATCAAAGTGTGACATCGCTTGCCACTGATTTAAAGTCGATAAATCTTCCAAAGCTCTCTGGCCTGGAGGGTCACTTGGTGATCAAAACTTAAAGAGTACGTTTGTTGATAAACATCAGTTTATTGTTGAAAGGATGAATCTTTATTTCTTTAAACTTTTTCAGACTATTTATTTTGGAACTGAGTTTACATCAGCGATTCAGAGGTAGTGGGGGGAGTTTTCTGTCACGGTTTAGTTTAAAACTCTGAAACAGTCTGAGAGAAAAATACTGGGATGCTACAGGTGGGATATTTAATACTGAATTTACTTTGTGTTTGCTTTTCGAAATATGGTCCTATCCCATGATGTCATATGGGGGTTTGATTGACAGAGGACTCCACCGATGTCTGACTAGCGCAGGGTTCTTCAACAGGAAGTACCTTGGTGCTGTTTTTTGTGTTGGCAACTGTGGTTATTTGACTTTTCTTAGAAGTGTGGCAGGCATACATATGCAGACAGACATAAAGGTTAAGCCAAGTCAGTATTATGCAAGTTGAAATATGTGATGATGAATACAACATACTTGTCTTCTTTAGCAGCTTTGTTAGCAACTACCATTAAAACACTGAGTGTGAACCACCGACCTTATTACCAGGCATTTAACTGAAACCCATTAAAAAAAAAAAAGACATTGAGGCTAGAAAACTTGCCATTAAACAATGCTAATGTATTTCTGGGTTTTAGGACTTATTCGAGCACCACCACATTCATTCTCCAGTCATAGAAAAATAGATGTGTTGACTGGAAGTGTTGCATATTTACTGTTGAAGTAGCTTTTAAACAACCACGTTATTTTTCTCCAAGGTAATGAAGTGTGAGTGGCTTCCTTTTTCCTCTTTCCATTCGAGAGAGTCCAGTTTGTCTCAAAGCTTGTAGCTGTAATTATATCTTTGAAAAAGGCCAGTTACACTCCATTAATTGCTGTCCCTCCCCTCCTCATGTTTTCTGGGTTAATAAACCCCTAAAATGCTTGTAGATATCTATAAAAGGCTCATCCAGGGTTGGCACTGTTTGAGTGTAATTACAGTGGTGGAGTGGTGATTAAACCAACTTTCATAAAGTGAATATAGGGTTTTTAGGCTCATACGGATATGTAGGGTCCCATGTCAGTCCTTCTTACCGGGCATCAGAGCTCTGGCTCTGTTCCTCATGTCGTTGCCGTCTCTCAGAGCAGTGCTGTAGTCGGCGTGCTTCGCTTGACGCTGACTGATCAACTGAAATACAACAAAGTCAATTAAATCCACAACACCCACAGTTGGATTGATGATAACTTGATCTTAAACCAGCGGTATACTTTGAACTGTTTGTCCATGCGCGTTCTGCCTGACACCCCAGGGGTCAGGAGGTCCGACACATAAGTGTGGAGGAGGTCAGAGGTCACGCAGGTGTGCCGACTTAAGATGGCTTCCACCAAAACATCATGGATGAATACGTACTGCTCCTAGAGGAGTGAGGGGATATAGACAGACCGAAGTGAGAACACCACTGTGTGTGTTTGTGTGTGTGTGTGTGTGTATGTGTGTGTGCGTGCGTGCATACCTCTGTCTGAACCAGGAAGTTCCTCTGAGTCCGCACATGTTTTAGGAAACCAAGAACATTCACTGTCCCCTGATCCTGGATCTGTTGCAGCATGCTGTCTATCACGATGTAGGTTCCTGTTCTTCCGACACCAGCACTGTCACACACACACACACACACACACACACACACACACACACACACACACACACACACACACACACACACACACACACACCAAAGGACTTCTTATGTATTTAACAGTTAAGATCTCAGAAAGGTCTTCAATAGGTAACTAACACCATCCTGCAGACAGACAGACAGACAGACACACACACACACACCAAAGGACTTCTTGTATTGTATTTAACAGTTAAGATCTCAGAAAGGTCTTCAATAGGTAACTAACACCATCCTGCAGAAAGACAGAGAGACAGACAGACACACACACACATACTAACAAATACACACACACACACACACACACACACACACACACACACACACACACACACACACTAAGGTTTATTGTGTCCTTATTAGTACAAGCCCTAGTCCTAATCCTAACCTTAACTAAACTCAGCTCACACCTTAACCAAGAATGCCCTCCTTGTTTTGCTGCATTAGGACTGGTCTTTGGTCCCTATGAAGATCAAGGCTCCTGCTAAAGTGAATACTTATACCTGAAAGGGGTCCCGTAGGCAACAACACTATCACACATGGGCACACACACGCATGTTCACGCACACATAAACACACACACTAATAATGTACAGTTGTTTTTATCTTTATTTCAAAAACAAACAGCAATGATATGAAGCAAATACACAGACTCTTCAATGATTCAACAGTTTTTCTTTTATAAACAATTTTCTTTGCAATGAACAATAAATGTAAGAACTTCTGATTCACTGGTCATTTAGAGCCTCGTCTGAAAAGTCTCCACAGCCAATTTCTCTTCTTCTTCTTCTTTGTCTCCTTCTTCTGCTTGATCCTTTTAATTGAGGCCTGGTCTTTGTGTTTCAGCTCATTCTGCAGCTGCCAGATATGGGTCCCAGCCTCATCCAAAGCCAGGTCCTTGCGTCTCAGCTCAGTCTGCAGCTGCCGGATATGGGTCCCAGCCTCATCCAAATCCTGGTCCTTGCGTTCCAGCTCAGTCTGCAGCTGACTGGTATTGGTCCTGAGTTGATCCATAGGCTGGTCCATTTCATTAAGCTTGGTCCAAGCCTCCTTGAGCATAGTCTGCAGGTGGCCCTCCAGGTGCTTTATCTTTGTTCTGGCCTCATCCACAGCCAGGTCTCTCTGTTGGAGCTCATTCTGCAGCTGCCAGATATGGGTCCCAGCCTCATCCAAAGCCAGGTCTTTGCGTCCCAGCTCAGTCTGCAGCTGCCGGATATGGGTCCCAGCCTCATCCAAATCCTGGTCCTTGCGTTCCAGCTCAGTCTGCAGCTGAATGGTGTTGGTCCTGAGCTGATCCATAGGCTGGTCCATTTCATTAAGCTTGGTCCAAGCCTCCTTGAGCATAGTCTGCAGGTGGCCCTCCAGGTGCTTTATCTTTGTTCTGGCCTCATCCACAGCCAAGTCTCTCCGTTGGAGCTCATTCTGCAGCTGCTGGATATGGGTCCCAGCCTCATCCAAAGCCAGGTCCTTGCGTTCCAGCTCAGTCTGCAGCTGACTGGTATTGGTCCTGAGTTGATCCATAGGCTGGTCCATTTCATTAAGCTTGGTCCAAGCCTCCTTAAGCGTAGTCTGCAGGTGGCCCTCCAGGTGCATAATCTTTGTTCTGGCCTCATCCACAGCCAGGTCTCTCTGTTGGAGCTCATTCTGCAGCTGCCAGATATGGGTCCCAGCCTCATCCAAAGCCAGGTCCTTGCATTCCAGCTCAGTCTGCAGCTGACTGGTATTGGTCCTGAGCTTACCCATAGCCTGGTCCATTATATTTAGCTTGGTCCAAGCCTCCTTAAGCACATTCTGCAGGTGGCCCTCCAGGTGCTTTACCTTTGTCCTGGCATCATCCACAGCCAGGTTTCTCTGATGGAGCTCTTCCTCCAGGTAGGACACCATTGTTTCCTTCTCTTTCCGGATAACCTCCTCAGACGTCAGTCTGAGCTGTAGAGACAGTTTTTCTTCCTCCTGCTTCAAGACTTCAGCTCTCAGCTCCTGCATTTCTTCCTGAAGCTTCTGAAATGCCATCTTGAGGGATATCAGTTCCTGGTTTTCTGAAACCATCTCCTTCCGTATCAAGCGTCTTATAGACTTGGTCAGGTCACAATTTGTCTTTCAAACTCTTTCTCTGAGGTTGTTGTCTGTCACTGGATGCACAAGTGTGAGAACATTTAAACCAAAAGTATTCTCATATGTACTCACATGCTTTCTGACATCATTTTTTCTGAAATAAATTCCAAACTCATAAGCTGAAAAACCCTCTCTGACTAATGTCTTTGATCTCCGAGATCTCTTTCATTTTATCATTGGCATCATCTGTCTGCATCACGAGCATCCAAATTCTGACCTTGTTCTCTGGCCGACTCTGTTGTCATCTCAAGATGCCTTCCAATCACAGTGTGACCCACAGACAGTCAAGCCCAGCTTGTGCTGCATCAGACTCACCTGCCTGCACACAGGCTCCTCCTGTCCCTGGAGCTGATAAATAAATGTCTGGGATTTATTTACATTCTGTATATTCATTCATTCATTCATCGTCTTCCGCTTATTCCTTACTAGTAAGGGTCACGGGGGGGGGCTGGAGCCTATCCCAGCATCTATGGGCGAGAGGCGGAGTACACCCTGGACAGGTCACCAGTCCATCGCAGGGCCAACATACAGAGACGAACAACCATTCACACTCACATTCATACCTACGGTCAATTTAGAGAATTCAATCAGCCTAGTCCCCAAATTGCATGTCTTTGGACGGTGGGAGGAAGCCGGAGTACCAGAGAGAACCCACACAGACACGGGGAGAACATGCAAACTCAACACAGAAAGATCCCGCGCCAGAGCCGGGACTCAAACCCAGAACCTTCTTGTTGTGAGGCCACAGTGCTAACCACTGCACCACCGTGCAGCCCACATTATGTATATATATGTTTTAATGTAAATGTTACACACACACACACACACACGCACGCATGCACAGGCACGCACGCACAGGCACGCACACACACACACACACACACACACACACACACACACACACACACACACACACAGCACGCTACCTGCAGTGTACCAGAACAGGTCCCATCTCCTGTGTCCGGGCCCGGGACGATGTCCTGATGAAGGACAGGACAGGCAAAGTGTATTCTGGGACACCCATATCAGGCCATTGGGTGTAATGGTAATGGAGGACTGTGTGTTCAGCTCTCCTCTGAGATGCCTGGAGGACCACAGATGTTCAGATGTTAGTGTTGTTTGTGGGCTAATGTGTGTGACAGAGGGAGAAGGTGTGTGTGGAGTACCTTATTCGAGGAATCTCTGACGATGAACGTCCTCAGTGTGTAATAAGCGAGGGTCTTGCTGCTTTTCAGGGTCACCTGGTATGAACCATATTCCTCCTGGTTCTCCTCTGGCCAGTACTGATCACACTTGGTCTGTGAATCAAACAAGAGCAGAAGAAGGAAGAGGTGTGGTAAGAAAGTGTTTCTGGTCCGATTTTAGATTGAAATGTGAAGAAGCTGTAAAAGGTTGGATTGTTTAGATGTCACTGAATTTGAGGCCTGTTTTGCAGAAATGTGGCAGGAGTTCAAGTATGTCAGTTCCTGTTCTCGAATGATGAGTGATGGGACTACGGAGTGTGAGAGGTGCTGGTTTTTGGTTTTATTATTTTACTACAGTACTTAACTTACTCCAGTCAGGTTTTAGGATTCAGCATAGCACAGAAACAGCACTAGTCAAAGTTACCAATGACCTCCTACTAGCATCAGATGAGGGACTCGTCTCTGTGCTGGTCTTATTAGATCTTAGTGCAGCTTTTGATACCATTGACCACCACATCCTTCTACAGAGACTGGAACATGTCATTGGCGTTAAAGGAATGGCACTAAACTGGTTCAGGTTTTATTTACTAGGTCGATCTCAGTTCGTACTAACTAATGATAAACCCTTGGAAACCATTGCAGTCACTTATGGTGTTCCACAAAGCTCTGTGCTTGGACCAATCCTCTTCACCCTTTATCTGCTTCCTCTCGGTCACATTATTAGGAAACAATGACTTAATTTTCACTGCTATGCTGACGACACACAACTGTACTTATCAATGCATCCACATGAAATAAATCAGTTGGCTAAACTGGAGGCCTGTCTAAAGGAGATAAAAACTTGGATGACCCATAATTTCCTTTTATTAAACTCTGACAAAACTGAAGTCATTGTCCTGGGCCCAAAACATCTTAGAGACACCCTATCTAATGAGATAGGTACCCTGGAAGGTATTACCTTGGCCCCCAGCACGACTGTAAGGAACCTAGGAGTTCTCTTCGATCAGGATCTGTCCTTTAATGCCCACATTAAGCAAATTTCTAGGACTGCTTTCTTTCATTTACATAACATTGCTAAGATCAGACACATCCTGTCTCAAAAAGCTGCAGAAAAACTAATCCATGCCTTTGTCACTTCCAGGCTGGATTACTGCAATTCCCTCCTATCAGGCTGCACCACTAAGTCCCTAAAGACTCTCCAGCTGGTCCAAAATGCTGCTGCCCGCGTGTTGACGAGAACTAGTAGAAGAGACCATGTCTCTCCTGTACTGGCTTCTCTGGATTGGCTCCCTGTTAAATTTAGAATAGAATTCAAAATTCTCCTTGTAACGTACAAAGTCCTCAACAGTCAGGCTCCTTCATACCTGACAGAGCTCATAGTCCCCTATTATCCAGCTAGAACCCTTCGCTCCCAGGATGCAGGGTTGCTTGTGGTTCCTAGAGTTTCTAAAAGTAGAATGGGAGTCAGAGCCTTCAGCTATCAGGCTCCCCTCCTGATGCAGACACCTTCTCGACCTTTAAGAGCAGACTAAAGACCTTCCTTTTTGATCAGGCTTATAGTTAGGGCTGCTTAGGCTGGCCCTTAGATATGCTGCTATAGACTTAGGCTGCTGGGGGCTCTCCCATGGTGCACTGGGCTTCTCTCTCCTCCTCTCTTCCCTCTCTGTCCTCCTATATGTGTCATATATAAATCATACTCATACGTATTACTAACTCGTCTTCTTCTCTGGAGCCTTTGGGCTCCCCTCATCCCAGATCCCAGGTGCTGCTGGAGGAGGCTGCAGACCTGAAGAGGCTCAAGCTACCACCCGTAGCTCCCGTCTGTCCATCAGTCTCTTCCCTTTCTCTCTCTCTTTATCTCTGACCCACTCTTTCCTTCTGCATATCTGTCTTCCTCCATTATCTGTCTTTGTCTCTGCCCTGCTCTTCTGCTCTCTTTCCCCCCAACCGGTCAAAGCAGAAGGCCGTCCCCATTAAGCCTGGATCTGCTCAACGTTCCTGCCTGTTAAAAGGAAGGTTTTCGTCGTCGCTGTTGCAGGATGTGCTTGCTCATGGAGAATTGTTGGGTGTAAATTCATTGAAGGAGTGTGGTACCAGACCTGCTCTACTTGTAATGTGTCATGAGATAACTTTTGTTGTGATTTGGCATCATACAAATAAAATTGATTTGACTTGACTACTATTGTGACCAAAAATGAGATGAGCCAGAAGGCAAAACTCTCTATCTACCAGTAACTTTTCCTTCCTATGCTCTCCAATGTTCAGGCAAGACAGGAATGCCCTAGAACCCCTATGGGTGCAGAGACAACTAATGTGGCTGGGGAAAGGCTGGGGTCAGATAGACTGATGTATGGATGAGAGGATGGACAGACCAGACAATGAAATTAAAGTTTTAGTGCAAAATCAATTCATGAAAAGAAATTGAATATATTTATGTAAATCCAAAGTTCTGTTTGCAAATCTAAAAATTGTGTTTGCTGATAAATTGAATCTCTTGGGTGGGACTGTTAGGGCAAATCTTTGCTCACCTTGGGCCAATTCGTCACTCAAGTCAAGACTTGCTAATTTTAACCTTTCATATATGTACAGTGTGAGACTCAATAGTAAACAAAACATATGGACATGCAAAGAAACATTTTGATTCACAAACCATTGAAGTTGGATAGTTCAATGTACAATTTTAGTTACAATTTTTTGATGGAGGTGCACGAGAACAACTACAATCAGTTAAGGACTGGAAGATGAATACTCTTATTGCCATGAGCATATACTCTCCATACAGAAAACAAGTTTTCTGATCTCTGTTAAACTCACCCTCCCCTTCTCCTTGAGATTGGTGATCATGATGATAACGCCAACGTTCTGCTGCCAGATCATTCTCCAAAAGTCTTCCCGGCCGGCTCTGAGAGGCCCCTGAGCTGCGATATAGGCCCTTGTACGCTCGTAACCCTGCAACGGAAACATCTAAATGTATCAGTTTCAAAAAACAGAGTAAACATTGACCTGTAATTTACAAATCATACCTACATCGACATAGTTAGCATTAATGTAGTCACCACCCTTCCCATCTCGGTCCAAACTGTTGGAGAGCTTCACTCTGCTGTGATCATCTGGTAAAGGAGATCAGCCGTGTCACATTTAGCTTGTACAATCAGGGGATACTAAGGAGATACCACCTTGTTAAACGGTGACGTACAGGCCAGTATGTTGATGTATCTGTTCTTGCATTTGTTGTCGGGGTGACTGGAACTGTCCGCAGTGATACCCATATCCACCGTGCATGCCTGCACCTCCTAAAACACAATCAACAACAGATAGAAGAATAAGGTTACATGCAGAGGAGAGGCTAATTATTATGATTAGCACAATTAGCATCTTGATGTCCCTTGTCAATCAAGCAGACTTTGGATGTTTTTACTACTGTTTGTCTGTTTGCCTCTAAGTAGGATTATGCACAATGCTGCAGAATTTCACCAAACTTCAAGGGCGTGTCACATGTCAAGGGCGTGTGACATGGGCAAGGAAGAATCCATTTAACCTTTTAAAAATGGTTGTTTAAAAAAAAAAAAGGGTTTGGTTGAGTTGACCTTTGCCAAATGCCCTCTAGGTCATTGTGTAGCAGTGCTAAAATAATTTAATAAGCACTTACGGATGAAATCACTATAAATTAGGAACAAGGCTGTATACAAAAGAAAATGTTTTGGTCTTACTAGGGATTTAGTGGTTCATAAAATGGCTGCATTGCCACATTAATACAGCTTAACCAAAACACAAGAGTCTTAACAGTAATCATCATTATATTCTTAAGGCATTTTAACCAAATTGTGGGCGGATGGGGTTAACCTGATGAGTACATCTAAGTGTATAAAAAACACACACAAACAAACAAGCAATTTCTTGCAGCCACCAGGTGGCACTATAACTACTCTGCCTCAAAAGAGTAACTGATTCTTCTATGGCCAATTCTTCACACTTGCAACAAATTTAGTGAAAATCAACTTCATAGGTTTTGTGTAATTCTGCTGACAGACAAATGACAAAAAGGCAGAGGTACTGAAGATGGGAGGAGAAAGTGACTTCAATCTGAAGACTTTCAACCATCCATTGTCTTCCGCTTATTCCTGTTAAGGGTCGCGGGGGGGCTGGAGCCTATCCCAGCGTCAATGGGCGAGAGGCAGGGTTCACCCTGGACAGGTCGCCAGTCCATCGCAGGGCCAACATAGAGAGACAGACAACCGTTCACACTCACATTCATACCTATGGTCAATTTAGAGTACTCAATTAGCCTAGTCCCCATTTGCATGCCTTTGGACTGTGGGAGGAAGCCAGAGTACCCAGAGAGAACCCACGCAGGAACAGGGAGAACATGCAGACTCCACACAGACAGATCTCGTGCCCGAGCCAGGGCTCAAACCTGGAACCTTCTTGCTTTGAGGCAACAGTGCTAACCACTGCACCACCGTGCAGTGTCCAAATTGAATGAACTATTGACCTGTCCCACTTTGATAATATGCCTGCAAATTAGCCTCCAAAACAGACGAGGAATGACAGCGACAGAGAAAAGCTGCAATCTCTCTCATTCACACGTTGCAAAATATTAAAGGTAACAGAACATCAGGCATTAAATAAAAAGATCAACACCTTTTGTGTCTTACCTCATAGGACTCTTTGACAATCTAATGGAAGGTGGGAGGTGAGGATGCAGAAAGCACGACGATGGTGGTGGAAGTGGTGAAAGGAGAAGGGGAGGGGGAGGGGGTGACACAGACAGACGGACAGACAGACAGATAGACAGACAGACAGACAGGGAGTCAGTGCAGGTACAGGAATACGGGGTTCAGATACACACAGAGAGGCAGCGAAAAGAGGGGAAATATGCTCATTTTCCCCATCTTTATTTTTAGTTTACGCCCATGTTAGCCAAACATGTCCTTGCATTAACAGTAAAAAGATATCATTTAGATGGTGATATGCCCATGTGAGCTCCCTCACAGCAGTTTCTCTAAATATAGTTGTTGCTGCAGCTACAGAGAAGATAACAACACTGAAATGTGAGTAAATAGACACTGGAATTTACATGAGGGGCTATGGGTTGGCTTTAGGGGGAGCGAAATGTATTTTGTGGCTGCAAGATATAACTCGTTCCCTCAGTTTAACTGATTATTATTATTATTGCGTGTCCTCAAAATAAATTAACTGAGGGGAAGAGTTATATTTCATGGCCATGAATTAACTAAATTGATGGACTTGAATAAGGGAGCAAGCTTTATCTTGTGGCTTCAAAATAACTAAATTGATGAAACAAGTTATAACTTGTGGCCACAAAACATTTAAGTAAAGAGAACAAAAAATATATTGTGGCCTCAAAATAACCAAGTTGCATCACATGGTCAAAAATTAACTAAGTGGAAGGAAAAAGTTATAAGAAAAAGAAGAAGTTATTATCACAAAATAACAAAATTGTGGGAACAAGTTATATCTTTTGGCCTAAAACATCATGGCCACAAATTAACTAAACTGAGGGAACAAGTTATATCTCATGCCCACAAATTAATGAAATTGAGGAAAGAGGTGAGCCCCCAAATATTTGTTCTCCTTTATGGCTACTACAGGGCTCTGTAAGGAACGTAAACTTATTTCAAATGTATTTGCTATCTGTGTGTGTGTGACTCAGGAGGTTCATGCTAGGAAACAGGTGACTAATGCCATGCAGATGTACCTATTTTTGAAACTAATCCGCTAACTGTTTTCAAACCAGAACTCCAGTGTGTCAGAACGCCACATGAGATTTCTAAAACCTCGCTGCATATCCTGTATGAGCACAGATGGAGACTTGAAGCCTGCGGCAGGAAGTCAAATCATCTGTGCTGGCTTCTGAAAAGCTGCCTGTCGAATCTGAAGCCCTGTCTTCAGCTTGAATTGTTTGTGTATTCTAATTCGGTGTCTGACTGTAAGGATGGAAACCAAGCAGCGCTGCTGAACATCCTTCTATAACATAGTTGCATAACTGGTTGTGCATGGATGTTACATATCAACATGCTGCTAAATGATATCCCCAAACAACGTGATGTTAACAGATATGGAGGAGCATTAAGAAGTTATGGCACATGAAATACTTGCCACTAATAGTTCCACAAATCTCCGGATATCTCCCTTTAACTTCATTTACAAGAGGATTTTTCAAAATATCGTTCATGTTCCCTTTTATGTGAGGAATTGAACACACAGGTCTTTTGCTAATATCAAATAACACCAACTCACTGACCTCAAACTCCTTGGAGAAGGTGTTGGTGGTGTGGCGCTCCATGACATTCTTGACAAACTGCTTAACCGTCAGCGGCTCATGACCATCTGAAACACAAGGGTGTATAAGGTTATTATAAGGATGTTCTCATAATGCTCTATGAATGTGTATGTGTTTGTGTGTTTACCTGTAGCCAGCAACAGAGGTGTGGACGGAGCAGATATGACTTTAGGAGACGCGCTGTCGTCTGGGTAGAAATTAGCCGTTTGGAAACAGTTTCTGCGGCACAGGAAAATCAAACATTAGGAAATCAAACATGAGGTACACATGTGACATTAATAAGATGGATGTTGACTGTGTGTGTGTGTGTGTGTGTGTGTGTGTGTGTGTGTTTGTGTGTGTGTGTGTGTGTGTGTGAAATACCTCCAATAGATGAGTATGCCCACCAAGACCAGCAGACAGAGGATGGTGAGAGTGGAGACGACAGCCAGAGGAATGACCGTACGTTTCTCCCTCTCCACACCTCCCACCAATCCGACATGAGACTCATGGCTGCTGTTGCTTCCTTCTGAAAGAAAGAAGGGAGATGATGTAAGAATAGAGAATTGTGGTGGGTGAGAGATAAAGAAGGATAGAAGGCAGGAGAGTCTGTAGGGAGTGTCATTCCCAGTGGAGCCAAAAGCCTGACGTACCGTCATAGAAATAGCTATTGACAATTTAAAAAAACGGATTCATTTTTAAATAAAGAATGTATTATGACTACGTCTTTGTGAAATAAATATACCCATAAAAGTCTTTTAAAAGTGTCACCAACCCCATGCGAGACTTCAGCTTGAACACATGGCAGGGGAAGTGTAAGATGTTCTGTCTCTTGCTTTCTCAATTTGTAATTCAGCAGCAACCTTCAAAGGGTCCAACTCAACCCTAATGTCCTGTAGTACTTTTATTTGTAGGTTGTTTTATTTACTCGCTTCATTCACTTCCTCTGCCTTTTGTGTCTGTCTTACAGCTTATTTGACTTCTTGTACCACCTGTAGCCATCGCAATGTCCTGCTGATTGACCCCTTTTCACATTCATCCACCTTGAAGAATACAGTCAAACTTGGGGGAGTAGAAAGGTCAGTCGTCACCATAGCAACTGAGTTTAATTCCCAATAGTGCCTGTTGCTGTAGAGAGGACAAAGACAAGCCTTCAGAATCAAAGAGAAACATGACTGAAGTGGAGCCGTGTTCTTTTTTATGTCTATCCGTCCTGGTCTCCTCTGCATTGTGAGAACTAGTAAAAAGAGCCAGCAGTCCACCTTGAATCCAACCATCAGTTTGACAAACATTTTCAGAACATCTTTCAAGGGCGTATGCAGCATTTAGGTGAGCCTCAGAAACCAAAGTAGAAGGGATCTCGGGGACAACTGAACGCTACTCAGATAACTTGTCATTGTTGTCAGTGACAATGCCCTCCCTCTTTGGAAAACTGTCGCGGGTATTCATTGAAAGGATCGAGTCGTGGGGATAAAACATTAAAATTGAGATACATGGTTGACTATCATTCCATCACTCCAGGATATGGGTGTATTTGCTGCATCGAAAGCTGAAGTGAAGGTCTCAAATGTCTCTCGGAGGATACCAAGGTAGTGCAGTGGTCTAGTGTGTTGCCTATCAACACTGGAGCACCAGTGTTTCCTATGGTTAGTCGGGGACGCCTGAGTGGCAAAAGCGTGATCCTCCAAAACACACTACATCATCCTTGTGAAGCTTCTCGTGTCAGTTAAAAACATGTGACCAGTGATAATCACTTAGGACCGAAGAAAAAAGAGCAAAAAAAAAAAGAGTGAAATAACTCAAAGCATTGTTTCTGAATGAGGATATGTAATAATTCAACTTGTTAAGGACAAAACAATTCAAATGCATAAGAAGAAGACAAAATACAATCACCAGAGGGCGCCTTTGAGTCACAAATGAGAATACACACCCTGAGGAGTCTCTGTACTGTATGTCAATCACTGACTCCCAAGTAGATAAAACAGAACCAGGAAAATTTGACTTCATGTGGAGATAGAGTCAGGCATATTTCATTTGTAATCAGCAAATCTGAGAGTCAGGAAACTGCTTTTTCAACCAGCCATCAACACCATCATTAACCCCCCACCACTGGGGAGCATGTCACCATGATGGCCAAGCACAGTGGTGATTAGCAGTAACAGTAGCTGAACCAGTAGAGCAGAAAAGCATCCATTCACTGCAATTAGGTCCCAGCTGTCCAGAAAACAACAAAAATATGTACCACTGGAGCAGAATCGTAAATCAAGACCGCTTACAATGTATCAGAATCATTTCGAAAAGTATTCCAAGAGAGTAATAGAAACATTAACCTGGTGTATGTGTTTTAAAGCAGTGTAAAAGCCCCGTGTCTTGTCGGCACTTCTAAGGTGTTTCATGTTACCGTTGAACATGGGCTGGGTGGTGTGCATCAGCACCCGAAGGAGAGATGAGGAGGTGAACGACTTGTAGACTGAGTCAGCGAGGGTGTTGCTGGCGGTCGCTGTCCGTGCTGTGATCCAGAGGGAGGTGGGAGCTGAGGAAACTGAAGAGGTGATGATGTCTGATGGAGGTTGGTTCACAAGGGCATCAGTGTCCTCAGAAGACTGCACCGTGCTTTTATCCACTTTACTACCTGAGAGACAAAAACAGTATGATAACAATACACTAGAAGATACCACCTCCTGCGGTATCACATCCCATGACCTAACATGACTCTAAATGACATGAGATTTTATGAGACAGTGAGCCATGTAGGATGGAAACCATAATAAAGCAACGTAATTCTAAGTATTTTTGTTGTTGCATAGAATCGCTCATACTTCAATGAAGAGACATGAGCTCATTATGAGTTAAGAAATCGTGAAAAACACTGATTAAATCATCCATCCCCCATTCCTTTTCAGGCTTATGAGACTACGTTTTTTAATTATTTTAGTATTTAGTTCTTAACAGAATATTTAATCTCTATAAAGAAACAGCAACTTTAAATATCTGCAAGTGAACGAAAACAGTTTTAAAACTAGTCCAGCCCTTCACGGTGTCAAAAAAATATGACATCCTGTCAACATACTTGCAGACATTCCCTGTAGCCCACCAGCCTAACCCAGGATGTCTGCATTAACCTAAAAAGAAAGAGAATCAAATCAGACCTGGCAGAGCATCAGTAGACCCTGTTCCAGAGAATGTGACGTTTTCCAGTGGAGAGGTGTTGACTGAGTCTTCGTAGAAGATATCTGTGACTTGCATGTCCTCCACAGGAGGGGTGTAGAGGTCTGACTGGGGAGAAGGGGGGTCACTCTCACTGACGTTATCTGTTGGACTGAGATCCCTTGGCTGCAAGTACAACAAGAAAGTCCCCAAAACAAACAGAGACAGGCTAAATGACAAGAACTGGACTAGGTTGATTTTTTTTGTTGTTATTGTGGGATCTACACCTTTACAGAGAGAAGGCATGTATTTCTCATCTCTACCTGATGTGGCAACACTGACAGTGATGCTTCCTCTGTCATTTGCCGGTGGATGGTTGGCAGAGCGGTGGTCCGAGCAACCGGAAATAGGAATCCTGGTTGTTCTGTTGCCTCTGTTATCCAGATTGCACCATTCCCATCAAAACCTGGTTTGGTAAAGGTTCGTTCTGTTGGGATCCCCTGGTCCTCATCGATCCAGTTTTGGTTCATATCATCAGCTTTGGACCCATTTCCATTCAGTTTCTTTTTCACATTCTGGTGAACTCGAGTTTTCTGAAGAACGGCGGACTCAGGGGGAGTCTTTGGGGTTGGGACTCTGGGTTGGGTGTGGTGCGTAGGTAAGTTCTGGTAAACTCTAGTCTGCTCTACTGGGACCTCCTCAACTGGACTGTGGTCCACAGGAACAAGATCCACCTGATTGTGATTCTCTGGCTTCTCCCATCTGTTTTTAGAAGAGATCTAGCAGAGAAAATGAACCTATCAGAATGACAATATATTGTAGGGGATTTTGGTGGACCGATCTCTATGTTACAGGACAGGTGGGCACACCCAGGGGTCATTTAGAGATGCCAAACAAACTGTGAAGGTGACGACGAAATATAAACTCGGTAACTGATGGACACCTAAGAGGGAGAGTTAAGCATATCGAGAGCTCAGAGGCTGTGAGTGTGTGTGTGTGTGTGTGCGTGCGTGTGTGTGTGTGTGAATGAGTGAGTGTGTGGCCTGGAATTGGCTATTTCTATTACCCATTGTCACATCAGATGGTTAAAAATCTGGCTGTTGATCAGTTTTTGATGCTTACAGAACTACCGATGATAAAGTTAATGGACTACACACTGACGGGACAATGGGGAATGTCCTTACCGTCCCTACCCTATCCTACACCCTCCTCCACGTGAGTGAACTATTTAAAAATTCTGTTATTCAAGATATTGTACTTGATATTAAATGTACTGTGCCTACCTGCCCAGGCACAGCAGATGCAACTTAGCTAACTCTGGTGCAGTTACTTCAATTACTTGTAATTGTGAACTGCAAGGTGAAAAAATAAACTGATCAAATAAAAAGTCCTTACTTTGAAGGTCAAAGTTTCAAAATGACTTCAATCGTGAATTTGTAGAACTAGATGTACTTTGCAGCATTGTATGAAAAAATTGACAAGATAATTTCGAACATGACGGACAATAGCCATTTTAGATTTAGGGCCCTTAAAAAAGTTATTCCAATATTTTCACAAGGATCATTGGGAGCTAAAATTATTATCTCAACTTCACAGATGATACATGAGAGAAAGCCAACCATATAGCAGGTTTTTTAAAACTTTTAAAATGATTTATACTGTACTACTCCCAACTTCCTGTTGCAGAGTTGCTGTCTCTTTCTTTGGTAATCTCCCTTAAACTTGCTGAAAACTTCAACTGACATAATTATGATGATTTACATATTAATTAGTTTTACTGATATGACTGAATACAAATTGAAGCAGTGTAGAATAATTTCACTTTTAACAGAAAGTTAACTTTTAAATGGACCTCCCGTACCTCCCTGTTGCCTTTTGAGTCCTGGGAAATGTCAGGATCCAAGTCACTTTCTAGAGAGAGGGGAGAAGAAAGATTGATTTACTATGGCAGTGGATTCAAAAGTGCTCTTGGTCTGGGAGAGAGAGAGAGAGAGAGAGAGAGAGTATGCGTGTGTGTGTGTGTGTGTGTGTGTGTGTGTGTGTGTGTGTGTGTGTGTGTGTGTGTGTGTGTGTGTGTGTGTGTGCGCTCGTGCTCAAGAGTGTTATGTACCAGGGTCTTCTAACGGCATGTCCACTATGATCTGGTCACTCCATCTTCCTCGGAGTCCGTTGGTGCAAACAGCCACCACCTGAACCACGTAGCTGCTGTTGGCCAGCAGGCTGGAAATGATGGCACCCTGCAGTGTCACACGCATAAATTTACCTCGGATGTGAAATGTCTCTCTACTTTCAATACCAATCTGAGCACTATAAAATGAGTTGAATATTGAGTGTTACTGAATATGCTCTCAGTGTTCTCTTTTGTATAACAGCCACTTTTGGGGACAATATGACCATTTTGAGTGTTTTTCATCTGGTGATTGTATTTTATACACAGAACATTGCATGGACGCTGGTAGCTACTGATTAAATTTCTTGTATTGGTAGTTCATCATCACATTATGCTCAAGTGCATCTCATATATAATACATTACAACTGAGTTTGCATAAATTTATTTTTTCTGGTTTGAAGTTTTGTGTTTGTGGTACAACATGGTCAACTTTTAGTGTTCAATTAGTGACAGAATGCATAATTCATTCCTAAGATCAAGCTACAAATATGAAATAATACTTTCTGTAATCTTTTATTAATAAAAAAACATTTTAGGAAACAGTAATCATCACATATGAATACTGGACTGGTTAACACTAAGAGTTATTGAGTACAGTGCATAAATTATTCAAGCAGGAAATGAAGTTTTTTAATATACACCAGTCAGCCATAATATCATGACCACCAGCGTAATATTGTGTTGGTGGTCATGCTGTTGTCACCAAAACAGTTTTGACCCATACAGAAATGGACTCTTTAAAAAGAAAATGTGACTCATCGGCCTCAACCACCTTCTTTCTCTCTCTGGGGTCCAGTTCTGTTGCTCCAGGGCTTGTTGTAGCCCTTTTTGTGGTGTACAAAGCAGCAAGCTACGATGCATCATGCGTTCTGACACCTTCCTCTCCGAACATTAACACATCAATCAACGCATCAATCTCAAAGATAAAATGTTCATTTGCTGCCTCATATGCCCCCCTCCCCCCATTTGACACATTCATCACAATAAGATAGCCTGTCATTGCAAATAACGTTGTGGCTGATCAGATTTCTGTTACTCAGTATTTACAGCTTTTGCACACATAAACACACACGCACACTTCCTGACGTACACAGATACTGCTCATAACACTGAGTGATGCTCGATGCGCCCTGAAACGTCATGATTGATTATCACTACCGATCAGCTGGACGCTTTGATCAATCTCGACTGCTGTCAACACGTGTGACAGATGTAGAATGGAAGCAGATTTATGAATGAAGAGATTACATTTGTTGCAGTCAGACACCAATTTATTTTTAATTTATTTTTTTGATGTCTTCACTGTGGTTTGTTGATAATGGCCCATAACGCCTGAAATTACATGCGTCTCAAAGATGTGTGTATATTAGACATTGCTTGGTATAGAGAGATCTTCCATACCACGTCCTGGTCCCCGTCTGTCCTGTACTCCTGCTTTCTCTGGTTTCGACCTTGCAGCCTCTCGTAGGTGACAGTGTACCAGTCGATAGTTGTGTCAAAAACCACACGGGGACGCTCCCATGTCACAACGATGGTTGTGTCATTCTGAGCATCAGCTTGAACGTTTTCTGGCTCTGAGCTGCAGGCTACAGAAGACAGAGAGAGAAAGATTGAAAGATTAAAACAGGTGCGTCTAAAAGTTTAGTGTTGCAGAAGGTGCAGAATGTTAATTGACTGGACTGAAAATAAAAGAAAGTAGAAATACATTTTGAAAATGCCGAGCTCAGGAGATGAGACTAGCAGTGAGTGGGAGGTATGTATCTGTGTGTGTGTGTGTGTGTGTGTGTGTGTGTGTGTGTGTGTGAGTGAGAGTGTGTGTGTGAGAGAGAGGGAGAGAGAGAGAGACACACACACACACACACAGAGAGGGGGGTGCATGAATTTGTTACAGGCAAAAAAAAAAAAGACCCTTCTCTGAATTTCTGAATACTTTATTTCAATTTCAAAAAGAGCTGCAAAATAAATTGCCTATGCTGACGGGAGACGGGGCACTGAACTACAAAGTCAAGCTCCTTGGCAACCCAAAAGACGCGCTTCATTTGAGGGCTGATTTATGAGAATGGAAAGGAGAGTGAATTATGTCTTTTGATGATCATGGCTAGCTTGACCTGACAGCCTTACAGAGAATGCAGAAGATGGGGAAAAAAATTGGTGTAATATTTATGTTGATCCCCTAGGGGGGATTGAGTTTTCTTCACCATGCTGTCAAGAATGTGGTGTGGTGGGGTTTGTCCATCAATATCAATAATTTAACCAACAGCTGGGTGTTGATAGCTCTGTCAATCAGGGAGAAAACATTTATACGGTACCCCCAGCAAACTCCATTCAGAAAATAAGCATTTTAAATTATGTTTGCTCGTTCTCTTGTGGAATGACCTATCAAATCATTTGCTTAGTACAAATGCATATCTTGTTACAGTCGTTTCGGCATTAGCTTGATTAGCTTTACTGCAATCGATAACATGCAATGTGGAAACATTGTTAAGATGCAGTTTCTTGATTTGGCTGTGGAAGCTAGCGCCATTTGTGTGCATGAAGATGATGTTACAATAGATAACGTTTGGTTTTAAATGTCTGCAGAAATTCTGTGTGTAAAAAAAAGGGAAGACCCTGCCTCTCTACAGACTTCAATCAAGTGAGATTGGACTATTAATTTCTCTTTCTTAATTGCAGCTTCAGGCTATCAAATAATTTCCCTGTGGAGATAAGTGAAGCATTGATAACTGTCTTGGTTAACATTTTTTGTGTAGTGAAAAGTTTAAGAGGCGGCTTGGTAGTGCAGTGGTAAGAACTGTCGAAGGTTCTGGGTTCGACTCCCGGCTCGGGCACGGGGTCTTTCTGTGTGGAGTCTGCATGTTCTCCCTGTGCCTGTGTGGGTTCTCTCCTGGTACTCTGGCTTCCTCCCACAGTCCAAAGACATCAAGAGGGGACGAGGCTGATTGATACTCTAAATTGACCGTAGGTGTGACTGTGAGTGTGAATGGTTGTCTGTCTATAAGTGTTGGCCCTGCGATGGACTGGTGACCTGTCCAGGGTGAACCCCGCCTCTCACCCGAAAACTGCTGGAATAGGCTCCAGCCCCCACTCGACCCTTAATAGGAATAAGCGGAAGAAAATGGATGGATGGATGGATGGATGGATGGATGTATGGATGGATGGATGGATGGAGTGAAAAGTTTAAGCGCCTGAATGTTGAGACCTGTGGGATCACATGTCAATGACCCTACAGCTATAGCACACTTTCCAAGGAGATGGGTGAGTGGAGTGCTTGCAATGCCCATATTTACCTCGCGATGTCACTAGGTCTTACACACTGGATGTGTATATCAAGCAAACAAATGGATTAACCTGTATATTTCAATCCGCGTGAAAGAAATAAGAGAAAACCTGGAATGTACGGGGGAGGGGGTAATAATGTTACGTTAAAGAAGGCAAGGAGTTTGGTTTTAACAAATTGTAAATTAACAAGCACTTGATTGTTTTCATCATCAATGAAATTGGCACCTATCACTTCTGTGTCTCAGTCCAAAACAGGTCAGTCATTTATCAGTTCCAGCTTCAATAGAGGGGACCATTTCGCTTCCAGTTCAGACATTTTCAGGTGATTTTTTAATCCTTTTGTTAACAAGAAAGTAACAATAAATCACATACATCTTCAGCCAATCTTCATTAAATGTGATAAAAAGCATAGAAATTTGATTTTATTTAACGTCCCCATTAGCTGCAACAGCGGTGGTTCTGGACCTGTTTCGGACTTGAATGTTCTTCAGTGAGAGGGAGAGTGGTAATCTATTTCTCACAGTGTGATCTGAACCAAAAATAGGATACTTTGTTTTACTGTAGATATATTTCAAATCAACCCGTTTATTTTTGGCTCAGAAGTTAAACAGGCTTCAGTCCTGTTGAGACACAAGTGACATAGATGGCTACCTTACGTTACTGAATAAACCATGGCGGAACAAACAACCCATGAACATTTGTCTTTGTGTGAGTGATGACATACTCGGCGTGGGCACTTCCTCCACTCCGGTATACGAGGCAAACACCTGACCCATGAATTGCTGCTGCTGCTCCCTGAAGTTGTTCTGCAGGTAATCTGTTAGCATCACATACCCAGCCTGCTCCATGGTCATCACCTCACAAAATATCTCCAACTGAACATAGTGAGAGAGACACACACAGACAGAGAGAGAACTGGCTGAAGAGAAAGTAGAAACACAGCAAAGAAAAATGTTGCATCATGTTCAGATGCCAAAAAACCCCCCAAAACTGATGCTTGGTTTTGTGTGTGTGTGTGTGTGTGTGTGTGTGTGGTGTGGGGTGTGTGTGTGTGTGTGTGTGTGTGTGTGTTTAAGAGGCTTGTGTTAGCGCCAGGCAAAGACAGAGAGAGCACTGCTCTATTTTTGGTTAGCTACTATGTGCCCATGTCATGCCTTGTCACTCCCGTTTCAATCATGTGAACGTACACAAACACCAGCGCAAACACGCATATATGCACGTGCAACACACACGCAACTGCTGACCTCAATCACTCTCCGTGTTTCCACTGCATAATTAACAAACAGAACACAGATGATTTCATCCTCAAAAGGTCTTAAAACATCTTCTGCAGCAGGCTTGAATCACACTGTATTTGTGTTGTGTTCAGTGTCACCTTGTTCCTATGAGCACCGTTAAACATTGCATGACAAGCCTTTGTTCGTGGATCATAGCACTACAAAAACCCAATTCCGTCACTGTAAAATTGGACAAAAGCCATCACATTGTATTGCCTCAGTTTTATATTTTGCTTTTATTTTGTCCACGGATGTCAAAGACTGCTGACCCGATGTCATCTGAAACCATTACATAAAGACGCCTTTTCAAACTGAATAGTACATACAGTAGACACTGTAAAGATCAATTTTAAGATTTAAAATTATTATGAAAATCCTTGTCTTTTTATTCAACAACATGTAAATGTAAGTGAAATTCCATTGTATATCAAACTGGGCCTTATTTCCTCATGCGTTATTTGAACTGTTCCAATATTGAGCAAAAACCCTGGGGACCACAACCCATGATGACAGCGACATCATGAAACGGAGAAATTCTACATACCTTTGCTTTGGCACCACCTAAACTCTGAAGAAGCATTTTACTTTGCTGCACATGCACATGTTTTCAATGGCCTCCGCTTGCTCTCTCATCTAACATACTTGGACGTGTGATTCATCATTACCATTTACTGTTGTTATTCTCGCCTTCTCTGCCCATTTTTCACCTGCTGAAGTTGCCTTCAACTTTAATGTTTATATGGCATTTGTTTGACTACTATCGTTTTGAATACACTTCATAAATGCTTTTTTGGAGTGAAGTGGATGGCTGAAAGTCATAATAATAATTTTCAACAAATGAACAACAAAACTATATATCGTGAGATTGAAAACAAATATAACTCAACTCTTTTCGTGGCAGGAATTCATTTCATTTTCATATAAAACCTCTTTATGTGTGCGTGTGTGTGTATATATATATATATATATATATATATATATATATATATATATACATATAAATATATATAAAAAATATATATACATACATATATATATAAAATATATACATATATATACATATATATATACATACATATATATATATATATAAAATATATACATATATATACATATATATATATACATACATATATATATATATATATACACACACACACACACACATATATATATACACACACATATATATATATATATATGTATATGTGTGGAATAAAACCTGCTGACCTGTTTTTCCGATATGGGCACGGTGTGTTTAAAGACGATCCATTCTACCATCTCTGAGCAGGGAGGGGCAGTCAGTGAGCCGTTGTAGATGTAAAATTTATCGGTGTTATTGGGCAGCAAGGAGTGCAAGGTGAATGCTTCCATCGATCCGCTCTTACCTAGTTCATAAAAACGTAGAAGAAAACAAAATGGGACAACAAACTATTAATGTCCCACAGTTTCTCTTGTAACTCCTCCTGCTCTAACCCACACTGGACTGGTTAAAACACATGGCCGCACACAGCACCGATGGAGCCGGTGCAGTAGGTTTCCTTTGTTTTTTTCCTAGTTTTTACTTAATTCCTGCAAAACTTAAATAGTGGAACAGAGTCCCTATTCATGCATGCTAGGAAGTGAAGCTTCTCTCACAGCCCTGTTGTCAGCTGATGATCAGCTGACCTGCTTCATATGATGACCCAGTTATTGTCTTCTGTGCGTCCATTTGGCTCACCTGATCCCTGTTCCACACCCTCTACAGGTAAATGTCATTCAAGATACCCAATTTTAGCCGCTACAGCCAGCATATGTTTCCTGCTTCCCATTCTCATAACCAGCTCCTCCTTTACATGCTGTATCTGACATCATCAATGTCACTTATCTGGTCATTGTTGCTGACTCTGTTTGCTGCTATTCTCTCCCTCCCTTTGGCTTTCCATGTATGCACATGGAAGTGCAGGGAGGTCCAACAACAGAGCCACTGCAAATGAAACTAACAACAACGCAATAAAGTTTTCTTTTTGACTAAAATTCAAGGCGACTACTGTTTTTCTTGTTCTCACTTCAAAGAGTTCAGAGGTCAGCATCCCTCCAGATGTGACGCAAAACATTCCCCAGAGTTTTCTGAGGACAGTTCCTTTATAGAGGCATGACTGTATGTCAAAGTGCTACCTACTCACCAAATCGGCTAACAGTTTCTACTGCCTCTATGACAGGGGTGAAGTTTTCATTGTCTTCCAGGCTGATCTGCAGACAAGAACATGGGCTTCATGAACAGGCACACTAATACTTGGATTTTCATCATTTCATTTATTTTGAGGAGTAAAAGCCTGATCCTGGGGCAAAACTGCCGATGATGAAGTACCTCAAAGAGCACAGCCAGTGCAGCAATCCTTCCTCCCTCCCTGATGGCCTCGTCCAGACTTTTGAAGTCATCTGCATCGTAGCAGTAGATCTGCATCTGAGCATCAGCGAAAAAAGGAAGGTTAACAGAATGCAAGCTTCAATCCCAATGGAGTTGTGTTAATTGTATAAATGGATTCATAGATACCTCAAGAGGGTATTTCATCCCGTTCAAGCTGTGTTCAGACCCGTCTGAGGTTGCATTGCAGCGACCCCAGTGGAAGGAGATTGTACCAACATGAAACCTGGAGCTCAGCCCCCCACCGCTAACAAAGAAGTCTCCATCCACACTGATGGTCACTAAACACACATACAAGCACTTTAAGGTTACATATAATATTGTTGTTTGTTTTTTTTTACTTTTCATTTTGCTCAGCAGCCACCGTGGTTGTGGCTTTTCCGGAATTATTAACCATGCAGCATTTTCACGCAACATACCAGCCATTCTTTATCTTTGTACCAGTCTTTTGTCAAGTCTGTAAAACAAGTGCGTTTGATCAAGAGGGACTTATTCTTCTTGTGTGCAATGACTGTATATTTTTTTTTTAATTTTAGTCAAACCATAAACATTTAAGTTGAAGAACCTCTCTAATTAAAGGACTAGCTCCAGATTTGGGGGAAATATATAAATCGACTTTCTTTCAGAGTTAGATTAGAAGATTAAAAGTTAACTTTTTTTCTTTGGGCAACTTTCTGTTCAAGCCCACATATTCTTAGCCTCTCTGGTAGGATGATAAGTCTCTACAGGATATGACATTCAGTTTAGTGCGACCGCACAGGCCATATATTTTCTCATCATATCATGTCAGCTATGCAGTACCTATTCTAATATGCAATTTCCTCTCTGACTTCACAGAGGAGCAGACAGGATTAATTCTCAGAGTATTAATGTATAGATCTCTCTCTCTCTCTCTCTCTCTCTCAAACACACACACATACACACACACACACAGCAAGAGAGAGAGAGAACCAGGGCAGTATTATCGCTCAGACAGCTTTCATCTGTTTATCAGGCGAGACATCACTCCTCACATTGCCTTTCCTCTCGCTGTCCCTTCACATCTTTATCTCTATACATTTCTTCCTCCAGTTCTTTTGTTGACTCCTTTCTGGGGCTCGGTTTCATCTCTGCCCCTTGACATCGATCGTTTTTGGTTCTCCACATGATCTCTGCAGTGTCATCCCTCTGGATGCTGCTCTCTCAATTACTTGTTCTCTTTTTCCATCTAAGTCTTTGTCTGACTCCTTCTCCCCGCTTCGCTCCTTCATTAACCTCCATGTTGTCCATGGGTCTTTTATTTTTTCCTCTGCATCTGGAAAGTTAAGCTTCTTTCTACATCCAGGGATTAAGAAGGTGTGTTTGACAGCACCAGGATAATGTTAAAATCATTTCCATAGATTGAGTCCACGAATCCGCTTCCTTCTTCTTGCATGCTGTTTTAATATGCTCCCATAAGAAAAAAACAGCTAATTCTCACATTGATCAAAACACGCAGAACAGCTCGACGTCATTTTCTATCTGATGTCACTATTTAACACACACACGCACACAATTAGATTTAGTAACAATACTTAAGTCAACCATTGACTGTAACTACTGTACAGCTGGGACTGATCCAATCTAATATTATCCATCAGCTAATGCTGCTGACCCACGTATCAATCAAGAAAATTACTGAACTTGAAAGACTAGTGACTAGTGACTGTGGAACGCTACCATCTGAGAGTTCAACATCTGCAACCCCCTGGCGCGACGGTCCTCTAAACCTCAACAGAGGTATGTTTGAAACCATGACAACGAAAGTCACTTAAGGAATTGCCATAGCAATTTGCCTGACACCTCTTTAATGTAATGTCCACTTAATCTAAATTTCAAAGAGATTGCCTTATGACATATTCAAATATCTGCATTTTTTCATATTTTTTGAATGATAGGTAATTAAAAACAAAAAAAAAGAGCTGGTAACTACATTTCCTGTAACCTAAAACATAATTATCGTCATCACGATGAAAAGAATCGGTAAGAATTTGAAATTACAGATGAGGAATGTCCCCTGGGCTGCAGTCAATTGTTGGACCAAAGAATCAGACCAAACTCCTCCCAGAGATTTGTTACTCAGTTTCCAGGTGAACAAGGACTGCTGTTACTGACCCAAATCACTGGATAAAAATGTTGGTAATATCTATAAGCATTGCTCAATCCTTAGCCCAAATTCCCACATAAATGCTAAAGTAAACTCTGAGCGACATGCTTTATAGAGAGGAGAGTCAGGAGAAACACAGACGGGCGTTGTGTGTCGAGTTTGCAAAACTGAGTCAGCCTGCATGTAGTGCTTTCTTTATGGAAGTAGGGAATATAGTCAAATATTTGTTTCATATATACATGTTTTTTTGTAAACAGCAGGTGAAGCAAAGTGCAACAACACAAATATATTAACACCTACGCTGTCTTACAGAGGGTTCGTATCAGTATCAGACATGAAAACACGATTTAGGGCATCCCTAGTAAGGAGGAGGGATGTAGAGATGCTTTGCTGTTTGTAAAAAAGTACAGATAAAAAAGCTGGCATAATGTTGTAACTAAGAAAAAATATTGTCTTTACTTAACCATCCCCATCCCTATTTTTTGCACTTTGACCCATGTAATATAATTAAAGCTACTAAAGCGATCAGAATAGGCTGCAGTTGTGGTCTGTTTTAATGTGATCGATAAAGATGAACAGCCAGTTAACTGGAGCTGAATAAAATTGTAACAAATTAAAAACTCATCCAAAGGTTCAGTTTAAAATCCTCGTAGCAGAAAGGCTTTGGTTGTGGACGGATAAGGAGATATTTGATTAATTTCTCAAAATTCTGAAAACAAACTTTTATGGAGTTTAACTAATATTAAAAGTCAAACACATTATCCATGTGACCAAAACCATACTTGCAAGGACGCATTTATGATTCACGAGGGCGCATTTCTGATCCCCGCCGCAAATGCTGTGAGTTTTAGGACTATGGACGTAGAGACAGGGGCTTCCTCTTCCCTTCTCTGATTCGTCACTCTCAACACGCACCACATTTGATTTGTCTATACTGACCCCTTACACAGTGGCACAGTACAGCACAACCACCAAGAAGAGGATGAAAGAAGAAGAGAGAAGCAAAGAAGAGAGAAGAACAAGTCAGACTGCATGTAGGCAGAGGAACAATGCCCTTATCACAAATAAAACCGTGAATATCCAAATGTAACATGTTCCAGGAAATTTACAAATGCTAACCCTGCAACACTTAACCTTTAATAATTTAGCATTGGGTCAAAAGTCAGAAATGCACCCTCCTCTTGATTGTAATCTGTTAGCTGCTATTACGCGCATGGGCCTGGTTTTAATGATCTTGAGTCTTGATACTAATTAAACACCAGAATTGTGCAACAGAAATAGAATTTTTTTTTTTTTTAAACGATAGAACATCAACATACCTGTTTTCCCATTGTTGTGGATGGTGGTGGCATCTGCTGTCAACTTTTCCCAACCTTCTAATTGTAAATTTTGGAACTGCAGCCTGACCTGGGTGAAGGTCTCATCGATGTCCACAGGAGACTGCCTGGCGCTGTTACAGGGTGGGTACTTCTTCCCCCAGTTACCCTGATTCAGGACACCTGCACAAGGACACAACTAGGTTACATGAGCTTTAGCTCTTTTTGCACCATTTGCTATCCCCAGAGGACCTCGCTGTGTTCGCTCAGGGAAAACAGCCCTTCTACTCTTTGGTAACAAAAAACATTACAACGCAGAATTCTAAGGATGACTGCTAAAGCCCTCCAATTAGCCACAGTGTCTCAAAATAACTTAAATACATGATTTATGAGAGTTAAAGTCTTATGTGTAGGGTGTTTTATAAAACTGCACCATCCATTTAGACACATGTATTGCTGTTTAAAGCGGCAGATTCCTTTACAAACAGTCTGTTGTCTATTGCGTGAGTCCAACTCTAACGAGGACAGATGGTCAACCTCTGGTCAAACGTGACTGGTTGGCCTCAGGTAACATTTCATTACGTGTGTGCGCCACTGTGTGCCTGCCTGTGTCTGTCTGTGTCTGTGTGCAGGCATCGTTACTGCATGAATGCATTTCTTATACTCTGAGGATGAATTTAATGATGTTCTATGTATGTGGATATGTCATTTTCTGTATTTTGGAGCGCACAGCTGGAATTCCATCTAATCTTGCAGATATTGCTGTATTTTGTGTGTGTGTGTGTGTGTGTGTGTGTGTGTGTGTGTGTGTGTGTGTGTTTAATGAGGGTATGTATGAATACATGAATAATGTAAAAAGAGTGAACAGGGGTGAAGACAAGCTAAATTTGCAGCCAAACCTGCAAAACGCACACACACACACACACACACACACACACACACACACACACACACACACACACACACACACACACACACACACACACATAACCACACACACACACACACACACACACACACATACTGTATAAGACAGTCATTTGGGACAATTAGAATTGAGAAATAGAAATAGTAGTCCATGCTTGCGTGCATACATGTATGAGTGTATGTGTGTGTGTGTGTGTGTGTGTGTGTGTGTGTGTGTGTGTGCGTGTGATAGTGTGTGATGGAAGACCTTTTTTGATATTAAAATCAACCTTAGTATGACCTCTTGTTGTCATGGTGAGGTATCATTTTTGGATCACTGTGGTTAGGATTTATGTGTGTGTGTGTGTGTGTGTGTGTGTGTGTGTGTGTGTGTGTGTGTGTGTGTGTGTGTGTGTGTGTGTGTGTGCATGTATTCATATCAAATAGTCTATGTCTACATCTCTTGACATGAAGTATGTCACAGTACATATACCTTTGCACTTCCTGACATGCATGACTGTGTATTCATATGCTGTAACAGCTGCATCTGTTTATCCACTCTTAACGTTTAGTCATTTCCCCCTACACACACACACACACACACACACACACACACACACACAAATTCAAGAGGAAAAATAAAGCCGCCTTAACTGCATTTCAGTCAGAACACACACGTCATGCTTTGAAGCATTTACTGCAGCAATATGATTTTTTCATTTGGCAGCATAGCTCTGCTCCTGTAAAGCTCTAGAGCAAATCTGAGCGAGTCTGACACTACCTCAGGCCCCCTGGCAGACCCTGAGATACACATAAAAAAAAACTCACATAACTGAAGGATAATACAAGAGGAGGTTTGGGATGTAGAGAGAGTTATGATTTCTGAAAGCCGGCAGCAGGATGTCAGAGGGGATGCAGAGGTCAGGATTGTAATCCCACTGAATGAGCGCACAATGTTTATATGGAGCAGCTATTATGAGAAAAAGGTTTTGGACATGCGTGATTGGAGCTACAGCAGGGCAGGCTGTATTGTTTCACAGACAATTATTTCTGAGGTAAGATAATTAAGTTTTATGTATGGGACAAATATGCTTTAAAAGTGTAAATCCTCACTATTGACGCATCAACAAAAAAGCATCAATCCTGATGCCTCAATGTGACGCTTAAATGTCGTTGCATGCGTGTTCATTTCTCGAACCACTCTGACATCATCTGCATCATCTGCCGTAAAGCTTATTTATACGTGTATCAGGTCATTACACCATAGCCACACATGTGGCCTGCACCATTGTGAGTATTTATACATTTATACTTCTGCTCTCGTGTGGCCAGATCATGCCACAATGAAACAGCTATTATATTCCAGTGCCTATACGTGTGGACATCCTGTGTGCCACCTGAAGCGAACGCGAGTCATTCACGTTACGGTGGCAAATTGCACAAAGCATTTAAATTTCCTGCTTGCATATGACAAAAAAACAACGCAAAATACCAGCAGATTTCTAAGGAAAATATTATTCTTTGGCTGTATTTCAGTTCTGTTACAAGCTTAAACTAGATGCAAGGCCGTGGCTGCAAAGATGGTGAGAGGAGACAGAGGATGAAGAGCTCATATGCTTGTGTTTTTCCATTTATTTGACAAGTTGGTGACATCGGTGTCCAGTACATCTGCTATTTCCCTCCATGAGTTAAACAAGGTCTTTTGAACTTTAATTGTACAGATGCTGGTATTTTTCAGACTTGCTCCGTGAGCATCTCCTCAAATCGATCCATGCAATGTCTGCTTGTTAACAAAAAAACAAACATGTTTGACCGAAAATCCATTCCGCATGTCTGAAGCCCAGTGAAACCCCCTCGATTTTTGTGGAGCTTGACGCCTTGTAATATCTCCCTGGATGCAGTAGCATAATTCTGGCTGATGAGAGGCACAGAGTTGTACCTTGTCAATTAATTGGTTGTAATTTTCCCGTTTGACCAAATTTTCAATTTTGTGTTCATTTCGAAAGGAGAAAAGTTTTGCAGGAACAGCCATCAAGGCTTAATTCACTACTTCTGACAGGGGTAGTGTCAGGTACTGAATGTCTGTATTTTTGACACTTCAAAGAGAAATTAAAAAAACGGTACATTTTGAAACATTTCAACCTTGGTGCTTGATCAAAATAGTGGCTTGGCATTGTAATGCCAGATAATTAGATCTGCTACTTAGGCATAAAACAAATTTGTGTATATGAATAGATTGGCTGCTCTGTTGAGGTGGATGGGCTGTTACAATGGCTTTCCAACCAATCCTGGATAGGGTTTAAAACTATGATTAAGACCCTTTTTTTAATGCTCATGAATACGTCTCCAATAAGGTTTATATATTCTACTGCTTAAGAATGGGTCTCCTCTTTGCTTAATATACACCCCCCCCCCCCTAATTTTCCAAATTAGAATCATCAACCATCTTGGGCTCTTGGAAGGAAAAAAAAAAGACTGCAAGAGACAGGGCACAAGCTGAAGCTTTATGAGCTGACCCACTATTTGTGTAAAGAAACACAAACCCAGGGCTGTACGGTATTGTAATGTGTGTCTTAGAGGACAGTATACACACACATACACACACACGCGCGCGCGCTACTGAAGATGGACGTGCACTCGTATGTCCGCAGTACATGAAGCAAAAACACACTGCACACATACACAGAAAACACAGGGCACAGTGAGCACATACATATACATACACACACAAACACACACACACTAGGGAGATGGCACATGTGATATATAGAAAGCCAGACAGTTGGCATACGTGTGTGTGTGTATGTGTGCTAAATGTGCAAAATCTCAACTGCTCACTGTGTGCACTGTTTTTCTCTCTTCATTCTAAATGACATGCGGTTTAATCATTTTTCATTTTTAGATCATCTTTTAAATTTTGTTTTCCCCTATAATGGTCAGAGACAATGATCTGTGTGTGTGTGTGTGTGTGTGTGTGTGTGTGTGTGTGTGTGTGTGTATGTTTTATTAAAAGTGATGTTCTACCATTTCCCTGTCTATTTGAGTCCCTATAAAATGCTATTACTCCAGCTTTTGCTCTGTAGGCAGGTGGTGCAACATGTGGTTAACAATCAACTGAAACTCTTTCAGTGTTTTGTTTTGTTTTTTAATTTGCAAGCTGTTACCAACAAACCATTATTTAAAATGGTTGTATTATTTGGCAATGGTTTGAGGTAAAAGACTGGACAATTTTGCACTCTCATACCATCAGGCTTGGACTACCAACATATTTATTGGTCGTTCTGGTGCGACTTCCCTCTCAGTCTGTAAACAAGTAGGATACATTCCCTGAGGCTGAATGATCTCTATACTGCACGTTTCAGGTAATGATGACTGATTAACTGATGAATGTATGACTGAGTTTTGACCTTCAGGATTATTTATTTTGTTTGCATTGCAAGCATGTGGTGAAAATGTTCTTTGTTCTCCTCATGCGTTGCTGTTGGACTAAAGCTCGTGCATTGGCTTCCACAGCGTATAAAGTTAACACACCCATGAAGTGGCTTTGGTTTTATGTACATTTTGGTGCAGGATTGGGATTATGTGTTGTAGGGGACATGTTTTATGAAGAAGATAAAAAGAAATAAAAGCCATTCATTTACATTTTATTACTTATGAAAACTGTACATAATACAATATAAAAAAATGTTTGGCATGTGTGTGTGTTCATATAAATGTAACAGTCTGACAAATGTAACAGATAAAATGTCATCATGCCATTGTATTTTGACTGGAGACACCCGAGTCAAACCAAATCATATTGTAGTACGTGATAGAAGTATTGGATTATTTGTGAAAATAGTTTTACACTGTGATTTATACTCCTGTGAAGGTACACTGCCATGTAATGCAGTTAAGAAAAAGATTTTATTTTAGAGGAAGGAAAAAACTCAAACAAAGGGATGTTTTATGCTTATTGCTCAATAAACAAGAAAGAGCAGCTAATTGAGGCCAGTGTCATAAGGCTCTCCTTCTAAGTTTTGTCACGTGTAGTGTGCGTGTGTGTGTGCGTGTGTGTGTGTGTGTGTGTGTGTGTGTGTGTGTGCGCAATTTACAGTAAAAGACAATGGTTGTAATGAGGTCAGAGCAGATGGTTTAACTGTTACTGGTCACACAAGACTTGACAGGTATTGGATTATTGTGTGTGTGTCAGAGAGAGAGAGAGGGGGGGGGCACTCTTCCATCCTAGTTCAACTAAATCAATGTCAGTTTTGTTGTATTTCTGCTTGGTTTGACATTGACAATTGTGGAAATAAACAGCAACAACCAGCTGTGTCTATTTACAGTTGGTTGCAAACAAATAGTTGAGCCCCTTTGCCTTTTTCATGCTCATGTGATGAGACACTGAACGCTACACTTTTTTCAAGCACAATTTCAACATTATTCATAGTTTAATTGCTAACTCTTTGACGGTATTCAAAAAAGAATAATAGTTACTGATTATGGTTCAAAAGATGTACACTTCTGTGAATAAATGATATAATGGCAGCATTTGATTGCACTTGTTGGGTTCAGTTTTGTTACCCAGCGGTTACAAATACGGCTAAAGTGGGAAGTTTTATGATGTTGATAAAAGGTAAGAAAAATCCTTGCGAGGAGGAGGAAGGAGCCTTGGATAAATTGTTTATAGCGCTGCCCATTCTTGTTGGACTCGACTGTTTTGACATCCTACTTGGTTAACATATGGTGGGTGACAGGGAATGGATGCTGACTGACAACCTGAAATGCTGGGTTCACATTTTTGAAAAGAACAGCGCTGATGTATAACTAAACCATGATATTTTTCTAACGTTGACTGGGTGCTGTGTGTTGTATCAGAGGATAAGAAGAGATTACTTTTATCCTGTCGATGTAGGTGTTGGAGGACTTCTTGATACTGCTTCATATCCTTGCAGTGGGACTTTGGATATTAAGCGATACAAAGGAGCTGATGTGAAAAACATCACAAGGTGTTTTATTGAAAATACACTGATTGTGGAGATTTGAGGGAAAGTATTAGAAAAGAAGGTATTAGGGGCTGTCAGGGTTTTTTTTTGTGACACAATTTAGCTAGGAAAAGCACTTATGTACCAGTATTTATCCTGTCAGTTATGTTTTGCATTGAAGTGCCACTATGGTCAATGTCAGTATGTTGAAATGACAGGGCAGTACCCATCTGGCCCCTGCAGCGAGTACCCGTCAGCATCATTCACAGCTCCCATGGCAACAAGTGGTTGACAGGTTGGAAGAAGGAATTTAAAAAACAAAACAAAACAAAAAAAACCTGAGGCTAATACAAATGCATAAACACACACATGCAGAGAACCCCATTCAGTCAAGGACTAAAACTTAGATCATTAAAAATGGAAATTACATTTTCTATCTCTGAGTAACACTTGCTTTTTCATTGAACTCCCAGAAAAGAGTCTGCTGAGGATGCCACTGTGCCTATCTTAGTGTTATCAAACTCACAGGGGAGCCTTTTAGAGCTGACAGTCCGCACTTTTATTCAATAAAAGAAACATTAGGATTACATTAACATATTTTTCTACATTTGTCAACATTTTTCTCCACGCTCTTGTCCTTTTTCTGTACTGCTGTCTTTTCTTTACACAATTGCTCCACCTGTGCATTAAAATAAGTTCATTTTATACGCTCAAAATTCCTCATCATGTACTGATACACCACAAAAAGACAGGAAAAACTGAATTCATATGGAAGCTTTATGAAGGCTTTGTGCTCCAAAGCAGCTAAAAGGGCAGTCGGCTGTTATAGTGGTTTAGACAGACACCATCTGATGCTGCTGCTGCTACTGCTGCTGCTCTTTTAGGACAATGCCCTGATCATTTCACGTCATTGTGAGGGAAGGGGAGGTGAGAGGAAGAGAGGCCATAGAGGACATGGAGAAAAAAGGACACACAGCAGGGGATAGAGACGTAAGACGGAGAGGGTGATAAAGAGTAGACTGATGAGGACTCAAATGAAGATGGAGATCAGGAAGCCATGGAAACTGTCCTTTCTGGAGGTTTCCTTGAGACAAATGGAGAGTTATGAATGTAACTTTTAGGGGTGAAACGAAATAGTCAACTCATGAAACGATACACAATAAAGATTAAAGAAAATAAAAAATCAGAAATGGAAAAATCAAATATTCTTCATTTTCTTCCTTAGTATGCAGACATACATGTTACTGCTGCGTCAGTACAAACTAAAATGCTCTTTGCTTTGAAAAAACAAAATATTTGTTTCATATATATATATATACATATATATATATATATATACACATATATATATATACATATATATATATCACTGTTGCCTTGTCTTTTACCTGGGAAGCCAAAATAAGTCCACAGAACCGATTTGTTTGATGAAGGGAGTGTCTGCTGCTTGTTCAACCTCGTCTTCCTCCGTTTAGAAATAATCGTTTCGCTTCTTGTTCTCTTCTATGGCTTTGCTGCAGTGTTCTTCTTCTTCTTGTAATATGTGTATACAGTAGGCAAGAGCGTCAAAAATCATCAGTGTCAGTGGTGTGCGCCGCTGCTTCACTTTTTTTTTTACATCGATTTTTATTTTGTGTGTCTGAATTTTATTTTGTCATGTTTTATTTCGCAAAATTTTGTGAGACGAAATTTCGTAACAACCCTAGGAACTATGGTTCTATGAACTGTGGATGAATGCCAGAAAGTAAGGACATGTCCTGTCCAAACAGAGGCTTTCCAGGTGAATTACTGAGTTGATGAAGAGGCACACAAGACCGCCTTTGCCTCAGGGCTACTGAGATTCAATGATCCATACCGTGCTCAAGCCCATACTTCCACCAAAATCTGTGTGATCTCTTCCCAGGCACCCACATGGTTGGAGGGGGTGCAGATTAACAGCGAGTAAACTCTGATTTTGCAGTACGCTGAGGACATGAGACACTAATTTTTTTATGTTCAGCTTGGCTTCAGCCTGCTGACCTTCAGTTTGGGGTGCAAATTTGTCTCCTCTAGGTATAGTGTGTGTTAAAGCGTGTACAGTAGAACCTGACACGGGAGTCGATTTTCAATTTCACTTCCACAAGATTACTCCCATTGAGCTGCTGTAATGAAATTTAAAATCTGATCTGCAGGATTCCTGGCCAAATATCAGGCTCATAGTACATCTCAGTGATGATGTAAGCATGCTCAGTCCAGGTCAGGCCCAGAGCAATGTGAGTACAGGCCAGCTGGGGAGTGATGAGGGGGTGGGCAGTCATGCTTCAGCATACTAGGTGACCATGCTTAGTGGAGTGCACTCTTGATGTCAAGGGCCACTACACCGTGGATTGTCTCCACTTCCAGGGGGTCTCTATGAGTGAGATTGGCACTGTGGCCACCTGACCTTACAACCGTTTTCTGTCTTTAAAGGGTCAGTGATGCTGCTATCATTCAGTAGTGGTAGCAAGTCCCCCAGGAACCCTCAAGCTGCTTTCCAGTCAGAATGTGGGGAATAGTCAGTCAAGCACTGCCTCTGGCAGTCCAGTAGAATACACAGCAAGGATTCTATGAATGCTACATGAGTGCCATATCTCTCTCTCCCACTGATGGCTGGATCCCACTGGCTTTGTCTACCATGTGTTCCAGCTCCAACACGATTTGATAGGTCAATAACCACACTCCACTTTTAAATGCTCTCTCTGATATGAGGATGCCTGGATGATGGAACAAGACTGTGTTGTTCCTGCAATGTCGTAGAGACGTTCCTGGTAGAGTCAAGATGTGAGTTATGGCTAGATGATTCTGTATGTTTGACGTTAATGTGTTCTAATATGCATTACACTGTATTATCCCAGGTCACATGTGACTTTCATGTTAAATACCTGACCTGCATTTGACTGTCTGAGAAAATGAAATACAACCGAGCTGATTCAATCAGTCACTCTTGTCTATGTCTCTGCAGTATGTCTGTCAGCAAGAGAGCAAAAGATGGAATTTGTGTGTGCATGCACTGAAATATTGCATAAAAATGTGTCTCAATTTCATGCACACACTCTCAAATGTGTGTGTGCGGCCTATATCCTCGGTATCTACATCCTCCTGCCTACGCTTACACCAATTAAACTCCCTTGGAAGGCACACACACACACACACACACACACACACACACACTGATGATTTCACCCTCTGTGAATAGGTTCTGCACTGCTGAGCGAGCTAACTATTCAGAAAACATGCCGGATTATTGAATTGAATAATGTAAGGCTTGACTTTTGGGGGGACTGTCTGCTCCTGTTTGCTTCATTGTCGGCAAAAATAGCTGAATATGTATCAAATATTAAAGGCGGCAAACGGCTGCTGGTGTAGTTTAAGCAAAGGAGGTGCTTTTGAATCTGCATTATTGGATCACAGGATACACCAGGAGAAGATGAATAGCTTAACCTCCTTTCATGCCTCCAGGTTTCAGATGTATCATTTTTAATTCATTAACAAAAATACTTTTGTTCAGGACAGGAAGTACTAATTATCATCATTATCCATTACCTTTTTATTCTCTTTAATTAATCTATTGAGGATTCTGTCAAAATAATGTCAGGAAACAGTAAAAATATGTTCAAACCAACAATAAAAACATTCAAAGAATTGTTTAACATTTGTTAAGAGGCCCAAAAATGAATTCCTTTGATTTGAGAAGGTGGGGCCAACAAAAGAGTTGGTGTCACTTGACACTAATTATTTAAATCACCAACAGAGACAGCCAGTATTTTTGTGGTGGAGTGGATAATTTTTTTTATAAAGTCAACCATGTACAATAGATTGGTAAAACTCAACTACTCCGACTTTTTTTTTAAATTTGTTGTGTTCAGTCTTACAAACTCATTTTGTCTCCTGTACATGGAATAATACAACCTTCATGAATGTCCGTGAATTGAACTAATGACTCATATTTTTTGCCATTTACTTATCCTTTCAACATCACCTTCCAACTTCTTTGTAACCCTTCCATGATCAAAGAATGGTCAGTCCTGCATCCGGTAAACAAAAGTCCCTTCAACCATACTCATACTGTAATGTCTGATGGTAACAAAGAGGAAACTCAGTGCTCCTGTGATATAAGACATCTTTTTTATTTCACATTTCAGTCCTACTGAGATGTACCGGTTAATAGGCTTAAATTATGCACTCCAAAACCAGTGTGGGTATTGTGTGCAAATAATGAAGTAACAACTTGCACGAGAAACATTGCCAGGACTCATGTTAGCATTTAGCTAGCATGTAAGCTAGGTCAAAGGCAGTGGAAGGTAAAACGATTCATAGGATGAAGTCATGCATCTGCAGTGGTCCGTAGCATTTTGAATTCTCATGAATGCACACACTACATTCTACATACAATACTACATACAACTCTCCACACGACAACGTTCATGTCACAGACTGACTAAGGGCCACACCCCCTCTTGAGTCCCACAGCCTTGCTCTTTCATTCAGGTGCAGCCAAAGCCAGCCTGTGAACCAGCGTTGCGGGTTTCTCCTATGCAGAAGCCCGATGCGTACCGCTGGGTGTGCTTCCAAAATCATTCCAAGAAGAGTCACGTCAGCTAGACACCTGACCCACTTTCTTTTATTCTAGTTAACTGAACGAGTGGGATCCCAGTGCAGCCCTCAACCATATTGTTCTGCATGAGTAAATACTAGGGAGCAATTGTTCCGTCATCAGGCTTTCTGTTTGCAGTAAAATGCTTTGACTGTAAAACACCACAGGCTGAAGCTGATAACATAGATCGGAGACTTAAAGTCATTTTTAATCAATGCCTTTAAATTCATTTTTGGACACATTTACACACTGAGTGACAAAGCAGGGAGCCTGAAGCCAACAAGAGCTGAGTTACTAAATGCCTTTATTATGAACAGCAGAGAAAGGACTCCACTCATCATTTATCCAGCAAGTCTATATGTTAATGCAAGATGGTCACACATGATCAGACACCGTATCTGACAGCATGATCTGACAGATTATTCAAGGCTGAGGTTTCACTCAGGGTATGAATCAAAGTGCTTTTTTCCTGTAATATCTGATGTCTTTGTCTAGATGTGAACATGACAATATCTCCAGAGCGCCAGACAAGCAGGACAAGACTGCAGTGAGTTGCTCTGTTAAATATTAAAACAATGAGAGACTTTATCTCTGATCGGATTTACTGTCAATCTAAATTCACACACTTTACACGAGCATAACATGACAACAAAATCCTTGCTTGCTGAGGTTGGGAAATGTTTGCACTATTTAGGAATCCAATCTTCCAACCTGAAGACAAATTAAACTGTCCATCTTAGTGAGCGTGTGAGAAGTTTTCTGACAAGATGATTGCATCGTTAACTTCTCATCCAGTAGCCTCTCATGTGCAAGAAAATTACAGCCAGTCAACCCATAAACCCAGCCATCTGGAGCAAGTGGGCAACAAAGAACGAAAAACGGGAAGTGAGTGTGTGTGTGAATAAAGGAACACACAAGTACACACCTCTGCATCATTACCTCATGTCTCCCACAAGGCTTCAGGAGCAGCCACACAGACAGAGCAACAACTGGAGCAGAAGAGAGGCCAGTCTCAAGTATTTGGTGACTAGGAGAGCAGTTCGAGACATAGTGGGTGGTGAGCATGTGCACACAGACAGAAAAAGACAACGCACGCAAAGAAAGACAGAAAGAACGTGTTATTGAACAGCTTGCTGGTTTAGTCACTCAAAAAAAAAAACCTCGATCACAGATTCAGCATTTAGCTCTTGTTCAGACAGAAAAAATGGAACCTTGAAATTGGGACAATAACATAACAAGACCATGAAGATGATGCATCATACAATAGCCACTAATGTTAACGGGGCTGTGCGCGTATACCAGCCAACTGTTGTGTTCTTTCATTCTCCACACTAGAAAGAAATAGAGAGCAGCAGATCTCCATAATAAGAGTAAATTCCCCACTGAGTCCATGAGTCAGTGAAGATGACTTTGGCGTGAAGCCTGTACAGCGTGGAGGACAGTGATGGTGTTTCTGTCGTATTTGTTGATTGTGGAGCCCCGCCTGGTCCTTTTATGTAGGTTTACGATGAGTCACTGGAGTCAGGTTCATTCAGGTTCTGTTTTCCCATCAATGCCAATCAAAGCCAAAGCTGATACTGCATTTGACCAGAGATTAAATACAGATCAAATCATAGTAAAACCACATCGTGCCTCAGCATGGATTGTCATTAACTTCATTAAATATCTATTTTGAACAAGGTAAGTAGGGCACTTTGTTTGCTATGTAAAACAACTTCTGGCAGTTCTACGTCTCCATCCTCTCATGTTGAACCAAGGGTGGTTAGACTTGCTAATTACTGCCAGACCATGTGATGTGTCATAAACTTTAAAAATCCTTGGGTTACCCTGTGGTGGCTGGAAAGCAAGTTGACTGAAACTCAATGAAGGAGTGTGGTTCTACAACTGCTTTACTTGTAAAGTGTCATGAGATAACTTTTGACTTGGCGCTATATAAATAAAATTGACTTGGCTTGACACTGCCTTATTATTGTATTCTCATCAGAGGGATGATCCCAATTAAATGTTCACCATTAACTGTTAATCATATTAACGGTTGACCAATGTTACTGATGTCCCATAAAGAGTGAGGCCCTATCCCAGGTCTCAGAGTAGAGCTAGATGAAGAGCTGTCTGCCACCCTGAGGACTACTTCAATTAGTTTAGACTTTATTTTATTTTGAGGTCTGAAAAAGGCAGCCACACACTTCTTTTTTGGATCATTAATTCGTTGATAATGTTACAGCAATTTCACTATGTGTCTTTTCCATTAATATTCTTTTATCATTTATACACCCAGCTAATTTTTGCTGTTTCTGTCTTTTTTTCTTTTTTCCCCATCTTCTCCCTGTTTTATCACCAACTGTGCAATGAGAATTCATTCCGCAACTGTCCTGCTCATTGCTCTGCCCCCTAGGGTGCTATGGGAAAACTGCAGACTAGCACATGGTTCCTCTGTCGCATGTATAGTCATCAGCAGCATCTCTTCACCTGACAGCAAAGAATTTCACCGCAGTAGTACATGGGAGGATTGTTCCCATGAGTGACCAGGACACACGCCCTCATCCAGCTTCCCACTCACACAATGGGTCAACTTGTCTGTAGGGACCAAGCTGAACAAAACATGGGGAACCAAACCACCAGCCCCTGTGTTGGTGGGCAACACAATAAACAGCTGCACTATCTTGGTGTTCTGCTTTTTATTTCTTGGAAGATCTAAAAAAATTTTCCTACACTAAAGATCTAGGCTATTATGGTTATACAATACACTCAACACTGGGGAATCAGTGTGTACCCTGTTCATGGCAGCGCTGCAGGTGTGTGATGACGGGAGCAAGGATTTCACGTCTCTTTCTAATCAGATATTAGAACATACAGCAAGGCTTAGCAGACACAAAAATGTCTGGAGTTATGTAGATGGGCAGAAAAGCTCAAATTTCAAATCTACAAGCATGCTCATCGGACCAAACGCTAGAAGAGTATTGTAGCTTGCACTGCCTGTGGCGATGCTGGACTAGGAGAGGAGGGACAGAGAGACAGGAACACACAAGAGATGGGCTTAATCTGTAATGAGTTCAACATTTTGGTGGAATTATATCCATGTTTCCTTTCTCTAAGAGCTCTTTCCTGTTCATGTTTTGGATCCCACGAGTGAATAGACAATAAGAATCTCTTTTACTCTGATGGCTCATAAAGATTTTGTCCAGTATAATAAACACAGAGGCAAAGTGGTGTCAAAATAATTAGTATGACTGGTTTATAAGGCTGTGCCAGGACAGTCAAATGAGACAAAGGGAACCCTAATGTATTTTGATGGTCATCATTTACAACTGGTATAACAGTTTGTTTTCAGTGCCCCTACAAGAACATGTCGTTTTGTTGTGATATGTGAGCAGTAGTACTCTTTAAAAATGCATTCCATTGCTTAGCTGAGAAAAGCCTGGGTTATCTGAGTGAACAATTGCATGCAAACACTAACATACACACATAAACTCATAACAGATGGGGCCCTGGGGGGTGTCTTGCAGGCAGAAGGATCCCAGGGACCCCCTGGAGGCAAAGCAAAAATGGATGACAACAGGAGGAGGTTGAGGAAGAGGAATTTTGTCAAACACAAACACATACAACATGATGTGTCTACAGATAAAATGATAAAAATGGTGAAACATATACTGAAAACCTATTGCATGAAGAGAAGGGCTGCTTCCATCATACTACACTGCTGCTGCACTGTTATATTAACACCTAGAAAATCATTCCTAAGGTCAAACTCACTGTAAAACGTGCTCCCTCAACAACACACTCACAAAGATGCACGTAATCAATTCAATACACTTAAAATGGGTTTGTTGTTTCTATTAAATATTGTCTTGAATATGTAGTAAAACTACAGGGCACTCACCCAAGCAAAATCTAATCAAAAAATTCACCAGTTATTGCGCAAACAAAGCCAAAATGACTTTTCATGAACCCAGAAATCTAAGGTGAGTCATAATATATGGAAAAGGTCCGTTTAGTTACATTTCACTACCTTTTGTTAAAAATTAACCATACAAGCAGTTTGAGGACATATCGCCATTCATTTTAGACTTTTCGTCTTTTGAACTCCCTTTTTCTTTCAGTCAAGTACTCTGATTCTTCTCTCCATCATTCAATCACTTACTCGCTCCCCCTCCCCTTTTTCTTCTATTTCCCTTTATTCCCCCCTCACGGTCTGACCCAACTAAAAAAAGCTGTGCACATTGCTTCACAATGAAGTGTGTTTCTTTCACATGTTAATGATTTTACTCACAGCTCAGTGAACAGCACAAGACAAGAAACAGAGCTGGTCAGGAGGACATGATTGTGCACACATAGACACGCAAACTGACAGAAGAAATGGCAACTGTAACAGAGAGTCAAGATGGACTGGCACTGGGTCGCCTTCAGTTGTGATGATAGAACTTCGAAACCCTACAGGGAGCAGAATGAGTTTGGCAGAGTAAAGCACGGAAAATGGAAGAACCAGGGGAAACAACTAAATGGAATTGAGGAAGACGAGGAGGGAAAAGAAGGAGTATATGAAGCTTTCCATCATTCATGACCAATTTCAGTGGTTCACACGAAAATGAAAAAAAAAAAACCTTTGATAAACAGGATGAATGTGTTGAGAACTGGTGGTTAAGATTTCAAAGATGAAAATACGTGTGCGCATCTATTGATATTCATCCTGCATGACAGGAATAAGGAGGCAAATAAACTAGATGTCACGGATGCACTGGTTGCAGGTGTGCGAATCTGAATTGTTGCATTAATATTAATTTAGACCATTAAAACATGGCGAATGAGCTGGTTTCATAATAAATGTTCTTTAATGGGATGCTCACCCATGAAAATGGAACAATCATAAATTCATGTAATCTCTTCTTAATTGGTTATGAAACACTGAACAGATTCTGCCGGTGGTTTCAGTTTTATTATTTATTCATTAGAATTAACACATTAATTTTACTACATCGCCAGAACATTGATGTGATCTGATTTCAATATGTCCATATTAAGAGTAAAAATGGCTCGCCCAGCTAAAAAAAGTGAGACAATTATATGCGACGTTTTAATATTTTTACTTTGTTCCTAGAGTGTTCTTTCTAAATGGAGATCAAGACAATAGATATAAGTAGATAATAATAGGTGTGCATTCTCTTTAATATTCAAGAAATTATTCAAAATGCTTCAAATATTCTTGAAATATTTAAAAAATGTTGCTAATGTTAGACAGGTAGTTAGGTATCATTAAACCCTTTGCACAAATTGGACCTTTACCACTACCTTGATACCTTTTCCTCAACTACCCCCCCCCCATACCGTTTAAAACCGTGTTTTGAGAAAAATTTAAATTGCATTACAGATTACAAATATGAATCTTTGGTTTTAACTCCTTGGCATTTTCACATGCTCTGAGCTCTTTCATAACATGAAACTATAAACCAGTTCACCCAAATGTTGTTTAACTTCATTTTTCTTTTTCCAGCTTTTTCATTCGATGGTCATTTCGTCGTATGTACAGTCCAGAATTCTGTCTCTCTACTTTACATGGAGCCGATCAAAGCAAGAGGAGCTCAGATGAAATGATGCATTCATGTTATACATCGCTACCGTTTGTAATTTATCTTATTGATCTCGTAATGCCATATTGATTTACCACTGATGCAAACCCAAATTCCCTACTGCTATGAATTCAAATTAAAAGTATACCATATGGAGTGCCTTTACTTTCCCATATGTTAGTTTGGCTGCACTGAACCAGGTGTACAAGTATCCTCATTGTTATATTTCTTATTTTATTGTTGTTGGTAGAATTACACAGAGTTGTCAGCACCAGGAAAGAAAGGATTAAAAAGTCATGGAAATGGCCCAAACTCCATGACCTGATGTTTTTGTTACACAAAACCCTCTGAAAATTCACCCTCTGAAGCAGATGCTTTCTAAAAATGGATGTGGAGGAACCATCTGTCTATCACCATCTATCACTCTTAATCCAATCAGATTAAGAAACTAACGTATTGTAGAATCCGAAGTCAGTTGGAAGAAGAGCAAAGGCAAATTTTCCATGCCGAAAAGCCCTCATTGTTGCTCTTTGTTGTTGTTTCAAAGAAGAAATACTCTTCACAAACTCCTCAAGAGCTGCCATGGTAGATTTGAGTCGCGTTCATACATGATCATGCTGTCGTCACACTAACACAATGACTGTAGCCGACAATAGTTGCTCTCTAGGATGCTGATTGGCTACACAGCGCACACCACCAACAGCATGAAGCAAGGTAACATGGATTAGCATGTGATCTTGCAAATCTGGCTGTCTCACGAGGTAAAACACAGCTATAATGAGCAATGAACATGAGGACCATCATTTCTGGTCCATGAAATAATCTTGAGTATCATCAAGTGAACACTGGCTCTGAGGATCAGAAGCCAACATCATTTCCTCTTTGTGCTTTGATTGACATGCACCTTTCAAAGGGCAAGCTTCCCTTTCAAGACTCGGAGATGTCAACAACACGTACAACCTCCGGCTTGAGTTGAATTGACAAGTGGCTTCTTTCTGACTGCCACCACTAAAAATCAGACCAGGCTTTGTCACTTTCTTCAAACACCATGCAGAAAATATGATCAGTTTTATTCCCATTCTGATACCAGGATTGTAAATTTCTCAGGCTAAAAATGTGGGATTGGTTAATTGGGAGTTCATGTTTCACAGGATACTTTTTTCAGCACCACCGTCCAGGCGTAACACACACGAGAGAATGGCAGTGGATCATTCATTAAACCACTGATAACCTCGGACATGACAATATATCATACCATGTTTCAGTTTTCTCCAGCAATCATTGGAGTTGCAGGTTAATACGTTTAACAGCTTTGCATTTAGCCGACTGATGACCCGTTGAGACTGATGGCTCCACCGGATTCCCCTCTTCCAGTAAGAAGCTAATCTCTCTCTCCGGGACTATTACTGTCTGTCTCTGTCCACTCTTGTTTCTGCACAGCTTAGCACAGCAGGGGCTCCATGCTGAGTTAGCTGCCATCATCTGACCATATGGCCCGAGGTAGATCAAGGCTCTCCCGTGGGAGATGTTGACAGATAAATCCTGTGATATTCCGACTGTTCAGACTGATGGAACTATCCCTTGTTACCTCTGCCAGGGAGGTCATGTTTTCAATTCATTTTTTTCAGAAGTGTAACGCAAAAATGACCAGGGTGATCTCCATGACACTTGGTGAAGGGGTGGAACATGGGTCGTAGAAGAAGAGGTCGAATTTTGAGGAGGATCCAGTTATGTATTTTTTCCCACATTCTTTGATGTTTTCACATCAGCCAGTTCTTGGACTTGTTTGAGGAAATAATGCAGGGATCTTGATAGTAATCGTAGTAATATAGTAATTATATCTATAAATGTGGAGGAATTACCGTGGGGTTTTTTTTTTGCTTTTTTTTTTACAAATGTGACTTTAACGCAAGAACAAATAGACCAAAAGCTCCACTGTCTCATGCGGCATCAGACTGTTGAATAATAACAATAATCACTTCTATATTCATGGAGTTTTTAAATGAGATTCCTCGTCATTTATGTATTACGCATATTTGTCTGTACTTTACTTTAAGCCGTGCATAATTCAATTTCTTTGATTGCAAGCCAGAATGAATAAAGTCAACTCGACAAAAGTTTGGTGTGTGTGTGTGTGTGTGTGTGTGTGTGTGTGTGTGTGTGTGTGTGTGTGTGTGTGTGTGTGTGATCCAGATCAAGGGGTAAAGCCAGGAATTCTTTATCATCTTCTTTAATGAATTGCAGTTTTGTTTTGTTTTTTGTTTTTTTAATTCTCAGATGTTACATGGATTACATGGATCAGACTGATTATATCAACAAATGTGATCAAGCCAAAGTTTTGAATTGAGTGAAAGCGCACTTGCTCGAGGGCGCACAGTCATTTGTACATTCAGTCAGCACTAATATTCTAATGCATTTTAACAGTTTCAGGGGATCCTGTGCTCCGCTGGAATCCAAGGGAACCCTAGTCTTGGTTGTTTAAAAAAGAACCAGTGTAACTGTAAAGGCAAAGGGAGAATAACTTTTGTTTTCAAGTTATTGTTCTCATTCTGTTTTGTCTACTTTAATAATTGTTTTAATAAGTGTAATGTAGAATTTGTAATTTTTCTGCAAAAATATCATGACTGTATGTATTGTTTCACTGCACATTGTCAAATTTACATACTGTCTAATAATCAGAAACAATTTTAAGTACTGCATTTAAAGAAACGGGGGGGGGGGGGGGGGCTGGAGCCTATCCCAGCTGCCTTCAGATGAGAGGGTTCACCCTGGACGGGTCACCAGTCCATCGCAGGGCCAACACATAGAGACAGACAACCATTCACACTCACAGCCACACCTACAGTCAGTTTAGAGTATCCAGTATCCAGTTAGCTTAGTCCCCTCTTGATGTCTTTGGACTGTGGGAGGAAGCCAGAGTACCGGAGAGAACAAACGCAGGAACAGGGAGAACATGGAGACCCACACAGAAAGACCCCGTGCTCAAGCCAGGACTCAGACCCGGAGCCTTCTTGCTGTGAGGTGACAGTGCTGACCACTGCACCACCGTGCCGCCCCCTACCATATATTTACCTTACAAAATCAACAAATCAGTTCCTACAGACCTGAGTACGACCAGTCGATCTCTTCGGGGAGTTTCCTTAAACCTCGGACCAGCGGCTCCACCGCAACGACTGCAGAAGAGCAAGAGGGAGATTATTAATGTAATTTCTAGTTTCTAAAAACACACACAAACACACATAGTCAGGAACATGACAAGAGAGCCCTTGACCAGCTGCTGTGTGACTTTGACATGTGATGAGTGACAGGCTTTTCCTGTCATCTGGGGTGGGGTGGGGGGTACATTTCATCAGCTGGGAGATAGACTCAATGAATGATAGTAGCAGAACACCCCCTATAGTATGGTGCACACTGTAGATATCAAATTATGGTTTGGACATCTGTGTGCTAAAAGCCTTGTGTCACAAATGGACCTCTGCCCCACACAGCAGGTTAATGAGTTGATCATTATTCACGTATTCATCATCTTATATTTTGCTAAACTTTGAACTCCATAATCACAAACAAGAAAACTCATTTTAGCTTCCTTCACTTCTGACTGAAACGCCTTCAGAAAACAATTCAGAAGTGAGTTGATGTTCTCAGAGCATCAGAAACTGGTTGAATTAACTGACAATTACTAATTGATGTCAGTATTTGAGTGTATATTAGAGTAATGCAGTATATGGTTGTTTCCCCATTTGCACTTACACACAGTTGAAGCTGTTTAAAAGACTTAGGTCCAATATGTATGTCGGAGGAGGTACCGTAAAGGTCCTTTGGGAGGTTTCACATTCAGAGGTGGTTTCTTTTCACCTCTCAAAAATAGCACAAGCTTCTCATGGAACCGCCAAACCACTGACATTCAGTTAAAAGGTTTCAATGGTTCAGAACAATCTTACAATCCTAACTATATTAAACACAGGAGAAATAGTCTGCTTCAACTTAGAGGAACTTGAGTATTGACCACCACTGAACAGATGCTTACACTGTGAAAGCAATCAATAAATCTACGCGTGCATTTAAAAAAAATTACATGTATGTGTATCCTTATTCACTTATAAGAGGCTAAAATGGAACATTCTTAGTGGGTATTGTATAGATCTACATATCACATACTGTAGACTACAGTAGATCAGTGCACTTCCATCCATTCTTAACATTGTCACCATTACTCATTTTCTCATTTCTCTCAAAACACACACACACACACACACACACACACACACACACACACACACACACACACACACACACACACACACACACCTCATGGTGGTATTCTTCAACCAGGGAGAGTAGAGGATACAATTATGTATGAGATCAAAGTCGAAGGGTTCATTGTGTACTGCATTTAGTGCATATCCTACATGGAATGAGAGACTGTGTGTGTGTGTGTGTGTGTGTGTGTGTGTGTGTGTGTGTGTGTGTGTGTGTGTGTGTGTGTTCAACTTGGCTAGGTTCTCATGTTGGCTGCACTGATTTCCTTTGCACCCCTCTTCCCTTCTCTGGTAAAATTTGTTCCTCTGACATTGAGAGTTCTTGCTGATTTCTATCTTAAATGAGCATGTCATAAATATGCTGAGTTGTCATTTACTGCTTAATAAACAAGCAAAAGGAACTGCAAAGGAGATTACATTTTTTGACATTGAGTTGATTCAAACATCAGATGTAAAACCTTTTTAGTTCTAGTAATGAGCATTCTTAAATGACTGAAAATCACTGCACAGCTGAATTTGAGACTCTGTTGAAACAAAAATTGCAGTCGTCCAGTGTACTCGCTATCATGCAAGGATCACTTCAGCAGACAGCCAGATTTTGATAGGAAGTGTCCCAGTTTTAAGATACTTTGAGATGACAGCTCCAAAAAGTTTAGCTCACTGTGTAGACCAAATTTTCAAGCTTCACTTTCTTCTCCAGAGACAAAGAACTGAGATAAATTGAAATTTTCTGCCTCTGCACCAAACATGAGCATTTCTGTTTCTTCCTTGTTCAGTTTTAAATATCATAGCTATCCATAGAATGATATCATCAATACACTGTGTTCTGGTATGTATAGTGTAGGAGTGTAATGTGACATCATTATCTGTTAGAAGACTGGAAGTGGGCGTGGCCTTCTTTTGACCCCATCTCCACCCACCTTCAACTGTGGGTCGTTGAGAAAACAGAAACCATTGCCCCCTCTCTGTTTTTCATTTATGTGTAACTGAACTCAGATTGAAACCAGCATGGCTAAATGAATTTCATCAGACTGACTGATAATCTGCATAAAAGGAAAAAAAGCTACTTGAATTCTCGGCATGTCTCCACAGCTGAGATGCCTTTTAGCGTGGATGGGACTGGCTCAGCAGTGCAAAAACTGTGATGGGCAGAGCAGCTTACGCCTGCCGTCTCTGCTGAAATTTCAAATTGCTAGATGTTTAAAAATATATATGTGGGAAGAATCATCGTCCATGCTTCACCAAACTCATATTTGAATCTGGATGCATCCCGCGAATGGAGTCTAAGACATCAAAAGGTAGGAATATGTACATTTAGGTAATTTTGTGTTTCTTTAGTACATAATATTCTGTATAGCATGTAAGAGTGGGAGCATATACAGATGAAATTATGCTGGTCCAAGAATTGAACCTTGGAGTACTCCACACAAAATTTCTCCTTTGTCCAAAGAAATCCCCAATGGACACAAAGAACCTCCTGTCCTAAGGTGGATACCCTGAACTGTTTTTCTGGTCTTTCAGTTGTCACAAGTGTCAAAGAAAGCAGTGCGGTCTAAGACAACAACATATTTTTTTATGTTAAGTTTATGAACAGTTCATGTCAAGTCTTCGTTACGCTGATCGCAGATTATTCAAAACTTTGATCAGCGCTGTTTTTGTGTATCTGTGTTTGAGAGTTATCTATTCTTTTCAAGTATGGAAGCGGGCCTGTCGTAACAATAAGTAATAATTCATTCATAACAAATCATTTAAAGACAGCTGTAAAACAAATACTGTTTATTCTCAACGGTCAAACAGTCAAGAATCTTGTGTTAACCAGTGCATACACTGGTATAATATACACCAATCAACATGTCATTGATTTATTTCATTCACACCTCCATCATCATCACCATAAAGGTCCCATTATGCATTAACACTGACAGGTTTTCTATTGTTTATAACATAACCCCTGCATAAAAACTTACAATGTTCAATTTTTACTTGAATTTCTTTGAGAGAGGATTTAAATGTTTCACTGTCATTGTCAAGGCTGTAATTTGTGGGGCTGTTGAACTGTAGCTTGCTTTGTATCGGGATCTGTTCCTAATATTTTGTCATCTTAATTCATATGAATAGGATGGAGAAAATATTAGATGCGCCTTCCCCGTTAAACCCAAAATAGAACATCACTTACTTTGCACAAGAGTGATTTTGCTGGATAATGTAAGCAATAAACATGAACGCAGAAGCCCTAGAAGGCTTTTATTCGTCTCCCTGTGAAGCATACAAATAAGATTTATTTCATATATTTTGAAGTTTGGGTTGCTGTCGCCATGTTGTGATATGAAGCACTTAAAAAATAACCTGATGACATTTTTATTCTGTTAGTGGGGTCAAAAATGGCGGGGACAATCTGACAAAGTATATTATTAGAGCAAGTGCACCCTCGAGGACTAATCACAGATCAAGAGAAAGCTGTGCATGCAGACTGTTTCCATTTCATCAGGTCATTGGTGGAAAGAGAAAATCAACCAAAGTGACTAGACAGGAGCAGGTTGTTCATGATAAATCTCTCTAGCAAGTGAGCAGGAGACGGTGGAGGAGGCAGACGAGGGGGAAGGGGTCATCATGACTTCATGTCACCCATAAAATAAAGGCGAAACATTCATGACAATCCAAACTAATCTCAAGAGAGGTTGAGGAATAGCACAAACACATGATAAATAAATAAAAAGGGGAATTAAACAAGACACTCTCTCTCACTCTGTTTTTTTTTCTGATCTTTCACTGTGTGCCAACTTACCCTCCACAAAGATGAAAGCCGTGTGTAAAGTCAAATTTAGGTCATGGACAACTATCACCATACCCACTACATTAAGTCTCACCATGTGGCACAGATGAACACAGTATAATCCCACTGTTTACATCAGCAGGATAAAAAGACGGGTAAACTGCTTGATAACATGCACTTAAAACACAGTTAAATCATTGCTGAGCCACTCATTAATACAATTTTTAAGAGGCTGATAAAGTGGTAAAGATTTGCAGCGCATCCTTACTAATGACAAACCCCCTTCTGTATCATCTGTAAAATCATCCACATCAATGAATATTCAACAGACCCTAGTACAGATGCAGCCACAGGGGGATTTTATGTTGCACCTCACATGTGCTTAACTCACTCTTGCTTTTTTCTATTTTTTTTTTTTTTTTTTTTTACACAAGAGACAGAAGCTAAAAGTAAATAATCTTGGATCTCTCTTCCTCAGATATTGAAGGTCATGCTGCCTTTTTTATTTAGATTTTCCTCATTACAAGTAAAAATAAATAAATAAACAAAAATATTAAAGCATGTTCTTTCCTTCGTAGTGAGAAAACAGTCTCCCTGTGTAACAAATACAATTCACATAAAGTAGCAGTGTGCAACGTGCATCAGGATATTTTGGCAGAAATTTCTTCTACTTATAACTGACATCTTGAATTAGAATGCATGATATGGCAATTGCCATTTATACCAGTAAAAAATAAAAGGCAATTTGACAGCAACAGTGGACATCCCCTGAATCCCTACAGAGAATTCTGACTTAAGATATGGTTCTTCAACTCTAAAACTCTTGTTCCCTTTCAGCTGCCATTGTTTAAAGTACAGAAAGAAACTACACATGGTTGAACAATTGCAGTGCCACCCAACTAAACCAGTGCAGTAGTAGAAATGCTTGCCTCCAGCAGAGGTCATGTGATGAGGTTGTAACATAGGCTCAGCATTGACCCAATGCACAACTATAAATCAAGCTAGTACACCAACATGGAGTTAAATTTGACAATGTATGTGGGACTTCATAATATGGTTATTTCAACCAGGGTTGATCAAGGAAAGAAGTAAAGCGCTGTGACCAAGTGGAGATGTTAAGCCCCTGCTCCTGTCCTATTTTCCAGACTAACTGGGTGAATATTGACATTATCAATAATTTGTGTTCTCTGTTTCTCTCTGCACTCCAGTGCTTTCCTCATGATCATCAGCTCCAACTGCCAGGTGTCACAAGCTCCTACACACTGGACCTTTTCCAATATCTTGAAATAAGATTATCTGACAAACAAGTCTGTTTAACTTTCCAAGAGACGTAAATGAGATGTGTAATGAGAAACCTTGGCTATAAATTGAACAGGGTTTCTACCTTCTTCTTTTTTTTCTTTTTAGTTTACGTGAAACTTCTAAACACACCACCTGTAGGTGCTTAAAAAAGTCGGCACGCTGACAGAGTCATAACAGTCAGCTTCCTCATGGTGCTTGTTCACCGTAAAAAGATTTCACTGACCATGGAAAGAGGCTAAAGAGTCCTTTAAAGCAAATACTAGTTGACAAAGTCTTTGTGCATAATGGCTGAATTCCTGTGAGGAAAAGATATATTGAGCTTTGGACACATGATAAGTGTGCAGGGCAGCACCATAACGTACTGACAAGATTGAAAAACATGGGAACCATACAGTATAGCTGAAAGTAAAGGATTTATAGCCTGACCACATGTTGCTCGATATCCTTTTTTATGTGTGAAACCTAAGTGGATAATGTAAAGAGAGAGTGACTCAAAAGAGGCAGAAGGATAGGAGGAAAGTGTATTTTTTTCCCGTGAGACTCAGGTCATTCAGACCTCATCACAAAGGCGGAAGAGACTTGCTGGTGAAATGAATGAAAGTAGAGAAAAGGGAGAAGAATAGACGCAGCTCCAGGGTTGTAGCCACAGTAATGGCTTCATTAACATCACACTGTGCAGGATTTTAGGCTAATTTGCAATTTGCATCTCAGTGCGACGCACACATAAAGACACACAAATACTAATGATCACCAGTTGTTTCATTGGGAAATTTTAGTCTTTATACGATTAATTCATTTTCGTTTGATAGGGAAATGTTGTGTTTGAAATATTTATTGAATGAATTCAAAAACAAGGTGGTGCAGTGGTCAGCACTGTCGCCTCACAGCAAGAAGGTTTCGGGTTTGAGCCGCAGTTTGGGCACAGGATCTTTCTGTGTGGAGTCTCCATGTTCTCCCTGTTCCTGTGTGGGTTCTCTCTGGTACTCTGGCTTCCTCCCACAGTCCAAAGACACGCAATTGGGGACTAGGCTGATTGATACTCTAAATTGACCGTAGGTGTGACTGTGAGTGTGAATAGTTGTCTGTCTCTATGTGTTGGTCCTGCAATGTACTGGTGACCCGTCTGGGGTGAACCCCGCCTCTCGCCTGAAGGCTGCAGGGATAGGCTCCAGCCCCCCCGAGACAGGATAAGAGGAAGAAAACGGATGGATGGATGAGTTCAAAAATTGAATAACTTTTGAATTTACACTCCTACATAAACACTGCACAATCAGACCCTACAAAACATCACAAATGTTTTCAACGGTTACTCAAGTGCGTCTCTGTCTTCAATATTGTGTTGAAAGAATTTTACATGGATGACGCCAATAGAATTTAGTTTGAAGCCTTCGTGATTGAAATAATCCATTAACTTGTTTATTTGCACACATTTGTTGTAGCAGAGGCTGCTGCTGCCAGACAAAACTCCATAATGAGACTTCATTGCTGTAGGCAGTCCATGCATGAAGCTGCATCAGCTGAATCTGCCATTATCAGTTTTCACAGAAGGCTTCAGGGACCTGGCATTTAAGGTGTGGAGAACTTCAACAATACCCTATAGGTAAGGTCAACAGACATGCTGTATTTCAAAAGCTTTATCGAACGCAAGAAAGCTGATACAGGCTGTAGCCCAGTTTGAACTATGATCCAAGTATGACTAAAGCTGATGCCACAATGTGAGACAGAAAAACATCAGCCGCACACCTGGTGCTCTAAGTATCGGCTACTCTTGTACTGAAGTCATAGCCAGAGAAAATTCAATGGGGCCGTAATCAGATTTCCCAGGGGGTCTGGACTTCAAGCAGGATTTGAAACATATTGTAGACCTATACCTTAAAGCGTAAGCAAGTACACAGAAATAAGTATCATGAGTTAACCGAGACATTTCTTTTCCTTCTGCATAACTTCCTTGTGAGTCCAAAATGTAGAGAGAGCCAACCATGTATATTTTTGCTCGATGAGAAAATCCATTAGGGGGGGCAGATGACATCTGAATGTGCCCCCAGCGATGGATCTGACTAAAGCAATTTTGCTGCTGCAGCTCTTGAAGAAACGTAACATCAAAACAAGTTGCAACAATTAGGTTCCACAAGCCACACACACACACACAGATCTTTTTACATTCTGTCACGTTCTGCTCCTTCTTCTGTGCTGAAGTGTTAAACTCTGTTGTTTTTGGAATATCCACTTGGCCTTGACCTTTGCTCTTCTTTGTCTTCTGTTATTGATTTCTTATGTTTCCTTCAATGTCTTTTAACAACCCCCAGAGTGAGGCCATGAACTTGCTGCTTTCAATCAAATGGAGACGTGGAGAAAAACACAAGCTGCCCTCCTGCCGTTTGTGAACCTTGCGGCATGTATTTCAAATACTGCGTTGAATTGAAATTTACTAGTTTGAGGCATTAAAGTGATTTTTTTTAAATTTTCTTCTACTACAGCATCAGCAGGCCTAGATGGCGGCGCTGCAGGGAGATTCACTGAAGCCGGCTCTGATATTAGTGTTGGGATAAGTGAGCCTGTCCCAGGAGTGAACTAATGAATAGCACCGCACTGGATTACAGGACTCCTGGGGCTGATTTAGCCCAAATCCTGGAGAAGAGGGAATCGTCCATCGGCTACAGCAGTAGATGTGATTACTGTAGTCCTATTAAATGAAGCCCCAAGTTCCTCCAGAGACAAGAGAGCCTGTGTGTTCAACCCGCAACAGTAACAGTGCTTGAAAAGTTTTGGGACTTTATCTAGATATGAATGGTCTACTCTGATAATTAAGATGTTGTGAGCTCCAGAAACAGGAAAATGATTTACACATAATAGTTGTTTTTGAGGGTGAGCTCACACAGAGACCATGACTTCTTAACACCAAATTGCCGAAACAAAGGCTTTGGAAATGAATCTTTTTTTGTTTTGGGCAGGCAAACATTGGTTAGGTGGATGGTACATTGCAAACATTGCAAACCTTCATAATATGGGTCTTAATTTGCATACAGAGCGAGGAAGTGAGATCCAATCACAGGAGACGCATTTTAAATCAAAGAGTGAACACACTCAGCAGCCCTGTCCACTTGTGATCACAACACATCAAAACAGATGTTAATATTAAGTGTGTACAGGGCCTAGAGTCATATTCATCACATGTAAAACATTATCCTAAGTGAGGATGTTTTCCAGGTGGCACGATGGTGCAGTGGTTAGCACTGTCGCCTCACAGCAAGAAGGTTCAAAAGACTGAAGTACGGTATGTATGTAATTTCGACATTCTATTTCAATTAAACTGCTGATCCTCAGTAGTGGAAAATTTTTGCATCTTTTCACTGGTTCTTAGGTTTGTAACGTTGGCAGTTAGCATTTTTCCTATTGTAAAGAGCTAAAGATCCTCTTCAGCATTTCACTGAAGCCCTAGCAACACATAAAGAGTTATATTTCTACAATAAAATACAAATATTACCCTTCGATACCTTGTGGGACTGAAGGTGAAAGGATTTTGAATCATTTGTCATAAATGTCTTTCACCTGTTAAACTCACACGCGCACGCACGCACACACACACACACACACACACACACACACACACACACACACACACACACACACACACACAGGCAGGCACAAAACCCCCGGGGACAGAAATACAACTTACACAGCAGTCAGCTGTCTTCAGTGTCAGTTGGTTAAATTAGAACACTTGACTTCCTGCGTATCATATCAGAAACTACTCAGGACGCTTAACACAGTGATTACACACATTCCCAGACGAGAGTTGATTCATAACTTGCAGTCAGCTTTCAACTAACATTTTTAAAGGACGGTTAATAACAGTGTTAATTGCAAGGCCATTAAATGCTGGAACGATATTTAATTAAAAACTAGACATTTAATTAGAAGGAGAAGATGGCAATTCTGTCCTTGACACTGTCAGTGAGGCTAATCTCAGACAGAGTTATTTCTTGGTTATTATTTCTTAGTTTTTCTAAAGGCTCAGTGAAATATCTTCTTCTTATGTTTTCTCACCTTATGGAACCCTATGGATAGTTGAAGAGCAGCAAAGCTTTATCCTCTTTTTCATCCACTAAATTCAGAATATTTAAAGGCATAAAGAAATGTTGCTTTCTGCATCTTTCAAACTCCACAATCTTATCTTTGTATGAATGAGCTCGAGCATTTCTGGAACCCATTTGGTCCTTTTTTGGGGAAGGGGGGCTGCTGATATCACAGCAGGTTGAGAGATATATTTGTTCATCTCCTGTGTCATCCAGAATGAACAAGACCTCACACTCAAGTCCAGCATGGTAGGTTATGAGTTAATAAGATTACCTTCCTTATTAAATGGAGGATATTGTTTCTGAGCACTAAACAAACCGTGCATTGTTCCACTGGGACACGACAGCATTGAAGCTGCAATATAAAACCTTAGCAGACAAGCCTATCACTTGGATCTGTGTGTGTGTGTGTGTGTGTGTGTGTGCGCGTGTGTGTGTGTGTGCGTGTGTGTGTGTGTGTGTGTGTGTGCGTGCACGCGCGCGCGCCTACATGTGTGTGCAGACTGTCCCAAACTCCAGTTGTTCTGACGGGGGCGAGAAAGTGTGACGGTGTGTGTTTGGGTTATTGCATGTGTTAAGAGGTAACCGTGAGAATTTGGGGCCCTGTGTTGGAGGTGGTAATACAGTTGAACAGCTGTACACAGGCACACACACGGGGACACACACACGCACGCACACGCACACACACATATAAAGACAAACAGTATCAGGCAACACCCGACCTCATCCAGCCAAATGGGGTATCACAAATTCCTTTTCAGGCCTTTGACTGCAAAACTGTCTAATAAAACAAGTCTGATATTTGAAACTCTGCATGGCTTTAAAACACAAACACACACACATTGCTGCAACCAAAGAGTGTGTTTCTGACACGACGATGTGACACAAGGTTTCAAATTTTTCAGGGTAATAGATCAGTTTTGTTGCTCACTTAAAGGCAAAGCAGGGGACATCACTGCACAGATCGAAAGGCTTAATATTACAGCGAATCAAATTTTTAATTAATTTGTGTCACATATAATGAATTGTATGAAGCCAGACACATTGCTGTCTTGCATTTATTGTAACCAAGTACTCCAGTTGTAAAGAACAAACAAAAAAGATGTATAGTCCTGTGTTTAAACACCAGGAACTTAAATGAATAATGTATCTGCACTGACAGCACAGTCTGTGAATGATGAAAGCAGAGCTGCTCTCGGTTAAAAGGTCTTTTTTTCCCTCCATTTCAGCTAGAATTTGGAAGTGAAGGAAGCTTAAAGTGCTGCCTTTGAAATTCAGCAAAGAAAAAAAGAATGAGGTTTCGTGTCACACACCCATCTTACAACCCGTCGGCTAAGAAATTCCCTCTGGAGGCAAAGGCCAAAATCAAGCCAAGGCTTCCTCCTGTGTTTACCATTTGTTTACGGTACAATCGGTAATATGAGAGGAGTTGAGAGACAACATGTACAACCAGATTGTTTTCATATTTCACACAATGTAGTCTTTCATGAATACCAGTGTTTATATTGTCTTATTCCAGAGCAATTGAGTGCCACAGGGATGACGTAGTTTTGTTCGCCAAACTGGATTTTAGCATCACCACATGATTTCTAAACCAAATCTAAAACAATTTTAACATTTTTTTGGAGACTTAGATGTTTAGTTTAGATGGATAATGAAAACAACACCATTTTTAGGATGTTTTAGGAGTAAAAGGAATAATTAAAAAGTCAGTGCAAAGTTTGTATTAACCTATGCACAAACTACACAAAACATTTCGTTTTTTGTGTTTTCAGGATGCTGCAATTTAATGTCTGTGACAATCTCTGTCGACTAATTGAACCACTTGTTTGCAACCATCATTTTAAATTTTTCAAAATCCACGAGTGTGGTACTTACTAGGGCTGTAATCAACCAAAGAAATTCTTGGTCGACTGAAGCCTAAAAATCGACTAATTCTATGTATGAAAAACATACTGTGTCAACTATGACCGACACGATCTTTTCGCTCTGTATGTGTCCTGCGCACAGAGCGAGACTGAACAGAGGAGCTCAGTATCGCGGCTGAGACACAAATAGACTTTTAACTTAAAACTTTACTCTTAAACACAGAAGGCAAGTCCACTGTAAGAAATTTGTACAATTAAAACAATTAGACTAAAATACTGAAATGTCAATGCCGATATGTTCATATACTCAAAACTGACGGGGCAACCTAAGGTGGACAAGTTAGCTTACTGTTTTTAGGTGATACGCCGTCGTGTTTGTCGTGGAGCTAAGATATGCAAACTGTTGTTGGCAAACTTTGCATTCGACTTTTTTTCCATTATCTATTTTCATGAAATGCTGCCACACTGCAGATGTCTTTGACATGGAGGACGAGGACTGACTTTAAATGAAACCGACAAAATTAAATACACATTCATCAGACCACCAGACGTTGGCCTTCTAGTACTCTTCAGTCTGTTAGTCTCTAGCGGGTCGGGCTAGTCCAAAATAGCAAAAACAAGGGGGGTGTTCAAAGATAGATTGTTATCTGTGAAACAGGGATGCTTTGAAAACACCCCCATTAGCACTTGGTACTTTCCTCCTGATGAAATTAACGTGGCAAAAAATCGACCAATACGAATTTTGGTCGAGCCAGAACGTATTGACTAATAAATCGTCCAGTTGACTGGGAGATTACAGCCCTTGTACTTACTGATATATATTATGCTGTAAAACAAAACATTAAAAACATCTTGGTGTAAAACACAAACATTATTTCCAGCATTCAACTGAAAACCCATTCAACAACCTCAGTGCCTTTGAGACAAGGAAACCAAATGCTTAGCAATGCTAACTTATCTTTTTTAGGATTCATTCCTATGCTGTGATCAATGGAGAATGCTCGCATGTTACCCAGCTTCTAATGATGAGTGCTCAACGCTTACAATTTCTGCTGCCAGTAGCTCCAGACAGCACTTCTAAATCCGTATCCAGGTAATCCTGAATTGGGTTGCTAGCTCCAATGTCTCTAGTTGTTAAGAAATATCAGCACTAGTGCGTAAACACTGGAGTGTGTGACTCGCTGTGACCAGCTTGTCCTCCATTGTCTGACTCAACTCAAAGCAGGACATCAGTGACACGATGTCGACACTGTTTTGAATGAACTCTGGGAGATAAGGTCCAAAAAGTCACCCGCAATCACAACATATCACTTGGATCTGTGTTATGGTGCTGCTCCTGACGAAGTAACTTAACTCTATGAGATTACCAGTTGAACACAATATTACTGTGCTTCTTCTGCACTTAACCCTGCAGCTAAGTTATTTTTGATGAGCTGTGAGTGTGTCCTGCTGTGTGTGAGTCTGTGGGGCTGGCTTCAGATCTTAGCTTCAAGCTACATTTCAAACAGCCAGGCAGGTTTGAAGCTACTATCAAGAATCTATGAGTAAATGATGCACACAGACACACAAAGACACACACATACAAAAAAACAAGCACATATGAAGACACAGATCTGTCTCTGACAATTTTAGGGAAAACACAGTTAAAAAGACAATACAAACATGATATAGACAAAAAACAATATGCCATTTGTGAAGAGAGATGACATTTGGGACACATAGAAACACACACAAACACGCACACGCTCACACACAAACACACACACACGGGAGATGGCACATGGGACATAAAGGAAGTCAGCCAGTTGGCTCACAAATATCTGTGTGTGTGTGTGTGTGTGTGTGTGTGTGTGTGTGTGTGTGTGTTTTTAATGTACAACAACCCAATTGCTCACTGTCACCATGTGTTTTCGGTGCATGTGTGCAGTGTGTTCTGGTTCAGGTACTGAGACCATATGACTGCACATGTCCACACCGGTAGCGTGTGTGTGTGTGTGTGTGTGTGTGTGTGTGTGTGTGTGTCTAATCTGCCTGCCTAGTTTGAGCAGTGAGATGCACCGATTCCATCTGCTTGGGCACAAATTGGGGAAGGACTGCACTCTGAGTATATGAGCACGTGTGTGTGTGTGTGTGTGTGTGTGTGTGTGTGTGTGTGTGTGTGTGTGTGTGTGTGTGAGCGCATGTCTGTGATTACTAATCCTGTAGCAGTTCAGTGGAGCAGGCCTGCAGCCTAAAACAGCTGCCTATGGTGATGAAAAAGATTAATTTTTGTAATGATTGTGTTGTATATGAAAGAATGAGAGCAGCATTTGGGGTTAGATTCTCTTTTACGATGAAAATAAAGATGCCTGTCTTCATAAACTGATCAAATTATTTATTTTCCTATAGTTTTTTGTCCTAGTTTTTATTTAATATCATATCTTTAGTTAACAAACCCAAATTAAAAAATAATTTGTCACAATGCATTCAAACAGTGCATCAACAAGTGTCGAGGCTGCGGTGTATATTTGTGAATAATACACTCTCATTGAAGAGTCTGGTCAACATGTTCTCCATCAGTATTCAGCCTGAATGAATGGAGTTTCCATGACAACAGTTAACAACGTCATGACAACGGAAGAGCCCCCGATGGCGCGTGGAACACCCTGACTTCCTGTTGGCTTCCTGCTCAGACTCTCTCTATCACCATGGATACAAAACCATCCCCTTGCTTCTCTATCTTTCAGCGCAGGGTCAAGCCCCAGATTCCTCATTGGTTTGGCAAACACACACACACACACACACACACACACACACACACACACACACACACACACACACACACACACACAGAAACACTTGCACCTTGAAAGTCACATTTACACTCATGAACTTCTTACTTAACCCAAAGTAAAAGCATGCTCATGTTCCCTCTTATTTTCGAGTGAGGATGTGAATCTTGGAGGGATGCCTTCTCCAAGCTAATACCACATTATTTCCATTGGAATGAGTGTTACTTGGGGGCTGGTTGGCTGGTGGGGGTGGGAGTTAATCAACTTTCAAACAACCAATTCGTCACAGCTCCCCTACAAATGAACTTTCTCACTTGGAAAAGAAGGTTTGATCTGAAAGATCCAGTGAACTTCCCTGAGACTCTTATGTTGACTGAAGCAAAAGAGAAACTTCCTTGTATTTCATTGGCCTCTAGGACACCCAGAAAGGGTTTCTGGTCTTACAAGTACTCATAAAATGGCGTCTTGAGCTTATAAAGTTGTTACTACAGAATGCAGGGAGAGCCAGTCACATATAATTAGCCTTAAGCAAATGGTGCCTCACAGCCTTCACAAACTACAGCAAACTCTCCACAAACTTCTGATTGCAAACTCTAAAACACACCATCCAGTATAATCCCCATCTTCTTTAGCCAGCCTGACACTCAATAAGCCATACAACCAATGACTTGAACTGAAATCGGCAATCACTTGAAATGGAAGTGGCCCAATATGCGGGACATCTTGGTTAAATCAAGACAGTTGGCTGCCCTACTTTGAGCTGAAACTATAACACTTCCAGGAAAAGCAATGACCCACAAGGGTTACAGTTATATGGGTTATAACTTGTTTTAGTTCAAATCAAACCATTTATGAATTACTGACCATACAAATGGATAAAGAAGATATGGATAATACCAGAGGCGGCACGATGGTGCAGTGGTTAGCACTGTCCCCTCACAGCAAGAAGGTTCCGGGTTTGAGCCCTGGCTCGGGCACGAGATCTGTCTTTGTGGAGTTTGCATGCTCTCCCTGTTCCTGTGTGGGTTCTCTCCGGGTACTCCGGCTTCCTCCCACAGTCCAAAGACATGCAATTTGGGGACTAGGCTGACTGAATATTCTAAACTGATCATAAGCGTGGCTGTGAGTGTGAATGGTTGTACTATATGTTCTATATTACCCCTTTCACACTGAAACACGTGTGTCAACGCAGGTTTTTGTGCCCACGTTTGCTCAGTGTTAGGGCGCATTCACGCTTTCAGCAGACGCAGGTCTGGGCTCCCGCTGTAAGGGCTGCGTGCCTGTGTTTTTCTCTCTCATACTGTACGTACAGTACATCGCGCTGACAATGTCATCACATATAAAAGTGCGCTGGAACATTACGAGATAAACAAACAGCATGGACACCGTTGAGTCAAACGTTAGCACTGTCGTTGCATGCATTGCACTTTTGTCTCTTTTGCAAAGCATACAAACTTGCCACAGATCGGAAAATGTCAGAGTGCTAATGCAGCTCAAAATGCTGGTAATGTTCTCATAAATCACAGCGTCCCTTACGGTTCGAGAAATCTGCCACCGGATCTCCTCTTCACCGCGGATGATGAGCAGCTCGCGGACTTCACAATCTTGCCAGTACACTGCCATGATCGCTAAAAAAAATGTGCAAGATCGCTATACAAATGCTTGCGCAGTTCACATTAGGGTTCCCCGGTTAGTAGGAGTTCCCAAGCATGACCTAGATTAATTCATGTGAGATCATACACAGGAAAATTGTTTCAAAAAAAGGAGTGAAATAGAGTCTCGGGGGCATATACAGGAAGACTGATCTTATGGCAGAGACCAAAACTTTATTGAGAGATGAGCGAGCATTTCTCACAGCCCAGCCCAATTTTTTAATTAATTAATTTTTTTTTACCAGAGATTCCACCATGACAGCCTGACAGGTGGCACAGTGACAAAATCAGAATGCGACAAGAAGGTAGAGCTATGTCAATGGGTCATATCGCGGGAAATGTGAGACAACGCGGGTTGCCTTTTCCACACTGCAGGCGAGCCGAGCAGAGCTGAAGCGAGCCACTAAACACCCGGGTCGCCTGGAGGGGTGAAATGCCGAAGTGACCCTTTCAGAGTGCCAAAATACCCGTGTTCATCCGCAATTTTGGTCAAGTGCGAAAGGGGCTTATGTGTTGGCCCTGCGATGGACTGGCGACCCATCCAGGTTGAACCCTGCCTCTCGCCCGAAAGCTGCTGGGATAGGCTGTACTTGAAGAGGTCATATACACTCTCTGGGTGAATTATCACTACAACTTTGATAATGATAGAATGACACTATGCGCTGCTTATTAGATGGAAACCTCACTTTACATCTGTCACAAGATATCACTTCTTAAAAAAGAGCAGTTTCCCCTGAATTATTTGTTTCGTTTATGTCTTTCAACTTTCAAATTCATCAGCACTCCATTAAACTTACTGTCGATGTCTCGCTTTCCAATCTTCGTTCACACAAAGTAACACTATAGTAAAAGAAGCAAGGGGAAAAAAACAGAGGCCTTCATATGAAAATGATAAACTCTACTAATTAATGCTGCCATGATCACTTAGACCTCTTCTGTTGTGCTACAGCATTAAACAGCAGTCTTCAGAAAAAGGCATTGGTCAGGGTTAACCATAGTTGCAGCAAGATATAAGACAAGAAACAAACAAATGTTGTCGAGTAATCCAGAGTGGAAGGGGTACCCACAGTCATTTGTCAAGCTCTGCTCAATGGCACTGAAACAGGGAATCTAAAAATCCAGTTTTAGAAGTCAGCTATTATTTTGATGGAGCTATGTCTTACAACTGGCTGTGGTCAGACTTCCCTCTGGTTCATGTTTTGCATCACATACCAAACATGTTAGCAAATGATGGACTTAAGTTCAAAGACACTAGTATGCCTCAGGGATGATCTACTTTTAGGAACCATTAAATTAGCATCGCCTTGGGTTTCCTTGACCAAAACCCCATGCATTTGAAATAATGGGACCGGACATTCAACAATGTCAGCTTGTTTCAAGGTTTGTTTTAATGTCGCTCAAGAAAAATGTACAAACGCTGAAGTTCCGACAAAGTAATTAGTCTCTTCTTCTGTCCTGAAATGCACTGTTTTCAAGGTAATTTTGTACAAAATGGAGCAGGGAGGGAGACACATTTCTCACATAGTCTGAACTTTGGTCTACTGTACAGAAACCCACGACTTCTCCAAAGATGTGTTGTATAGGTTGAATACAAAGAACAACTTTCTCCAACTATCTAGTGAGGAATCAAATTGTGTATTAGTGTGGGTGCATTCCTGTTTGCACTCTGAGTTTCATATGCCCATCAGCTGGCCAACAGAGGGTTCCTTCCCTCTCCGGTAGCCTCGGTCCTCGGTGCCAGGCTTTTTAAAACACAACAGTGGCTTTTATACATCGGCAGACAGACACAGACGACCATTGTCAGAGGCAGTAACTTCAGACAGACCCTCTCAACTGGAGAGACCACAGAACACATATTGGCATTTTGTCATTTGTAGCTTAGTTTCACTCTTTCTCACATTTTATCCTCCTTATCTGCCCCCCCCCCCCCCCCCCATGGTTATCCTCACTACCTACTCTCTCCCATCTGATGCATCTTGACCACAAGCGAATACCCTGATTAAAATGTTGGCATCGTATGTTTCTGTAAAAAACAGGTTTGCATAATATATAAGTTTGTGAAGAGATGGCAAGTCACTATCTATGACAGGCAAAACTCACTCTTTAACAATAACGTAAAGTGTAGTGTAAAGGATTTAGATGGGCTCAAACCCAGAACCTTCTTGCTGAGGCGTAAGTGCTAACCACTGCACCACCCTGCCGCCTCCCTATCCAAATTATTAACCTTTATTTTCCACATAATTCCTTTGAGAGAAACATGCAGACCCTTTATCGTATTTTACTTACTGTCAGCTTATATGTAAGCATGTTAAGTCCTTGGTTTTGTATAACAAGAGAGCTTGCTGTAATTGTAGTCAAATCTCACTTCTAGTCATAGCTGACAAGAGTAGCTTCCAAGCAAACTTTGGTGAGACATTCAGAGTTGCACTGAGCTTCATTTCCTGTCCAGGCTGCTCAGCATCACACAGCACCAGCTGTCCTTGTGGCACAGAATGACTTTAAAATAGCTGTAACCGTGCACTGCCACAGTAAGACGAACAGACTGCAGCTAAGTGGATTAAAGAAGAAGAGTGCTTATGAATAAAATGCTTCAGATGAAAAGGCCAATCCAAAAAGCAGCAAAGTGAGAGGGGGGGGAGAGACAGAGGGAAGGAAGGTAAAATATCACAGTAGAAAGCAGGCGATCAATTATTTAATCTCACATCTGTGGTTGGTCACAATGCCAACATGGTGGTTACTATAATAATTTAACCTACTTTTTTTGGTACAGTTGTACGAGAAATTCCATCAAAACCTCATCTCATAAAATGATACAATGCTCAAATCCGCAAAGGATAAAACATAGCGTTCCATTCAGAGGATTTAATCATCTATATGAGGAAATGACATGGATAACGAATTTAGAATGAAACTTTTCTCTACAACAGAATCTCTATGATTTGAATTGCCAAAAAAAGAAGGAAAAAAATGATTATATTTTTCCACTAAAAACCAGACAGTTAAGAAGGCTTTGGAAAATCTTTCTAACAAGATTTATTTTCCTCACGGAAGATTTTCATTCAGCTGGTATACAGAGTTGGACTTCTTTAAGTGTGTGTGTGTGTGTGTGTGTGTGTGTGTGTGTATGTGTGTGTGTGTGTGTGGGTGCGTGTGTGTATAAAATCATCTTAAGAATGGGGTTAAACCTAAAGGAAGTGGGAGACACAATCATATATATAATATGTAATATTCTGTACTTATATTCTGTATGGAGTCACTAAAAAAGGAGGGGAAGAAGTCAAGTGAACCGTGGTGGTTCATCCTCTATGAACCGTGAGTGTGAGCTTGGGGAGCAGTGTGAAGCAGCGGTCAAGTGTGATATCGATGCACGTCACTATTTCAGTTCACCAGCAAAGCAGACCACTCCCTGATCCGTCATGATGGTGGGCTTCAGTATGTTAAAGAGTTCAGAATGAACCAGCTTTACTGAAAGTTACCTGTATTGACAGGTCCAGATTACGTACATCGAATCAGTTTGCCTTTACTCACAGTTTCTTGTCTCTTTACTTTTATCCAGTCAAAAAACTCCTTGTGTGTCCTATGTCATTTATCCCAGAGGGATTCCACACAGTGACGATCAAGCTGAAGATTTTAATTTTGGAGAGAAGAGAGCAAATGACAGAGGTGTGGAAGTACAACCAAAACAAGAGTTCAAAAGATGAAATTTGATGAAATTTTTAGTGTTTTCTGAAATGTTTTGTTTTTGTTGCTTCATTTACTAACATGTTGTATTCTGTGAAAAATGTTGTTATCTAAACGCTGTTTTTTGAAATGCCTTCTATGAAACATAATAGTTTTTTGAATCTTTCTTGTTTTGCGAAATGTTTTGTTCACCGAGACATTGTTTTGTGAAATGTCTTTTATGAAAAGATGAAGTTTTCACAAAAGGTTTAAAAAATGTTACATTTTCTGAAATGATGTCTTGTTTTTCTAATTTTCTACTTTTTGGTTTTGTTTTGCCCTGCAAGCCCAGGGAATAATTGCACAGAATCAATATTTTACAAAAATGATTCGGTATCAGAATCTGTATCAGGAGGTAAAGAAGTTGGATTGTAGTTTTATTTATTATGCATGTGTTGAACTGTTTAACAAGTCAACATGACTGCAGTGCGCACACCAGATCCATTCACTGATGGGATCTACTGAAACCCTCAGGGTGCAAATGAATCAATAATCTAATTAAGTCTTTGGGGTGTGTGATCAGCAGCAGCTTCTTCTAACCCTTACACAGTTTTTAATATTTCCTAAACAAGTTTAATTCACCCTTGTGAAAACTATCACTACTTTTTCATTTACTATGTATCAGACTGTCTGTCATCCTTGTTCTTTCTGGACTGTTAATGGTTTCATTTATTCATTATGCTATATGTGCCAGAATGTATGTGCCAGTATTTTGTAGGCAATTACAGCTACACCATCAGGCATCATATCATGCCACCGGATGCAGCTCCTCGGGTTCAAACACTGGTGCCAGATGGTATCTCAAAAGGAGAGCATATGATCACTGAACTCACATTAACGCATCAACTGTCTCTCTGTCAGTGTGGCGCTATGTTGAATATAAATTTGCCTTAAGGCAATATGGCGAGGACATGTGCTATTTATTTGATGGTACGTGTTTTGTCCCTCGGAGGAGATTTAACGATATGCAAGTGACAAATCTATCTTCTGTTCAAATTTCAGCGGTTTATAATGGTGTTTATTGATGAGTTCGAAAATTTGGTTTGTCTATACATGAAGGGAAACACACACAAACAGTGACGAAACATCGAATATCCTATTGAGCTACTAAATGATCAATAATATGCATGCTGTTTGTGTGTCTACTAGCCAGTCACAGTGCATGATCAATCCCACAATGCACTACTTCAGTGATTCATTAATTGTCCTGCAAGGGTTAAATATCCCTTTAAAATTGCAACTAAACAGTAACAGGGAAGCAATTCCACTGGGAGGCATTCAGATAGATTCTCCTGCTCATGCATGGACAGCATGTTTGTTCACTGTTGACTCTGCCACGTTTTCATCATTTTCGTTTGTTGGTGGATGAAATTTTTTTCAACACGCATGTTGCTTTAGGTCATTTAAGACGCTGTTTACTGCTGAATGGCATGAGGTTCTCCTGAGGGACGTTTATCATATTTCATCCAAATTTATTCATACTTGTGATCTGATTCAACCACCTTCATCATTTTAAATCTGCTGCCGGAGGGAACACAGAATGCTGTAAGTCGATGTTACCATGATGTATCTACATACAGTCAAATATAGGGTGCAATGAAAGAGGAATCGGCACAGTATGTGCAGACTCACTTTCCCGCTGAACAGCACATATGGAAGAACAGGCAGCAGGTGTGACAACAACTGAGAAGTCAGATGTATGGAGGGACCCATGCTGTTGATAAGCATATGGCACAGTGACAAGACTCCCCCTAGAAGGCTGATATAACAGAGTAACAACTCATTACACCCGATCTGATGTTGCCTCTAACGCTAGCTGATTTACATGGGGGGACTAATCATTTAGAATACTTTCCTTTGAAGAAATGCCTCCAAATGAGTGCCCTATGTGGATTTTAAAGCAGTTTTTACTTTGAATTGATTAAGAACAACCTTTGGGAAAACACATCTGATTGCCATGACTTTGGCTGATTCACATTATGAGAAGGAGTCGTTGTTATTGTGTCATTATTCACATTTTCTTTGAAAAAACCCACTGAAATGATAATGGCTTGGTTTGGCAAAAGTATCAACCGAACAAATATGGTTTTGAAACACTATTTGCATGCTAGATATCTCTGTAGTGTGGAAATTCTTACTTCGAATGTGATTTTGACAAACATTTGGATCTTATTCAACATGTCGAAACTAGTTAAAAAGCACAAGCCAATCAGAGGCAGACTAGAGCCACGCTAAGATCTTCGCAGGACGCACCCCACGGTATAACCGATGTTTTCTGGTTACAAGAAGAAGGAAAAAAAAGGTCCTTTCGCACCCTATAACCCACCCATTGTTGATCTGATTTGTGGCTACTCACAAGTAATGGTATACCCCTTATGAAATCAAGGTTTTCTTCATTAATCTCACTGTATATTTGAAGAAAATCAACTCTGCTGTGTTGTTTGACATCGTGTCTTTAAACACATGCTTTCAGATTGTAAAAATCATGTTTTATTAATCACAGTACCAGTAGTACAAAGTCACAGTTTGGGTTTCAGCACATAAATATTGTGGCCCTTTCTGTGTGAATCTAACATGAAACAACACGCATTTCTGTTGATTAATAGATGCGACCCTTAACGCTAAATAATAACGCCACAAATGGAAGTTTGTTCAGGAATCCTATGATCTACGCTGACAGAGTGAACTTGACCTCCCATGTTCATTTTAGGCATCTGAAAATTAGTCGAACTATCTGAAATTCCTCTCTCCCACAAGATGCATGCGATCCGTCATGGATAAGCAGAATTTGGCATAGCGGTGCAACAGTGGACAAAAACATAAGTCCCTCCCTGGCACTGATTGGCTAATAATCCCCCTGCAGCACTTTTTGGATTGATTGTTTACTTCTTCAGAGAACACAGTAGGGTTGGCATATTCAAAGGTCTGGAGTGTCTGGACCCAGGAAAAGTGTTCACTTTTCAGATGAGCAAGGCCACAATAAAGCCCACAACATCACAGTAAGAGTACCACTGAGAGGCCAAACAAGTACTGATATTTGTTTATATGTTTTAGTTTACTTTGAGTGGTATCTTGCCATATTATGGGACAGATGGCTGGAAAACACTCTGCAGTATTCCCTCCTTGTTCAGAATTATCTCCATCTAAACTTAAAACAAACATCTGAAAGGAAATGAGCCAAATTCATTAGAGGGTTGTATGCATGTTAACTTGCAACTGTTAAAACAAACTGGGCTCCAGCAACCTCTAAGCAGAAACACATATTGACAGTGCAAAGCCGCATCTGAACAGAGAATCTTGATGTGTGCAGAAAAAAGAAGTGAGACCTTTAAAAAGCGAAAAAGATAATGACCTCAGTTGTACCAAATTTGGGAATCCAGCTATGATGATAACAGTATATGGATGGTGGAATAAAACACCAGAAGCACTTAATTTGAAGAATGGCCTTTGTTTTTGTTTGGTTGTGTTTGGTTTTTTTTCCACATATGGGGAGTAACAATGGAACGCAGCAGGTAGGTTTGTAGGTCAACCCAAAAGTTAGCATCACCACGGGTTCCTTCAGCCAAAATTGAAAATACTGGATTTTGTATTATTGCAGAATATAAGCGCTGTGGTTTATGAGACTTACACATTTAATTTCCATAATTAATCCTCAGAGATGGGTACCACTTTTAAGATTTTTTTAAGAGTAAATCCAATGCTATTGATAGCAAGAAGCATCAAAAGATCAGGATGGCTTAGTTAATGGCAGCTTTACCTCACGCCGCTTGACACAATTTGTCTAGTTTTGCATTCTGGTAATTAAAGATCTCGTGGAAATTCTGTATATGCAGACAGGGTGGGGGTGGTGGATGGGTCCTCCAAACACCAGACCCAGGCTCAAAGGAAAGGAACCACATATGGATGGAACACATCACTTCCACAGTTGTTAGGGTTAGTGAACCTTTGAATATGGTTAGGTTTCTTTTCTCTGGGGCAAAAATGAGCTCCACTGTCGAAGTAATTCAAAAAACCCTTTTTTTTCTCCAACTTGACATCTTTGATGCGACTTTTGCATTTTGATTTATTTTTTACATGTTCTGTCTTTCTTATTATGTGAAAATAAATGATCAAAAACTGCGAATAAAAATGAAAAATCCATCCATTTTCTTCTGCTTATCCTGTCAAGGGCTGGAGCCTATCCCAGCAGCTTTCAGGCGAGAGGCGGGGTTCACCCTGGACGGGTCACCAGTCCATCGCAGGGCCAACACATAGAGACAAACAACCATTCACACTCACAGTCACGCCTACGGTCAATTTAGAGTATCCAATTAGCTTAGTCCCCTCTTGCATGTCTTTGGACTGTGGGAGGAAGCTGCAGTACCCGCAGAGAAGCCACGCAGGCACAGGGAGAACATGGAGACTCCAGCCGGGGCTCAAACCCGGAAGCTTCCTGCTGTGAGGCTGTGAGGCAACAGTGCTAATCACTGCACCACTGTGCCGCCCCATGAGCAAAACACAATTGATTATTCTAGTAAAAACTGAGGGATTCGCTGAGGAATGCCAAAACTATCTCCAGTATCATGATAGTGAGATTTTGCAAAACAGTTAATCTAAAGTACATGAAGATGTGTGTAACGAGATGGACGAGAAAATACTCATAGAGGAGGGCAAAAGTCGCACATACGCAAATATGCAGTATCAAAATCACCTCCATCATGTGATAAATAATGACAATGATGTCACTGCCACAAATGATCACCTTAGGGAGATTTTGGACTCATGTTTTGGATAGTCCTCTCCACTAATATCATTCAAACACCAAATGAGGGAATACCATATTGTCACCTTTTTAAAATAATTACTTTAGTCATTTTTTGGACACATTTTTTTTGCCTAAAAAAAACTCCGCATGATGTTTTGTCTCCATTTTTTTTGTGTGTTTTCTGAAAAACTTGAAACAATGACTCAGGCGATTATTTTAAGAAGGCCACGATATGGAAGAATGGTGCTCGTTCCTCTAATAGAGTTACAGAGATGTCCCCTCAAGAGAATCTTTGTCAAAGAGCTTGTCTGGCAGCTTGTGGGGACCAAACTCCAATCAGACAAAAGCGAAAGAAATGATTTTTGTCAGTTTTATTGCCTTACTTGCCCAGAGAGTAGGTCTTTATCTAAGATGTCCTCAGAACGTGCAGCAGCTTCAACTGAATCCTCTCTATCAGGCATGGTTCTTGGTGAGTGGGGGTCTGTAACTTTAGACTTCCCTGTAGCCACTCCCTTTAAATCCAAGGTCTGCAATAATGATCATATTAGGCTGTCGCTGTTTGCTAAAGTACTGACACATACCGCAGAACAATTTGAGGCTCAATATTCCATTCAGATCCAGTAGAGTGGATCATCACCACTGGCCGAGCAAAATAAGCCGACAGCAATCCTACATCAAGCACTTGTCAAGATTCCATTGACGTATTTTAGCACATATTTGTAAGTATAAAAAAAGATTAATGGACATGTTGAAAAAAAAATCCTAAACTTTGTGAAATAAATTGATGCAAACTGTGTTTTTGCTTTTTATGAAAGAGGAAATGAGCAGAATGGGGGATGGAATCATGTTAATTAATAAAATTTGAGTCCTGAATATTTAACGCATGTGGCTTACTAGCTTTTACAGCATCACATCATCTTCACGAACAGTCACCAACTTTCGTCCCCAGGCCATAGCAACATTTCTAAAACTTGTCGACTTCATTTGGACAACCCAACTTGTAAAGGGAATTCCTCAAGGCCTCTTTCAATTTCAAATTTACGCACAAACTCTTCTTCACCTACTCTGATGATGATGCCTCTACCGTTATCTTCTGGTGGTGCGATGCAACGTATCACATTCACACCAAACTACGTAGGTTTGATGGTAACGAACTGCTGCATATTTCCTTTTTTGTCACATTGATTGCTTAAAGTTAATGAAAGCATAGTTCTACAAAAGACACACTGCTGAAATAAATACTGGAAGATTATTCATGTTTTTGTTTTGTTTTTTTCATTATTACCATACAGAATTTAAAATCTGTTGTACAACATCTTCTACTACCCAAATGTGGCCCCCTTCATTTTAATAAACCTTGTATAATCATGGCACTAACTTGGTAACAAAAGTGGACATCAATTAGACAACAAGCCAACATAATACTTCAGAAATATCTGAATAATTTTAACAAAAGAAAGCTTAAAAACTTATCTCAAATAGAAAGGCTTTCAGCATGCCTTTGTCAAAATATAAATTTTATGAAAGTGTAGAGATTTGAATCACACAAGAAATAAAGTTTGTGGAGGAAGCGACATTTCCTCTAAACGCCTTCATCCCCATAGTTCAGATACCTTCCCCAATTGCAATATTAAGGACGGAAAGCAGCCACAACCGACCGTCGTCACATCAATTCTTCAACATGTGTTTGGAAACATGTTCAAAGCGAGACTCCAAACCCCCCTGCAAGCTTCGCATCAAACCAAATGCGAGCGGACTATAATATTTTGTAGTGTATAACGGAGGCATACATCCACGTCGGAGATGCTAACACGTTTCATCAACGTGTACAACACCACAATATTTATTTTTTTACTGCAAATTCTGAAGTGTGCAAATATGTGCGGGGATGAAACGGACGCACAGTCTGTGACAGCGGTCAACCATCACGCCAGATCACGATAGATGAGGATGTATTCCTCCAATATATCACAGTTTCTTACCTATTTGGCTGAACAGGAGAAGCTGGGAGAAGAACATCTCGGTCCTCACAACTGTCGTCTCCATGGTCTCGGCGAGAAAATGACACGCTAAGAGGCAGAATGTGGGTTTATGAGGAGCGAACGGCGGGTCGGTGCGTAAAGATGCGCTACCAGGTCATCATCATGCCTCCTCCGCTGCTGCTGCCTGTGTGTGTAGCTCGGTTCGGTTTGTTGCGGCTCGGCGTGTTTCGGCTCGCTTTGGTTCGAAGAGTGCTGTCTAGTTGAGTTAGAGGACTGCGAACGCGCACTCGCACGTATATGGGACCGAGAGCGCGCCGCCCACAGCCCCTGATGGAAATGACTATCAGTCTATACATTCATGGATCAGCCCCATCATACTCAGAGAGAGAGAGAGAGAGAGAGAGAGAGAGAGAGAGAGAGAGAGAGAGAGAGAGAGTATTAGTTATTTAATTCTAAAATCTTGTAGGAAAGCATGTCATAAACTATAAAGTTTGTCCCTCTTTCTTTTTGATTTTAAACAATGCATTTTTGCCCATGTTCAACGCACCTATTACCACATTCACAAACATATGAATAAATTTAACTACCAATGATTTCATCTTTTGATATACATAAATACACACTTTTACTTTTTTTTACAAGACTACAGTATGCACATATTACTCAGCTCCTCTTTTTTTTAGGTGCGTGTCTGTGTCTAAATGCTAATTTGTTTATCTTAGATCTGCTTCAACACTTTCATGAATTCTTTTGTTAATCTGTTTAAATAACCTCATAAAGGGTTAGCTAGTTGATGGCCCACATCTCATCCACTTGAATGAGCTTCTCTAACAGCCAACGACATGACAGCAATCACGGGGACTGGTACTTAGCATTCATGTATAAATTGCAATAAAAGTTGTTGTTTTAAAAAAAAATCAATTAAAAAGTTCCATTTGTTTCATCACATCCCTGGTATCACTACGCCTTCCAGTGTTTATGCTGCTGAGCTGAATCCATGCTGACAGTGATGTTCTAGTTTTGTTGTCGCCCTGTTGCTCATACGGCATCTGACGACTGCCAAGCTGAGAAAATGACCGAAAATCATAATGAATCATCATTCAAGACAGAGTGTACAGGTGTCAGACAACTACATTTCATGCTTTTTAAGAGCTTTTAAGACTCATAAGACATTTTTGAACGTATCTTTCTTTACTTATAAGCTTATTTGTTTTATGTAGGATGGGTGAATTTGTTTAATTTCATTTTAACAAGAGGTAACTGACAATCCAAAGTAAAACAACAGTTTCAGGCTTTGTGGTAAGTTTAAACATTTGCAGCATTAGAAATGTGGAGTTTGACACGGACAAGTTTAACTCATTTCACAAAAGGACAGTAAAAGATGAATAAAGGTTTGTATTTATAGCAATTACAGTCTCTCAAGTTCAGATTTGAAACTATCTGATTACTTTGAAGACCTACTGTAATATTTCTAACATTTGATTTAAAAACATGTTTGGATTTTTTGGACCTGTAGACACCCTGAAGACAATAACATCATGTGAAATCACTGACAGAGAAAAAAAAGTCTCTTTGGGAATAAGGAACTTTAAGGAGATTCGGTGAGAAAGCAATGATTATGGAGTGTATTTTGAATAAAGAATAGGGATTTGGTCTGCTGAACTGAAGCAGCATCACACAGGGAAACAAGAATGAAAGAGTCCGACCGTGCCAGAACTGTCCCACAGCGCAATCACTGTGTATTTGTGGTAACATTTGGCAAAGGTTGGACTACAAGATTCCCATCAACTACTTATGAAGTGTGTGTTTTGTGAAAAAGAGTGTAGTTCACAAGCAACAGGCTTCATGGGAGCTCATAAATGTTTGTGTGAGACGACGTGTGAGACAGGCTTCCATCTCACAATAACATGCGGCTCTCGTTACTCGCTGTGCATACATTAGCATAAATTAAGAGAGATAATCCTCTTTAATTCAGGCGGGAGACTCTTCTCACTTGTTGGACCAACATTTTTTCGGATGTTTGTAACAATATCCTTTCTGGCCCTGTGCTTCCGGGACACAGACTCGTGTGTCTATGTGGTGGGAGGGCGGACCAGAGTTCGGCTTGATGGACAACGTGTTGATACTCGCATCAGTCTGTTAAATTAAAGACAATATAAAAAAGATGGACAACGAATGCTTCCGAACAAGTGCAAACTCCGTCACACACACTTTGAAATAGCCGGTTTAAGCTAAAGCTGAATGATGTGGCTTAAAAAGAGGGAAAACCCAACGTCATCTCTACAAAACACTCATGTCCAGATGCAAAGACGCTGCCTGCCTCTTCAGATCCTGTTACTGTACAAAACCGGCTTTGTTGTCACTGCAAAGAAGCAGTTATGAATTCCAGATTATGTGTTTACACACTTTCCTGTCTGCGCTTGCATTAATGCCAGAAAACAGAAAAAGTTCTGAAGAAGAACTTTTAACGTGTTGCAGATAAGATTATGACATTTAAGGGTGATGTCTTAAAATTCACTATGTTCAATTCAATATGTTACCATGTAATACCTGTGCTGACAGAATGCAGTGTTTTTTTTCCCATATAGACTGCAAAAAAAAAGAAGCTTTCTTTATGCTTGAAGCCTCAGTCAGATGACATGTGCTACGTGGGTGGCAGTGATGGCTACTGCCATCAACAAACTGAGAGTAGAGGGAGGAGAGAAATATGCTTTAATTTCTTTAAAGTACAGCCAGTATTTTGTTTGTCGCAACCTAAGACAAGAACAGTCCATTGTCAACTATGCTGCACCGAAACCACGAAAGATGCCACATTTGATTTACTACATAATCTGGAAGAGCAGCATAAGCACGGTACAACTTCCAGCAAAACATCCCGAGCGGGATTTCTTCCATCCGACACCAGCCAGAAGTGGAGAAGGCCTGAAGCTCATTTGACTCAATTAGGTAACCAGTAGCACTACTACTAAACTAACTAATCACTTTTTAAATCAAGTATTGGGTACAGTTATTTGATAATATTTTAAGAATTAATCAGTCATTTTATTAAATTTCCAGAGTAGCCTATTCAACACTGTCGGTAATTGAGTAATGCATGTCTGCCCCGAATGTAGTTGGGGAAAAATTAACCTGGCCCGGACATATTATGCTTGTGAAGTTTGGAACAGAATTTGATCATGTGGGATCGAGTTATAACTCTTTCCTGTTTTTTTTTTTTGGTGAACAGCCTGTACAGGGAAATGTTACAGGAACCTATCACAAAGGTCTTAAAGTGTTTATGACCAAATTGAAAATGGTTCTGATCAACCCACGAGGCATCGAAGTCCAATAAAAACAAACAAAAAACATGCAACTTCCTGTTGCCACCAGTTGGGGGTGCAATGCGAATCAACCTTAAAATTGAATGGGTTCTTCTTTTGCGAAAGCACCGATCACGTGAAATTCAGCCTCAAAGATTTTGTGTCATCCTGCTGACAGATGGACAACACCACCTAAAACATGACCTCCTTGGTGGGGGAAATGAATGAGAGGCATTTTAATAGTTCAGGAAACTCAGACACCTTAATTCTTATCACTGTATCCATCTGGGCCTGAGTGCTTGTTACCATGACAGTGGATGTCGTTTCTGAGTTTACACTGATATTGAATTCCAGTGGTGGCAACTGGAGGTCACCATCCTGGACACCACAGGCTTGATAAATACCGGTCGATTTGTGTGTACACGTGCGCGCGTGTGTGTGTTTGTGTGTGTGAATGAGAAAGAGAGAGAGAGAGAGAGAGAGAGAGAGAGATGCCATTGATGGTCAATAGCTCATGTGCTCAGTGTTTAATTAAAACCTGTGCATCTGTGAATGCCAACGTGCACGTGCTGGAAATAATGTACACTTAAGTGATGTGCCTATCATGTTGATGTCATGCGAATGAGCTTGAAAAAAGAAACTCATTGTCTGGTGTCTGTTCACTCAACGGCTTTGTTACAGAACATAGAAACTAACTTTGGTACTTAGAGATGACATCACAAACTGTGACTCCAGTGGCACTGCTATGACTTACAAATCACTACACATTCCCCGTCATGAGAAGAGACACAATTATTTACACCCAAGATGCATGTCTTTTTACCTTAGTATAGCTATTACCTGAACATATAACATTTAAGCAGTAAAGTAGAACAGTCCTCAAGCACTTTGTGTGCGCCTGTCTGGGGCGTGTTCAGCTCCATTTTGATATTTAAGAAGGTGGGTAATCAGAGTGAAAATCACGAAGCAAGTTGCAAAGAGGCAGAGACACAACACCTAATTATTCATAGGTGTGGTTCAGGCATTACATCAATCAAACCAAGCAGACAGCTGCGTTTCATTCCCCTTAAAGATAAGGTTGTTCCAGGACTTCCATGGCGGACACATTTCAACTCGTGAGCAGTAAGAACAGAAACAGACCAACTCGTGCACCAGGTGAAGGCATATGAACAAACCATATATGGAAGTAGCAGGAGTCCACCCACGCAATCGGAGGTGAAGCAGGTTTGAAAGGAGGATGCGGCGGCCGATGTTCTCAAGTTTATGGGCATCAATATAATCGCATTGCAATGCTGTGCATCGACTCCACTGATTGATGCACTCTTTTGCTCTCTCTCTCTCTGTTCTTGGTCTATGCCATAAACGTTATCTGGTGTCCCAAAATAATAATAATACACCATGGGTGTGCCAGACCATGCCTCATTATCTTATTCAAGGATCACACATTCATTTGCTAGTTTGAGGGCGAGGGCGCTTTGGGTCGAAACGTCATTTGTGCCAGCCTAAAAGTAGCAATGACGCTAGCACTTGACCAAGCGCCAGCTTTTGTCATGTGTAAGATAGAGAGCCCCTTGAGCTTGATACACAATTCAGCATCATTGCCAAGACACTTACACCTTTGTTGTTTTTTCCTGTCAACCATCTTACCTTGACATAGCGAACAAAATATGGCATGAAAAATCCAATAACCCTTGTCATCTTTGTAAAAATGTCAGATGTCTTGTTCTTCTCGAGCTCCATTTATGAAGGTGATTAAACAAGGTGGAGGTCAACTAACACAAAGCCTTGAGGCGTGTCAGTATCTTGGAGGAACCTGACCTTCTGACTTTAGGACATCACCTGCACTCTTCTGCACGATGTTGAATGTTGTAGTGCAGTTGGATCTGTTCTCAGATTGTCACATGCCCTGCCTCTGTAGCCAAGACCACAAAATGGGGTCACTAGGCACCTACGCTACTGATCTCTGTAACAGTAACTGCTGCTGGCCCAGCAGACTCCATGTCAGCCTGAAGCCATGCAACATTTTCCAGCTTCACCAAATAAAATAGTGGCTCCCCACACCTGCCAATGACTTTACTCCATGAGTGGTGCACCTGGTCAGTCCTGGCTGTCCGTCATACAGTGGTTTAAGCACAGCGGCTCTTCACACATCAGGAATGATAATACCGTCTTCATAACACCAGGCCTCAGAGATGCTCTTGCAGATTAATATTCATACAGAGGGGAATACAGCATTTTTGGTGAGCCATCCATTCCTAATTAATTACATTCCATTTTTTGCAGCAGCAGGTTTCAGATTTTGTGATGACAGAGGAGCTTTGACACTATTGACTCCACATGTGCCTGTGTTCCGTGCCCTTGTTGTCCACAACAGATAAAGGGCTCCTGGAGAGCGTATTAGCAATGACTCGCTGTTTACCAGGGACTTGGTCAGCTACAACATGGAACCTAAGGGGGCACACAACGACCCTTTAACCAAGTCATACGTGTTTATTAGGGGCACCATTGGTTGATGGTACATTTGCAAAAGGAAGCTGTTCACGCTCTATACAGACTTGGCATCTGTGTTATAGCTTTCACTTCATTAGAGTCCAGTTTTACGCCCTAAGTGCTTCTGTTGTGGCAAAAGTACTGCATCTCTTTCACACTTTACAGCCTTGTTCAAGCATTTGAGATCAACACACTTGCATTTGAACTTTATTCCTCTTTTCCACTGGAACCATAGGGGAACCATAGGGGCACACCAATCATTGGGCTTGGTGACCTCTCCTATTATGCCCGTGCCAGCATGTGTTTCAGTTCTGCCTAAACTTTTGGCACAGAGGAAATGGGACACAGCGTGGCATTTTTCAGCGAGGCTCAGCATTGGCTTTCAGTTCAATTTTGACTAAACTGCAATTGAGCAGGCCATGAACATTGCTGAGCATGTCTGTGTATATGTCTGTCTATGGAGCCCAGCAACTGTAACTTTGGCCTTTTACATACCTCTGGCCAGAAACTTGCCAGCACACCTCACGTTTCACCCCAGGACTATTTACACATGGTTGTTTCCTCAAATTTTCTCATGCCATCTGCTGCAGAAAGAACAAGTCTTGAAATATTTTGACCCACTAACTATGTTACTGCTTTTTCATTGTTTTTTTTGTTTTTTTGAAAACATAACTGCTGTCAGCCTCATCTCACAGCTGGCCATTCAGCTTGCACACTCTCATTCTGTTGCTTGATTTGTTCACTCTGGCGTGCTATCTGAAAGCCCTTTCAAGAGAGAGATCCGGTTCAAGCTGTAACTTTTAGGAAACATCATTGTCCGATATGTCAAGAACAATCCGGTCCCTTATTTGCTCAAATTTAGTCTCTCCAAAATCACGGTATTGAGCCATCTATACAAGCTCCTCACAAAAGCGTTGACTGATTTGCTGGGTTTCTGCATGCTCTTGTGAAAGCATGCTCTGTGACTTTATCACATTAAGTTCAGCACAAAATGGTCGTTGAATTTGGCCATTACCAGAATGGAGTCCAGGCCAGTCCTTTCTTCGTCACTGAAGAATAGTGCACTCCTTCCACCTCTCCTCCCAAGGCGTAGAGAAGTATGGTTAACTGTACTTCGTGGCTGTCTTTGTCCGACCTCGACACCACTCTGATGCAGCCAAAACGGACAAGTGAAGTAAAATAGTTCTGGCAGCCAAAGCTTTGCCATTCTCCACTTTACCAGGCATCCCGTCAGCCTCTTCTGACATCATGTCATGCAAAAGAAGCTTGAAGGAAGAAACTCCTATTCCACAGCTTTATTCCAGAACATGGAGTACCGTGGCTACAAACTCCAACTCTAGCAGCTTCTGTTATACTTCACAAATCACTTGCATAAGCATTTTGCTGAAGATGTGTTGGTGTTTGAGGATGTTGCTTTAGGGACAATCGGCATTTTCTTCAGATCCACTCTCACTTACAGATCATCTCTCTTTCAAAGGCAGGATAAAAGCGAGACATCAGAGAGACCAGACTCTGACATGTTGTGGAGTGTGGTGTAATGTCGTGGTTGTCATTTATAATCACTATCAAGCACCTTCAGAAAGTCCTTGGAGCTGCATCTGTGTGTGTGTGTGTGTGTGTGTGTGTGTGTGTGTGTGTGTCTCACTGACAGTGGAACTCAAACTGAGTAAGAGTAAGTATGTGGGTCTTCAAGGGTGTGTTTCAGAAAGCATGTGTGTGTGTCTAACTGGGATTTGACATTTAGTTTTCTCGGATATTAGAGGTTGCGCCACATCTAAAAGCCATATGACTCATCTCACAATTCATTCTTTATTTAAACAAGTGAAAGAGGAGAATTAACACCATCATTTGCAACATATCTCATTTTTCTTTAATAATCAGATTACGTGAATGATTTCATCAAAAATCTTTCATCACCTGAAGTGTTCATCGTCATATTTTATGATTCTTAGTGACACATGGAGAAGTCTTGATGTGTACAGTAGATCATGTTCACTCGCTCACTCCAGTGAGTCTGATTAATGTGTTTATATGACAGTGTGTGTGAGTCACTGGCAAATGCATTGAGAGAGTCAAGCAAAACCCTGCTGTTTTGGGATATTTTTTGTATCATTTACTACAACTCTCATGTGCTGTTACCAGCACCAAGGACATTCTACTTACCCAATGTCAGTTGTTCATCAGTGAACAGAATTAGCAAAAATCTACTTTTTTCATTGGCCTTGGTGGTGTTGTTGGCTCTTCGGTGTTCTGAAGTTGCTAGTGTGTTGCACACCATCATTTCTATCTCAGTTCAGTCATAATGTTAATATTATGAATAAAACACATCAAACACTCCATGGATTTATTAGTGCGGTGACTGAACAGGGGAAGTATTTGTGTCTACTCACCAGCCGAGAGGTGTCTGACAGTGTTGTTTTTGGCAGGCATTTTAGATTTAGTTTTAGTCTTAGTCTTTTGGACTAAATGCTTCTTAGTTTTAGTCACATTTTAGTCATTTCTATCCTTGATAGTTTTAGTCTAGTTTTAGTTGATGAAAACTCAAAGGTTTTAATCAAATATCAAAGATACCTATAAATAAGATACATGTGTATGGACTTAATAGGCCAATACAGGTGTTGGAATGAAGCACACTGAAACTGATCTAACTTTCAAAGGTGAGTTTTTTCCCCTCTTTTTCTTTCTCTACCTTTTACTTTTATTATTTTGTTGCAGATGCAGACAACACACTGGCACACAATATGAGTATTGCATCACAATGAAATAGGATTAAACAAAAAATAAAAGCACACTTGACTTCCATATGAATGACCACATGTCCTACATATTGGCTTTAGCTGCTGTTATTGGTTAAAGCATCCAGGTGTGTTGCTTAGACAGGGAACAGCAACAGGTCTGAGGACTACCATGTTTCCCAGTCCCACAAACATGGGTCAAAGCATTTCACTTGCCACCCGTCCACAAATGGACAGGGTTTTATTCATAACATGCTAAATTAATAGAAGGGCAGGTTTAAACGAGCCAACATTAGCAAGGCCCCTGGCAGCCCCATTTATTCTAGCTTTAGCATGTAGCACTAGGAAGCGGTCTCTGCACCACTGGGGAGGTGGAACCACCACCACCACCACCAAACTTTAGGCTTAATACAAAAAAGAAAATGCATCACAGGGCTAGCCTAACATAGACTAAAGCTATGCTTTAATCATCCCTCTATTTATGACCACCCGACACCGCTGCTGCTGCCATGGTGTGTGTCTCGTCCGCTGCAGACAGGCCCAGACTCGTCTCTGTGTGTGCATGTGTGTGTGTGTGTGTGTGTGCGCGAGAAGCTTTTAGTGCGTGTGTACTGATGATGGGGGCGTGACCATTAGGACCAACAGCTACAGCTGGCTCCGTTCTGATGTTTGAGCTCTTGATTGACATTGCACGCATGTTATACTTGGCGAAAAAAAAACGCATGTTTTGAAACTTCTTCGTTCTCATCAGACGAAAATGTATACAATTTCGTCACATTTTAGTCTTTACAGGGCTATGGTGACGTTCGTCTTAGTCTCATTTTCGTCATGGAAAAATGGGGTCTGACGTCGTCGTTTTCGTCCAGCGTGACGAAAACAACACTGGTCTGACACCAGAAAGCAGCTAAACTGACTGGAGACCTAAACCTGCAGTGGTCAAAAAAACAAAAAACAAAACAAATGTCATCAAAGTGAGGTGACACTGCTCAGGGACACAGAGAGGTGTGATCGGGAAAAAAAAGGAAAATAGGACAACTAGACTGTGCAGTGCAATAGCAGAAAGCTTTTACAGTATGTGTTGAAGTTGTTAGCAGAACAGTGTTAAGTTAGCTGGGTATTTAGCTCCTGCCCCAACTACTTGGCTATCAGATTGCTGATTTAAGCTAACCCCCCCCAGGATAAGAGTAAGTACATGGATGGATGGATTGATCATATTTTATCTAAATGAATGTCCCTTACCTAGGCTAATTGGATACTCTAAATTGACCGTAGGTATGAATGTGAGTGTGAATGGTTGTTCGTCTCTGTATGTTGGCCCTGCGATGGACTGGCGACCTGTCCAGGATGAACCCCGCCTCTCGCCCGTAGACGCTGGGATAGGCTCCAGCCCCCCCCCCCCGCGACACTTAATAAAATGGAATAAGCGGAAGACGATGAATGAATGAATGTCCCTTACATCCTGCTCCTCTTCAAACAAGTTCACACATTCGTCATTAAGCTCATTGCAGCCAGGTAAATCGCTCATGTTAAGCTAGATAGGGTTAATGTACATGGTTACATGATGCATACTCTGCTTGCTCCATCGAAAGATGCAGCTACTTATGGTTAACCCTCTGTTAACTGTCTGACTCTTAAATATTACAAATATTGCTGGACTAAATGGTTCAAATTGTGATAGTGACTTAAGTTATTGAGGCTGTACAGTGGTGCAGTGGTTAGAACTCTCACCTCAAGGCAAAAAAGTTCTGGGTTTGAGTCCCGGCTCGGGCACGGGGTCTTTCTGTGTAGTCTGCATGTTCTCCCTGTGCCTGCGTGGGTTCTCTCTGGTACTCCAGCTTCCTCCCACAGTCCAAAGACATGCAAATGGTGACGAGGCTAATTGATACTCTAAATTGATGGTAGGTATGAATGTGAGTGTGAATGGTTGTCTGTCCTTATGTGTTGGCCTGGCGACCTGCCCAGGGTGAACCATGCCTCTCGCCTGTAGCCGCTGGGATAGGCTCCAGCCCCCCCTCGACCCTTAATAGGAATAATGTCATGTAAATTATAGTAATAGATTAATGGTACAGTATATAGTAATTTTTTAGCAGGTAGAGATTGCAGCCTACCTGCCCCTGTTTTCATGACTCTCCACACACCTTAGATGGCTGCTGTTGACAGTATTGTTGAGGATAAGAAAGCAATTTAATGAAGAATACTATTGCTTTTAGTAGCCTGACATCACTCTGTACAGCACAGCAGACCTCCTCCAAGGCTGATGAAGGAAACAAAAAGCTATTAACTGCATGAGAACTTGAGTAGAAGCTATTATGTTGTCATGGAAAACCCATGAAAAGAAGTACGAAAACAAGGTTAGATGAATGAATAGGCAGATGCTGTCAAGTATTTGACAGCTAGAAATGTTCCTTCCATATACTGCTTTTTATATTTTAGAGGCATTTAAAATTCAGCCATTAAGAAAACAAGTTGTGACCTGTGTAATATCCAGTTACTGTTTCTGAACAGGTTATGCTTATCGTAACTGGATATTACAGAGGGAGCAAGAGGAGATGTACCTCAGCTGGAGTCCTTAGGTTTCTAAATAAAATAGTTTTTTTTCACAGTCGAAGGTCACTGTGAATGACGTGCGGTTATTAACATGAAAGCCTGGTGAAGCCCGGTGGATTAAAGAGACATTTACAGTCGGGAGGAGGTGTGATCTCTATATTAGTCCCTTCTTACATAATGCAAAGTTATCCTAAAGCTATTTCAGCAACTTGGTGAGCAGCAGTTGAATGCATTTCTTTTGGGATTTTTGAGATTTGATGTTCTTGTTCTAATTCTCTAATTCTCCGCAGGCAATTATAAAATGATTCATCCACCATTAGTGTAGTGTAAGGGATGTAGGTTAATGTGTCTAAAATTTTCAAAATTAAAAGAAATGTGTTGCATCTTCCATGTCCATCAACTTCAAACGTAATCTACTTACCAAAAGAGGAGTCGTCACCTCTGAACTGATATACATTTGTTTTGAAAATACTTGCTGTTCTTTTGTGTTCGGTCTTCCTATTCACGACTCCAATCCTAAAGCGGAAGTTTTTTTTTTTTTTAAGTTAGATTGTGGATTATTACAATCTACTTTCTTTCCTGGGAACCTGACAACAGGCCTATCATGCTGCTGATTGGCCTAATCAAAGAAGCCTATGAAGTGCTGATTGGATAAATGCATGGAAGCTTTTTGTTTGTTTTATCAAGATGAATTAAAGAGGAATTTATGCAGCCTTTTTGTGTGGGATGACTGTATATATATACATATATATTTATATATATATATATATTTTTTGAACTCATCTAAAATTTCCTGCCATCATCTGCACCAAGAGCCAAGGCTGAAAGAGCTGTGCATGGCGCGATGTCACTCACGCTCTTGTTATTTTCTCACATTCAAGTTAGCAGAGGAGGTGGCACGGTGGTGCAGTGGTTAGCCCTGTTTCCTCGCAGCAAGAAGGTTCCGGGTTTGAGTCCCAGCTCGAGCACAGGATCTTTCTGTGTGGACTCTGCATGTTCTCCCTGTGGCTGCGTGGGTTCTCTCTGGGTTACTGGTGTCCTCCCACAGTCCAAAGACATCAAGAGGGGTAAGGCTAATTGGATGCTCTAAATTGACCGTAGGCCTGGCGGTGAGTGTGAATGCTTGTCTGTGTCTAATGTACTTATAGAGCATTCTTTGAATTAATGTTGCCAAGGGCTTGAATGTAAGGGATGTCCAATTATATGAAAATACAATGCACTAATGCTTTCATCGAAAATCACAGCAGTGATTTGTGCATATGCCCCGCGTGAATTTTCACTCTCAAACTACTGGATGATGTTTACAAAACTTGCTGGAGATGTTGAGTGAGGAAGAGCCATTCAATCTCTAATCTCTCTATAGAGCTGCCTCAAAAACTTGTGAAAACCGCATTGTTTCCACTTCGGCTTTGGAGGGGGTCTGTGCCCTGTTTAGTTTTCTAATATTCTCGGACAAACTCCCTATTCTGGACTGAAGTAAAATGAAAACACTTGATGACAGAGGAGGGCACAAACTTGAAGTGGGGTCAGTAAATGTGTGCCACATACATAGTAAATAATGTTCTGAAGCAGCTACAGAGACACATTCAATTCACACACACACACACACATACTCACAGGGCAGACAAACACTCCTGAGAAGAGTGCGAGCACCTCGACGCTGCCTCAAAGTGGTTGTTTTTTTTATTCCTTTCGCTATGCACAAGCACACGGACTGAGATGGATTGCTGCTGGGCACCATGGCAACAACTGGGGCTATTCTCCATCTCTGAGAAAAAGAGAGTTAATCAACAACACACATTTTCATTCAGCATTTACTTGCTGCCAAGCTATACGCTCGCTCGCTTTCTTGTACATCTACATGGCTCAGCGACAAACCCTTGTTGTGTGGTGAATGAAAAGAGACTTCCAGGGAAGGGGAACAAGAACTTTTTTTCCAGCTTGATATAAATGCAACATGAATGCACACACAGACAAATCAAGCTTTAGGCCTCTGATTAAACCTACTGAGCCACGTGTTCAGTCATACATTATTTTAATTCTAACCTACTTTTTTGATAAGTGGATTGAACCGACATAAAAATTCAACACATTATGGCTCACTGTGTTTTGGCTTGTAGCTTACTTAAAATATACAGTGGGTAAGAAAAATAACAAACAAAATTATTTAATTTGAAATTTAATTTCGTCAGCTAACGTCTAGCTAATTCATAACTAAGTGTTTCAGCTTTGCTCCAAATTGCAAAAATAATAGAAAGCCTTATAGCAAGTATAATCAGTGGCTTTGAACCCCTTGCGCAAAGCTTTTCTCCCCCCTGTATGCAATCATGGTGATTATTCACAAAATAACACAATTGTTTCAAACTATTCAGGTGGTTTAAAGTCAACAGTGTCCCATTGCACATCTGCATTTCACGTGTGAATGTCACCCTGCAACATGGCATCGGATCAGCGGCGTACAAGATGAGCTTGCATTAATCAAATGCTCTCACAACTCAGCTCCATGATGAATGTTAGCAAATAAAAAAAAAAAAACTGTGATTGTGACAAACAAAATGTAAGGATATATCTAAGTGAAGTGACCTATGTGTGAATGACACACCACAAACTAATGGTTTACATATGTCTTAAATACACTTCAAACTACACTTCAAACTCTTTGCTGTGCAGTAAGCAAAAACAATGCATTCATTCTGTAGAGAGAGACATATAAAAGTGGAAGAAAAAACATGTTTGGCTAATTTTCTGTTCGAAGGTGAATAGACTCAAAGCATGCACAATGTTGACAGCTTAATATACGATTTCATGAAGTCAAATTTAACATAATACAGGGAAAACTAACAATAAGTTCAAATAATTTGGAGAATAAATGCCTGGAAAATGGTTTGTATAAATATTTTCGACTCACCAACTCCGAGCCTTCTGTACAATCTGTCTTTTTGTCAAACTGCGCCATCATCTGTCCTTTTTAAGTAAACGCGTCTGACGTCATCACGCCGCGACGAGGAGAAGCTACCTGTGCGCGTCCTTCATTAGCTCCGTCCGTGTCAACGAGCTTAGCTCAGTCATTAGTCTTTAGAGCACGTTCTTAAAGAGTTATTTTTGTAGACTAGGAACAATATTACTCATATCTTTGTGGTTTCATGAAGTGACAAAAGCGACAACAGCGGCGGTCGGTGTGAGAAAGACTTCATTCAGTGAGTATCATCTGAGTTACTAGAGACACCGCTAACATTACACAATTTTTGCAACTGCATTGCTGTTCAAGGAGACAGTTATTTGTTTATATTTATGTATACAATGTATACAGTGTAGTGGTGTCGTATTGTCAAGAGTATACTGTCAGAATACTATACCAATCAGTTTCAGGAGGCTATCTGTCTCATCTCTTAAACCTAAGTCGTGCTTGTATGTCCCACCAGCCAATCAGTTATGACGGCTCCAAACTCAGAGCAGAGGAAGGCTTGCTGGGATGCCAGGGATCATCTGTGGAAATGTCTGGATGATAACAATGACCAGGCTGCTTCCTGCCAGAGCTCCCTGACCGAGTTTAAGGCCAAATGTCCTGCTCAGTGGGTAAACTATGCCCGTTTTATTTCATTCACACATGGAGTAAAATACTGCAGGCTTGTGGCTCATCTTTCCCATCTCTGCTAACAGGTGAAGTATTTCACCAAGAGGCGAGAGTTCTTGAAATACAAGGAAAAGTTACAGACAGAAGGATTCACCTTGACTGAAGACCCTAAGCAGCCCTCCTAACCAAGATTGCTTTAGATCAACTGACTTTTTTTACACACTTGAAGGTCGTGGAGGGATTCGTAACGATATTGAGGACAGAGCATCGCACCTCTATTTATTTGTACAGAAATGAAAGCTGCTTCACCAATCAAAAATGTTCTGTTCTGTGCTGGGAATACCCAGCTCAACTAGTTTCAGATACTAAATAACAGGAAACAAGAAGAGACTTATGAGTGAATTCACTTTTCTCAATCGGTATTGATTCCACCATCTCACTGTCAATCTGTACGCACATTTCTGTTGTTTGTGTGTGCGTGTGTGTTAAATAAAGTCTTTTTGCTAATTTGATCCATTATGAATTCATAACAAGTAAACGACAGGACAAAAGTTTGGAAGCAAGGTCCATACAGACCAAAGATTTGGAAGTAACTTCAAGTTTCTGTTCACAGTGCCTTCCTTAAAAACCAGCAGAGTTATATGTATTTTCGGAAGTGTTTACTGCATGATCAGACTTTGCTTTCATTTGTTTGAAGTAAAGGGTATCACGAAGAAGGAACATTACCACTCCATCCTCCAGCATCATGCAGTTCCATCTGGACCAAGACTTGTGTGTCAAAAGTTTGCCTTGCAGCTAGATAATGACCTTAAGTATTCTGCCAAGCTCTGTCAGGGTTACTGAGGCAAAAAAAGAAGAGGAAGGTGTTCTTCAAAAGATAGTTTGGCCCCCTCTGTCTCCAGACCTCTCCTATTGAGCTTGTGTGGGATGATTTCAGAAAAGCACATCCCACAAATCAGCAGTCCCTTATTGATGAACTTGAGAAAGCATGGAATGCATTTCTTGGCAATTACCTTAAAAAAAAAAACTTGTGGAACGAAGGCCTAGTATACGCCATACTGTTGTTAAAGTTAGAGGAGGTTACTTTGAAGAAAGCAAAGTCTAAGCAAGAAATACTTAAATACCTGATAATTACAGTAAAAAAATATCTTCTGATAAGTTACTCTCTATATAATCATGTTCATTTTGTTGCAAAGTATACCGCTGAAACTCTGATCTTTTTTGTACAAATTTGATCTTGCTTCTAAAATTGACCTGTAGTGTATCTGCATATAAAAAGCATATGCACGACAGGTCACTGCTCAAGATTTCAGAGGATCAATAACCATGATTAACAGTGTGAATGATAAGGGTGTCTTTGAAAATAAACACAGTAATACTACTTGGTTTCCAATATTTTATTGTTATACGTGTTACGTTCTATTTTGAAATCCTATCACTGGTTCGTCTCTGACACGAGTATGCATAAAACAAAACAGTAAACACTATTTGGAAATGAAGAAAGGCATATATTAAAAATCTGTATGTATTTACAAAGGTGTGTGTGGCTTCTGGGTCGAAGTTCACAGCTGCGATACATGCAAACTGAATAAATTACAAAATAAAAGCATGCACCTCTGATTCTGACTATGCTAAAATCTCTATGTACTAGCGCAGTGATATACAAGCCGCAGTTAAAATTTGTGTAAAAATATAAAACACATTTTTGACATTTTTGCACAGTACAGTGAATTTTGAGTGTGCAAACCTTTTTACCACCAGACAAAAGTTCTATTGTCATTTTACAGCTGATTGATCAAAGTACTTTACCATACAAACCTGTCTATGGTGCACTGAAAAATAGCTCACAATTGACTTCATGTCTTCACTGAATATCCTGCTGAAACAAATGTGGGAGAAAAAAAACATTTTTTTTGTGTGATTTCACCTTTCCTGGCTATGACCACAGGTGTTTGTCTGTTAACAGCATTATGCAAAACCAACTAGGGCTGATTTCCCTGACACTTGGTTGAGTGTTGCAGCATCTTCCAATGAAAAACCCATAATATTTTGGGGCAGATCCAGACTTGCTTCTCTTTCTTTAATGTTGGACAAAATCTATCCATCAATCCATTTTCTTGCGCTTATTCCTGTTGAGGGTCGGGGGGGGTGGGGGCTGGAGCCTATCCCAGCAGCTACAGGTGAGAGGCAGGGTTCACCCTGGACAGGTCGCCAGTCCATCGCAGGGCCAACACATAGAGACAGACAACCATTCACACTCACAGTCACGCCTACCCCAACTGCATGTCTTTGGACTGTGGGAGGAAGCTGGAGTACCCAGAGAGAACCCACGCAGGCATGGGGAGAACATGCAGACTCCACACAGAAAGATCCCCTGCCCGAGCCAGGACTCAAACCCAAAACTTTCTTGCTGTGAGGCGACAGTGCTAACAACTGAACTGTGCCGCCTGAACAAAATCCTTTTAATTAAAAAAAAAATTCATTCATTTCTGAGGAAATATTTCATGGACCAACATGAAAAATGCAGGCCTGTAAGAGAGTTGCGTTTGGATCTTGTAAGAAATAAATTTATAGGTTTGCTTTGAGGATAAAGTCAAATTACGTGATTCATACAAAAATTCACTTTCATGATTAAAAATCACCACACCGAGAAATCCAAACATCTGATTTCATCAATCTAATTCTGAAAGGTCATAGGATTTGAAATTCAGATAAACCCATCAAAGCTAACCAAAACATTTCATCAAGGAGAGCACATACGGTAACAACACGCTAAGCTAACGAACACTTAGCTGCTCTCTCTGAGTCTCAGCTCCCCTGAAGCTCAGTTCGACAAATGAGTGATTAAACTTCTTCTTTGTGAAGCTCAATCAGCAATCTCTGCCGGTGAGGACTGAAAGTGATTTAAGGTGGATGTTGCTCTGCTCAGAGGTTACAGCAAGAGTGGCTAAGCAAATGGTAAAGGCATGGTGGTACTGCATGGTTCACAGTATGATTGCTAATAAAATCAGCCGCAGAAACTTTGGTAAAGGCATCAGTCAGATATAAAGATTTGTTAAGAACCAGGCAAATAGCAGCTTAGAATGTGGACAACATACAAGCTTTCCATTTAGATACTAAATATACATTCTTATCTTTCTAGAAACAGTACAAAGACTCCCAGAAGATAATGAGTATGTCTGAAAAGCTTCAGAAAAAGTATATAAGCAGCCATAGAAGAAGCCCCTTTTCATGTATTTTTCTTGCATTTTCGTGATACTCCACCAAAAAAGTCCTAACAAATTGTCTTGAGCTCAACAAGACATTTTTTTCCTTCCAATAAGTCTTTGTGACTTCAAAATGCATAAAGGTTGTCGTTGCTAACAACAGTAAAACTGTCTAAAAATGTTTTCAAACTCTTGAGACCCATTATCTGCTATAATCCACATTTTCTTTATCTAGCTGTATGCTCAGTTATCCACAAGCACTTTGGTTAGAGCTAAAAAACACACACACACACACAAAAACGGGGATAGGTCTGGCTAAGCACTACTATGAGCAGGAACGAGTGAGTTTGTTGAACTGAACAAGCCAACTTGTCGCGCCAGTGCAGAAAAAATTTCAGGTATTTTTGGTCAAATAAAAGTGCTGATAAATTATTGAGCATATGGCTGGATAAAGTAGATGTGGATTATACTGGTTAATACACTTGCGGGTGTAATTTTCGGACAGTTTTGATGTTGTTAACCCTGCATTGCCTTTAGCTTGAAGCTTTTTAGCATGAAGCTAAATGCCTGTGGCTGGCACTTCCTGCATTTTGGAGTCACAAAACAGTGACGCAGGAGGGTAAAAATGTTTTTGTGAGCTTAAGACCACATATTTTTAAGTAACTGGAAGGCAAAATATGCTTTTGGGTGATGTATCACTTTTATACAGCAGTCTGTCTTTCAGCAAACCAGCCCACCATGTTGCATTGTACTCGCTCATCAAGCGCAATACATTCACTTTAAGTGCAGCAGCAGTTTAGCAAGCATGCTGGAAAAAGAGGCTTTCTTAATCTTGCCTGATATGCCTAATAAGGCACCATGTGGCACTGAAAACATATTTCAGGCATCTTCTAAAATCATTGTTTCTATCATTAATTAAAAAATGCAACAAAAAATCAATTCTGGATCACCAACAAATATTTCTGTGGCATTTAGTGATTCAGGAAAAGAGAATCCCCGTCCAATTCTAACGGAGGTAAAAAGGTTTTTGCAGGCGCTCCTATGACATTATGCACTCCTCCTGAATACTAGATAGGTGTAGCCCATCTAGAGATCGTCCTCTTCTTCTTCTCCTCCTTCCCTCCCTCCATCCATCCATCCTCCTCCTACAGGTCCAGTCAAATCAGCCTAAGAAAAGGTGCAACTCTGACCCCAACATCCGCTGGTGACTCATGTCATTTTCTTTGTGTCCTCTCAGGAATTCATCACCTTCTGCTACTGACTCCACTCTACCGGTGGTTATAAGTTTCCAGTGACATTCCTGGTAACTGCCCATGCTGGGAATTCAGTCAGGTTGAAGAGGGGTACTCCCCACGTGGTGATGGCCAACATCACCACTGCCACGCCAATCAGGTTCACACCAAAACCTGCTTTCACCTGAAGAAGCAATAGAGAAAGAGGGCAAAAGACAAGGATTAAACTGCAAAAACTAGGCGAATAGGCTTCTCATTTTGCAGGTTTGCCAAGAGTTAAATTAAAATCTCCATCCCTCTGACACAACTTTGACACACTGCCCCCCGCCAGCCTTTTGATGCTGCAGGTGCAGGAAGAGCATGTGACTAAGTGTGTGTGTGTGTGTGTGTGTGTGTGTGTGTGTGTGTGTGTGTGTGGGTGTCGTACCATGTCGCTGATCTGCACGTGGCTGTAACTGAACACAATGGCGTTGGGGGGGTTCCCCACTGGAAGCATGACCCCAAATGACACGCACATAGTGGAGGGGATCAAAGTGTGGAGTGGGTTGATGTGTAAAGTCTCTGACTGAAGGGGGGGGGGGGGGGAGCAGGAGAAAAAGAGGGAAGAGAAAGGGACAGGAAGATCAGCAGCAAAAGAAGGAAAGACGGGGAAGAAAAAAAAGGAATGGCATTGTTATATAACATTTCAATCACCTGCATGACTTCACAGCACTGTTTGTCAAATATTACCTGTTAACGTGAGCTTTCCCCATCATTAGTTTAGGAACACGGGGGAAGCAAATTCATTGTAACATTGTTGTAATTTAGAAAAGCCCAATGTGAAAATTTAGCCAAAAACAAAAGGGGTTGACCAGTTCAAGAAGGTATCGTTGCTGTTAAATATGCAAACCCTTTGAGTTTGGCGGACTTGTGCAGTGTGGACCAAGGAGGAACCCATTCAATTTTTACATCGGGTTACGCTGAATTCCACTTGTAGGAGGTACAGTATGTATTCTGCTGTCTAGTTTTGATGTTAGGATGAGGAACAGTCAGGAATGACCAACCAGAGGACCTCAGGCTGTATTCAGGCTAAGAAGATCAGGGATAAGAAAATCAGATATGTAGCCCCCTAATGAGTCTTAGAAACAATCATTAAAGTTTTGAACTCCACTCCATAACTGACTTCAGGCCCATTAAAAAATTGGTATGCTGGGCTGTCCTGTTTGAGCTGATGATGACTGCAGCACTTTAAATCAGCGGAGGGTTGTTTTGATTTGTTTGGGGGTTTTTGCAATGGGAAGGCACTGGAAGACTAGAAATACCACATTCATGTTGAATGTAAAGTGTACTTGTCACTTTGTGGACATTTGTGTCAAATTTGAATGAATTCCTTTAAAGTGGAAATTCCTTGATGGAATTTCAAGGATATCTAGGATATCATAATCATGTGCTGTGATAATGACCTTGACCACTGATCACCAAAATCTTTTCATTTTGAGTACCAGTGGTCATTTGTGCTTTGAAGAAATCCCACCAAGGTTTCTGCTGAAATAAGTAACATTGACAGGGGACCTACCTGATCAATGCTCATCAATTTTTGATAACTAATTTGCGTGGGAAGGCGTGTGAGTCATACCAGTGCAGACAGGATGGGCAGGAAGACAGTAAGAGTTGCTGGGTTGGAGGCGAACTCTGTGACTGCTGACACCAGCAGGCAGGCCAGCAGGGTGACGGCCCAGGGAGGAAGCCCACTCATGGGCTCCAGCTGTCTGCCGATCCACACTGACAAGCCGGACACCTGCACACACACAGAATACACAGCGACCCCCAGCAAATACAGTCAGTCTCAGTCAGTTAAACAATGCTTTATTGATTTCCTGATGGAGAACAAGAACACGTTGCATTAAAAACGGGGGATAAATGCAATCCAGACATACAAACTCAGACTTTAGTATTGCTAATTTATGAATGCAGCATTTAAATATGTTGTATTTTGTGTTCGTAAGCTGGATGTCAGCCAGGGTGAGGGTGCAATAATGCTACCATATCCAATGACGCAAAGTATTCATGATTTTTGTATCAACTTTAACATTGACATTTAAAACAAGTTTTGGAATTTTACAATTCAACCTGCTACCAAAAGCATGTTTTAGGACATTGTGAAGTGCAACAGTAATATCATCACTATGACCATGGTCCTTATTGATTATATGGCCTTTCACTCTCTGTTCTTCCCTTGTTCAATACACTACAAAATTAAATCAAATATCATACATTCGATAGCTTGTTGATGCTAAAATTCTACTCTCAAATTTATTTTTTATTTGCTGATTTGCTGTAGTAACCAATTTCCACTGGTGGGTGGTGCTGCACTCAAATCCCCAATCATGAGGGCGTTTTTCAGAGAATCTTCCAAACATACGCACAAACACATGTACGTTACCTTGCAGCCAGCTGCCAGTGCGTAGCCTCCTCCCACCAGGATGACAATCTCCCATGGCATAAGTCTCTGGAAATCCTTCCACGTGATCATAGGAGCCAGTGGGTCAGACTTGGAGTCTTCATCAGATGAAACAAAACCAAAGAAAGAATGAGCTGAGATATTAAAATAGAGATTTGTCGAACCAAGAGTGAAAAAAACGCTGTTTCGAGTATTGCAATGTCTATGTATCATTTTACACTTCCGTCACGAAAGATCAGGACGATAAAAGTATTATAAGGGTTGAGCATGTTTCAATTCATTGCTCCTCAGTGGTTGAATCCATTTGATTTTAGCATTCTGATTAAATTAATAAATTAAATGAAATTGCCCTTATTGAAGTGTAGTTCAATTCATGTGGATGTTTTCATCTATTTGGTTTTCCCTTTCTGAGATTTTTTATTTACAAAAACCTCACATTATCATGACTTAAAATACTTTTCCAAGTATACTTTGTGCTCCTTTGAGTCCCAGTTGAATGTGACAACAAGATGATGTGCAAACTCATCACGCCTCTATATCTTGCAGGTGTGGTAAAACCATACCTGCCAAGTGGCTTGAGGAAATAAACCAAACATTCCATAGATTCTGTATATCCAGAAATGTTGGCATGCACCATCCTGACCTTTTTCCTTACAGTCGGGGGAGGATGAGGAGAAGGGTCGCCTGGCAGGGATGAGGAAGAGCAGGAAGCCCAGGAGGACAGATACTGTAGCATCAGTGCGATAGCCTTTTCTAAGGGAGGGGGAACACAAATGGAGAAAAGACTCTTGAAGATCTTATCATTTAATTAGTTACCATGAAGTTCAACTTCCTGTGATTATGAATTGTTTACATGTTCAGTGTATATACGTCATCTCAAGGTATCACTACTGACTTTTACCTTTCACCATTTTTTTAAAGAGACATTGCAATGTCTTATCAAGTTTACTGAGTCCTCAGGTACATCTTACTAACACACAGCTCTACCAAAAGCCCTCAGTCACTTGTTAGTGAGAACAACAGCGCGTGCGGAGACACGATGCAACAATTTGGGTACTTGCTTCTCAAAAAGTGACGTCCAGCCGGGAACAAAACCAGGCTCTCTGGTGAACCACAGTAGAGTCATCAGAATGAAGAAAACTCCGGTCACAACCTCTGGGTAGCTGGGGATCAAACACAAACCATAGAAACCTTGTCAGTGATAACTGTGCTCCTGATGTCTGGCTGTGCGAGAGAAATGCATGCACACATAGGTTTTAACAAGTAAATATAATCCCTTAATCAAATGTTACAATTATATGACCATACAGTACACTACCTGATGGTTCCCAGCTTTTTGTACTCCTCCTGGATCCTCATCTCTGACTGCATCTCTCTATCGGATTTACGCTTCTGACTCAGTGAGCATGTTTCCCTGAAGCTGAACACACAAACACACACACACACACAGCAATGATATTGTCACCCACATAACAACCCAACCAAATGGCGCCAAAACAACTCACCAGAGTCTAGAACAGAGGGATTATATGGTGAGTCCATAATGAATGGAAGTGGACACATACGACACACACACCACCATAAACACACAAGCTGTATTGTACGGCAAAGACACACACTCACTTGCATCCAAGGAAGAGGAAATGCAGCCAGAGCCATGTGAGGACCAGCATGATGATGGCAATGGGGAAACTGAAGATAAACCACGTGCCAAAGTTGATCACCTTTGCATCTGGATAACGGCTGCAATGATGAACATATTAATAAAGGAGTGAAGGTTGAGAATCTGTGTGTATATGAATGTGTGTGTGGGGGGGGGGGGGTGGGGGGTTGTATTTCATGAAGAATTTTATATAATATTAACTAGAAAAGCAGCAAGGTCATGGAAAATGTCTTAATGCATTGTGTATATGTTTTTTTAAATGTCAGAAATTAGTCCCAAAACCTGCATATAAGTTAGCATTTTTGAACTTTTGATTCCCTTGTACTGTAAAAGCCAGTGGTTTTTCAATTATGTGTCTGAACATTCTGAATATCATTTCTTTTTATGGCAGAAGATAATTCAATAAATATGGCATTCATGAATTTTGAACCTTGTATATGTCTTACAAAGTGTGGTTGCTTACAACTTGGTAAATAAGGACATTATCACACCGTGATGTTGAAAACACGTACCCATGGTGTAGTTCATCCTAGTCTTAGCTTTTCTCCCATCGCGATTGCATTCATGTTTAAAAGTCCATATCAACAAAATTGATGTTGATATATGAAAATTATGACATGGAACAAAACCTGTAAATCTCTTAAACTTTAACCATTGTAGATCAAAGCGAAGTAAAATCTGGTCAACTGGACGTAAGTTTAAACTTACGTCCAGTTGACCAGATTTTACTTCGCTTCGATCTACGATGACCTGGATGAATGAGAACCTACACAGACATTTAACCATTGTAAAAAAATCCCATTGGCTTTATGTCAAAGGGCCCCATAGTGATGCTAACAGGCTGGCCTACAAAAATAGGTTGTCTCTGTCACTCTATAGATGTTATAAATTAATGTTTAACTCTTTCCTGGCTGAACCTGGTGACCTCTAATGGCACTCATGGTGATAGTAATGGGATGCTATCAAGGTTAAAAATAAGCCATCAGGCTCCTACTTTGACCTCTGGAGTGTTTGCTTTGACTGACAGCTGTTGTCATTCTCGTCTTCTTATCTGTGCAGCAGCACCGCTGACTCACCACACTGATAAGAGGTGCCTCGGTGTGTGTGTGTGTGTGTCGCTCCTTTGTACCGTGACATAAAAATCAATAGGAATTGTAACGGCTGGCATGAACTGGTATGTTAAACTGCCAGAACAAAGGACACAGTTGAAAAAAATGTTTTGTCTCCCTTGCAAAGTTGTTCTAATGCCATTGTATTGCATTTTAAGGCATTTCTATATTTTTGTTGCAAATTTTGGGATACAATATGGAACACAGAAGTGTAAAGTTGAGCCTAAAGAAATCCTAAATGTAACATCCTTTCTGCAGTTCAGTGCTGCAAAGGATAATCCCACACATTCTCACATTCCGGTTGACAATATACTTTAAAAAAATGTTACTGTTTAATAATGACTCTTATTTTGCCATACACAATAAAGATGTGTTTTCAGTGATATATATATTATTTTTGGGGATGAAGAAAGAATAAAGTAGTTAGTAGCAGAGGCAGTAATGGTGGCAGTCCGTTGTCATTTCACAAACTTTCTTCTTCAGTCTGTGACACTTCAGCTGTTTTTACAAATGCATTGTTTCGAAATGAGTACATTATGAATAAGGCGGGCAAATAAGAAAGATGGTTTAAATAAAATTGCACTTGATCATGTATCAGCATGTCTGTCTGAGGCAATCATTTTTTCCCAAAGCTATTAGAAACCACAAGCATCATTGCTGCGCGATACTCTGAAACACTGTCAGAAATGTTTCTATCGGTGAAAACGTGACCTCTCATTCTCTGTAATACAAATATAATTATATCCATTGTGAAAGTCATCAAACAAACTATCTATGCAGAGTAATTGTTTCGTACTGATCAGCTGTTTTTCATTCTGAAGTGTACTTTAAGCACTCCTCCACCACCACTGTTGTATCATTCAAAGCTGCAAAGGTGATAAAGTGTGTTTACCTTGACACAGTGATCAGGATAAAGGTGATGATCCCAAAGTTCTGCTCGTACCTCATAGCCCTTATGCACTCTATCACTTTTTAATAACAAAGTTCATTATGAATGTGTGATTTTTGTAGCACTGGATCTCATCCTTTCATTTGACATGGCTGACTATTAGATACTGCTCAACAGTTTAGAAAAGTGTGCAGGACTTTTGGGGAGTGGGCTAATCTGTATCAAATCATACCTAAAATTTGGGAACAATTGCATACATTATGAATCTAAGTGTTCAGAATCCCACCTGGAGTTCCTCAAGGATCAGTTCTTGGGACTAGTGACATTCAAAATCTAAATGCTCTCTCTTGCTCAGATTATGGAATATTATAGTGTCTTATCATAATAACTAGTTGTGCAGATGGCACACGACTGTACCTACTCTACATGCTCACCATATGACTAAAGTCAGTTCCTTACACTCAACAGCCAAAATTTTAAACAACTAAACGCAGACAAAAAACATTAAGTAGGATACTCTTAATAAAGAGGGTAAATGGGGCAGACCGAACTTCCAGCAACTGAATGGTCACTGGTTTGATGCTCACTTCCCCCAGTTTGTGTACAGTGGTTAAATTGATCACTTGCCCTTGTCATACTTGATGGACTTTTTGCAAGCAAGGACAAAGACTGGCTGACCTGAACATGCACACACCACCACCAGCCTAAATACCAATAGACTCTCTCATGTACTGTATGTAGCTCAAATATGGGCTGCTTTTTGAATGTTTCTTTTTTTTTTTTAAGCCACCTAAATTCCTATTCAAAGATCAAATTTTGGGCCTCTTCATGACTGAGCTCTGTTTGATTGTTGTTCCTGACACACACCAAAATCAAAACCTGACCTTTGTCATACTAGCTGCAAAATGAAGGAGGTCCTTGAGTCAGGATTAGAGCTGCGGCTGGTGGAAATCGGCTCTGTGAGGACTGCGAAGCCTGATTAGTTTGATCTCAGACCCCGTGTGCCCCTCAGACACTCTGTTAACATGAACTGACCTGTACTGCAGCCAAGAAATCAACCACGCTTTAAACTTGTTTACAGTATGCCTGAGCTGAGTGCTTCTACTTTTAAAGCTGTTTTTATATGCTGATGATGATCTTGTGCACCTACGTGTTAAACTGCTCCGCAAAGATGAGATTGGTGGAGGTGCCGGTGATGGTGATGAGTCCGCCGATAGTTGCTGCATAGGTGATGCTGAGTGACAGGCATTTACAGATCATGTGATCCCTCTTGGAGGGATACTGGGAGTCTCTCCTGGCCTTCACCCGCTTCACATTTGGGATTTCAATGGCAACCTGACATCAAGGACAGGAAAGAGAAGAAAAGCTGTAAAGGATTTGGTTAATTTACGAAGTAAGTGATGAAGGAGGGAGGAGTGTTTTATTCTAATTCTTCCTTTCTGTGTATTAGAGTATTTATTTTTTCAAACCTGAGCTAAGTGTCCATTGGTGTGTGTGTTGAACTCCTGGTTCAGGTTTGCATTCAAACCCAAACCATTGACTTCTCCAGTCTTCATCCGACAACAATTTTAAAAAAGGAAAGGGAGAATTAGATTTTTTTTCTGCACCACTGCCTTTTTTTCATTTTGTTTTATAAACATGACAAGAAAAAGTCTCACCTCGCTAAGTGTAGCAAGTTCCTGTTTAGTGCAGTCATTGCTGGAAGCACAAGAGAAGACGAAATCAAAAATTAGATTCAAAAAAAGATGACAAACTGATAATAAATGCAGAAATTCATACAGACATTATCACTGAGAGTCTAAACATAAGAATGCATAAACATTTGGTAAGTCTTATTTCAGGGAGGGAATTTTCTCTTTGGTAGTTTTCAGTATCCCATCCATCCATTGTTTTCCGCTTATTCCTGTTAAGGGTCGCGGGGGGGCTGGAGCCTATCCCAGCATCTACGGGCGAGAGGCGGGGTTCACCCTGGACAGGTCACCAGTCCATCGCAGGGCCAACACATACAGACATTCACACTCACATTCATACCTACGGTCAATTTAGAGAATCAATCAGCCTCGTCCCCAATTGCATGTCTCTGGATGGTGGGAAGAAGCCGGAGTACCCGCAGAGAACCCACGCAGGCACGGGGAGAACATGCAGACTCCAGAGAGAAAGATCCCGTGCCCGAGCCGGGACTCGAACCCGGAACCTTCTTGCTGTGAGGCGACAGTGCTGACCACTGCACCATTGTGCCGCCATTTATAAAAATAACTGGCATATTAACATGTTTTTGTTGCATTTATCGAAAGTACTATTGGCTTTGGCAAAGGTCTGTTTTCATTTTTTCATTGCTGTTCCATTTCCTGTCTTATTTTTTCGTTTGAGTGACTTGAGTGAGCGATTTCACCTGGCTACAAACATACCTGTCGTTGCGATACAGCATCTCTAAGTGGTTCTTTTCCAGGTTTTCTTCTTTGTCTGAAACATCTGTAGACCACAACAAAATCATCCACTACGGCTGGATCCACTGTCTCATTCTGTAATTACATACACTTCTTAAATTTTACCAAACTACTGCTGCACTTTCCATTTATCTTACAGTATACAAGAGCTTTACACAATGTTATCACCATCTGTTTTGCAGTTAAAAAGGCATACCACTGTCATCCTTGGTGACCTCAGCAGTTTCTGAGTCATTGTTGCTTTCCACCATGCCAGTGCAAATAAGCTGCTGCAGGACGGCCTCAGCAATGGGCATCACCATTGCTGTGGTGGATGTGTTGCTGAGCCACATGGACAAAAATACTGTACAACACATGAAGCCCAGCACCAACCTGTAACAGAAACAGTGAGGATCAAGGAGAGTTCTGGAGGAATTATTTAGAAATTTTCATAAAGTATGCAGGTGATATGTGTCAGACTTGTTCAACCACTCAGAATTCATAATAGGGAGTTTTCTCTTTTAATACTTTATAGAATGTGTGAAAGTGTGTGTGCTGCTCACATGCCGGGCTTGGCTCCTGCGATCATCACCATGCGCAGAGCGATGCGTTTGTGCAGATTCCATTTCTCAATGGATGCAGCCAGGCAGATGACCCCCATCAGCAGCAAAGTGGTGTCTTTACAGTACTCTGCTGCCACCTGAACACACACACACACACACACACACACACACACACACACACACACACACACACACACACACACACAAGTTCAAATTTTAACATATAACAAGGAAAAAATTTAGCAGTGTAAAAGCAGTTGTAAATGTTAATGGCACATACTGTACATACGTACATACATAAATGTGTTTCATGTTCCAAAAAGGAATAATCATGTTGCTTGAACCAAAACACAACAACAAACAGCTCTAAGATGAAGGCCTTTCTTTCCCGCCTTCACCCATTTCCCTACTTCCCCCACCTCTGTTTGGATCAGTGCTTACAGTTTGCCATTTGTTCTTTTTAATCTGCTGTGCTTCCCACCCACAGGGTTCATGGACTCACTGTGTTGCGTAAGACTGTGTCTCCTCACCTCTCACCTAATACCTGCAGGACTTCACACACTTTTTACACACACACACACACACACACACACACACACACACACACACACACACACACACACACACACACACACACACACACACACACACACACACACACACTCATATCCATCTGTCCCTGTTTCATTTTAGTATATACACAGTAGCTGAAGACAAGATAATTAAAGGGGAATGAGATGAGAGAATGTGAAAACAGTAAAATTCCTCATAAGAACAACATCTGGGTAGTCCAGATGCACTTTAATTAAGGTTGGGTACCATTCCCATTTGAACTGATACGGGCATTACCATCTGGTAATCGGTCCTCATTACCCAATTATCCATTTTTGGTTCCTTACTTTCCTACAAAGTTGTCATTTCGGTTATAGAAAAAAGTCCAAACATCTCAATTTTGAGGCATGCAGCTAACATTAGCATATCAAGCATGGTTCTCTCTTCAGACCAGGTGTTTCCTCAGATATGATGCTCTGCCAAATATATGCTGCAGCAAGTTTTAAAGTGATAGTTCACTCATATAAATACAGCAGATGCGCGGCATAGAATGGCACAACGAGACAAAGGAACAGTTGTGCTGAACAGAGATGGTGTTTGGAAAGCTTGATGGCAAAATGAAATGACATCGTTTTTATTCTTTGATTACCGGTAACCCCTCTTTGTGGGTTGTCCAGATCCATCTCAGATTTGGTTGGAAATCCCTCAAGAACTTGGTGATGTAAAGAATGTGTGTTTCCATTTAACAGTGTTACTATGTTGAAGTGGCCAACTTTGCTATTGGCCAAAAAAACAGGACACTCAAACAGAGCGGAGGTATTCGTCTGGTCTTTCAACTAAATTCATAAGTTCCACATTCAACGAATGTCACCTGAATAAGATTTTATTTCCAGTGTGAGTGATCATCCAATAGGAATTAGTGTTTATCATTTAATGTGTTTTGTTGTAGATACACACGCATAACACAGGTATCCAGCACCAGAGGGTTCCTCTTGAAAGAGGAAAGGGGTTTTAGGGGAGAGTGAACGTACCATAATAGAATGAAAATGTTGCATAAAGCTCTCTGCTGGCATATTTCTGGAACACCTTCACAAGAGGCTTACAGAAGTGTTAACAGGCAGCTTTGTCATTGTCACATGAGGCGTACGGCTCAGTTTTTATGTAATACTGATAAGAAATGTGAAGGAGGGGGGTTGAACGGATAGCAGACGCAGACTATATCATATAAAAGTGATGATACTATCAATAAAAGTCAGATCAATTGGTGTGCTGGTGTATGCACATATAAATGGATGTACTCACATGGAGAGTGATAATAGGGAAAACGATGAGGTTAATGAGGCTCTTTACATGCTTTGTGACAGCCGACTGACGCAATAAAGTAACACCACATCGTAAAACGCTCACAGAAAGCCATTTGCATCCAAGAAACCTCTTAAAAGAATACAGAAACAATTGTGTGCGTGCGAGGTACTTAAGGCTTTTCTGAAGAGCATCCTCAAAGCAACACACAGCAGCGCAGTTCTGAGTACACAGAGGCCTTTATTCCTGATCTGGACTTACTGTATATCTGCATTTATAGCAGTCTGGTCACATGACTCACTCTATCCTGGCAGTCACGTTAGCTCAGTTTTTTTTTTCCCCCTGCATTGCAGTTAAGCCCTGATTTACCGCCTGCCCTGCATAACTTCTGTGTTTTGCTCACTTCTTCAAAGTTTGGCACACTGTATTATTAAAGTCAGAGTCCTTGTTTCACCTTGATTGGTGATACCTCTTCATATCAACCTGGGACGTTATGGTACATAACTAACCAACTGAAACGAAATATACGAAGAATACGTCTTTAATAAACAAGCTGTACCCTTAAGCACATACACAGGAATACCAATATACCGTGAATACTGTTATTTTCAAAATACTTATTACAGTAAATGAAACTGTGCCACCTAAAATAAAAACACAATAAATACGAGAAATCAAACCATTTCCGTGTTATAGCTCTGTGATGCTTCCTCCAACTCGAGCTCAAATATTCACAATTAGCTGCTTACAAGATAATAAGGACATTTTCAATTAATGCACACTAATGCAGTTGATAATGTGTGTGTAAGTTTTTGTAGTTCATAATACAGCCTTTCAAACATGGAACATTTATTTAAGTTGTCTTTCGCTTATCCTGTTTAAGCGTCGTGGGGGGTGGAGCCTATCCCAGTGGCTTTCGAGTGAGAGGCGGGGTTCACCCTGGACGGGTGACCAGTCCATCGCAGGGCCAACACAGAGAGACAGACACTCACAGTCACTTTATAGTATCGATCAGCCTTGCATGTCTTTGGACTGTGGGAAGCAGCTGGAGTACCCGGAGAGAACCCACGCAACAGGGAGAACATGCAGACTCCACACAGAAAGATTCCTTGCCTGAGCCAGGACTCGAACCCGGAACCTTCTTGCTTTGAGGCAACAGTGCTAACCACTTCACCACCCTGCTGCAACGCTATTCCTACTTTCATGTACTATCAGTTTTATTTATTTATTTCATTTGGTTTGTTACTTTAACATGTTGGAAGAAATCATTTTGAGGAAATGGTTATTAGTATATGCAGAGATCAAATACAAGGAGTTGGTGATAATCTAATTTTGCTTTGAAAGATATGATGTGAGTGTAGTGATCAGTGACTAACCTACACAAGGCTACCACCCGACTCTGGGGATAACAGAAGAAGTTTTAGCCTGTTTTTCTATAATTTAAAAACAACTATTACGGAAATTATCAGCAGTATAGCAAATAAATCTGAAAAGCTTTCTGCTGTCAGACGACAAAAGAAACAGCAAACACCCCTGCATCATCAATATAAACTGACGCAGGCAGAACATTTCAGCTAATTTCTACCAGTTACGGTGTTGACAGGATGTAGAAACATGAAAAGTCCCTCGCCAGATGGTACCATTTACAAAAACCAGCTATGATGTGGAGAAATACAGCAACATAAAAGTAATCGTATTTTTTAACATCACAGTCACATGCTCAGGTTATTGAAAGTAACAATAACATACATGTCTTATATTTTGCCACATACAGTACCCTCGCATGTCAAGTGATGTCAAACCTGCTGATTTTGAAAGAAATTCTTAATTTTGCCCATCCAGGGTGTACCCCGTTTCTCACCCAGAGTCAGCTGGGATAGGCTCCTAAATTGAATAAATATATTACTGTCATGGCACAGGACCCTGCTCTTTCTCATACCTCATTTTAAGGTTTAATTAAGGGTAATACACTAATTCATTTTGTGGAAAACTTCCAGCCAGACTCACCTCACTGGACTTGAGTACCCCAAAGAGTGGGTAGAGGAAGGCAGGGACCAAAGCAGCAGCACCCAAGGGAACAGCCTCTGACACCCAGTAGACTGCCGTCACCATCAGCACGTAGGCACAACATGCTTCCTGCGACAGAAAAACACACAGCAAGGAACGGTGAATACTTCATCTTCTACAAATGAGACATTATGAGAATGCATGTGTCAACCTTGTTCATAATGCTATTTACTTCTTTTGTATTTGAACATTCCTGGAACACCAAATTCTATATTTTGTTGTCAGAGATAGTTTAGCCTTGTTTACAGTTTTAATGCTAAGCTACACTAACTGGAAGCTTTGTGTTCAGACAAGCGGAAGATGATGGAAAAACAGTAAAACGTGCACACAAGAATTCTAAAACCTACACTGACACTTAACAAAGTAGTTCTGGCCCGATGCTTCCAGGGATTTGAGTCATAAGTAAGCTAGTAGACGGCATTTTTTATTTTTAAGAGTGTTAAAGTGTGCAAGTATGTGACGTAAATTGGGATGATGGGTTTGTGTGTGCGCGTGTGTGTCCTTCCCAGTAAGATTCTTGAGAACAAACACACACATGCACACACTGATGTTGCATTAATCTGGTTATGGTTATATAATATCAACAGAACAGCCTCTCATGCTGCTCTTTTGCAACACTAGCAGGCTTAGTGACAGCAGGTCCAACTTTAATGAGGAGTCTCGTGACCTTCTGAAAATTACCAAGACTTTTGTTAAACTTTTGCATCACCCAAAGTGACACGTTCGTACCCTCTAAATAGAGGAGGACCTCATTTTTTTTTCCACTAATAATAATTGTGTTACTATTGACTTAAATACTTGATGTTACCTCAAGAGTTGCTAAGCAAACCCTGAACTTGTTGTCACAGAAATAAACAGCAATATTTGAAATACTGAATGTTTTTAATTCATGTCTATTTTACGCTGATGCTTTGATACGGATTCTTCTACTAATGCCTCTCACGTAACATCAAACAGCAGCTCCTTCTTCTGATGCATGCTGTGTGAGCTCGTAGCACTTTTACGTAAGAACATCCAGTAAAACATCTTGCCAGCGGCAGCTCAGTTAATCTGAAATTAATAAACCCAGAGGGGGAGAATTAGCTGTAGCACTTGTTCGGACATGTTTATACCTCACAGCCTTTTAAACCAGATATCTTTGTCTTTAATGTGATAAATCAACTGCTATGTGTGGTACTTGGACCCCCTTTAAGTTAGTTATACCTCTGCTGTCTAGAATTTAAATTAGATTTTGTTTTGAGGTTTAAGGACCCGCAGTTTATTGCGGATGGATTGCAGTCTAGATTGTATTTAGACTGTTAAACCTTGATACCGTCTTACTATTAAAGTGGTTCAATGAATGAAAATGCAAGATAATTCGATAAAAGGGATTCTTAACCCTCAATAACATTCATATAATTATGCTTTCAAGAAAGAAGCTGGTTCCTTTTTTTTTCCAGAGGATCAAAATCTAAAAGCCAGACCCAATATCCCACTGATTTTTGATGAACTGAAGGACAAGAAATTCTGAACACTGAAGCTCCCTTTTCATGCAGTTTATTGCTGCATGCACATGATGTGACATTTTGAGCCAACGCTTTTCTTCAGACTTAAAGGACATATTGAGATGCTATGTTTAAATGAGCCCAGTAGAATAACGTGGCTATTTTATGTTGTGATAATGTTTCCAGTTTTCCCACAGTTTGACTGCAGTTTACATGTCTGTCCTTTATAAATGTACATTAATTGGATTTTGCGTAATTCCAAAATAAAACTATTTTTCCATCCATCTTCTTCAGCTTGTTCCTAGTAAGGGTTGCGGGGGTGGGGGGGTGGAGCCTATCCCAGCGGCTACGGGCGAGAGGCGGGGTTCACCCTGGACAGGTCGCCAGTCCATCATAGGGCCAACATAGAGAGACAAACAACCATTCACACTCACATTCATACCTACAGTCAGTTTAGAGTATCAATCAGCCTCGTCCCCAATTGCATGTTTTTGGACTGTGGGAGGAAGCTGGAGTACCAGAGAGAACCCATACAGACACGGGGAGAACATGCAGACTCCACACAGAAAGATCCTGTGCCCGAGCCGGGACTCGAACCCTGAACCTTCTTGCTGTGAGGCCACAGTGCTAACCACTGCACCACCGTGTAGCCTAACATAAAACTAAGCCTATTTCAATTGTAATAGCAATATGCCCTGATGTTTTCCTGTTATGCGATGGGGAGCGTCTTTATTTTGTATGGGTGTATTTTATAACATAAAACTATAATAGATCAATGATGGCATTATTCTTTCTGCTGGTTATCATATGACCTACTGGGCTCATTTGAAATGACATAAAGAGACATCATTTTTAGTCAAAAGAAAAACATCAGACTCGGAACGTCACTCAATCGTGTCAATGCACCGATAAATTATTCTACACTTTTCAGTTTGGTGAAGATATTTGTGCTCAGAGCTGCTGGGGTTTCTCAGTTTCTCAACTGCTTGGATCAGCATTGCAAAATTTGCACAGTTTCAGGAAATGTGACGTAAACAAGGACTAGGCTTGATAAAAAGATTAAAGTAGAGCACAAGGTTTGACTCTTTGAAGGAAGACGGTAAGGATAAGTGGGCAGATAAAAATGTAACAAAGGCGGGTATATAAGTAAACATTATGGGACGGAGATAGATAAAATGGTCTGAATCAGCAGCAGCTGATTATTGATTATTAGTCTCTGGTTATCAGAGGATAGTTACACAACAATTTCAAAAAGATTCTCAAACCCTCATCAGTCATTCCACATCTTTGTTCTAGTTTTGTAAATCAAAGCAGAAGTGCCCATAAGCAGGAAGCAAGGAATTATTTAGCTTAACTTTTAACCGAGTGAACAGATGTCTTGCTGTTTGAGGGTTACTTTAAGGTCACATCTGATTTTGAAATAATGCAAAGCACTGATTGTAGTTAGAAAGGGTATAAAGGGTCATAGGTCTTGCAGATTAAAATAATTAAAATGACATTATGACAGGAAGGTTACAGATGATAGTGCACCCCAAAAAAAAAAAAAAAAAAAAGTCAAGGCGAAAGTTCACTTCATGTTTTGAAAGCTCCAAAAGTATGCGCAGGTTGCCTGAGGCGAAATGGACAAGGAGATTGTGTCTGCACTACATTCGCATTGTCAAGGTTAACAACTTGTTTCCATATACTAAGTATGTGTTGTTTTTCTTTTTGGTGCTTCAATGTGTTTGTGAAGTTTCTCCTCTTGGGGTTTATTTTTTGGTCCCCTATTTGTCTAGAGTAGCCTTCTTGAAAAAAAAGATCTTATTGTTGAAAAGGGAAAAAAAAAACAGCCCCCATGGCCAGCTAAACAGAGAACAGTTCTATTGCATTTTCGGGGGGGGGGGGGGCTTTTATGAAATTAAAGACTCCAGATATGTAAATGCCATGTTCAGTCAAGACTTTACAACAGGTATGTCTTTTTTTATCTCCAAAACAGAGGCACAAGATATAAAAATCAATAAATAAATCAAATAATAAATATAGAAAAGAAGTGAATACATAATTAAAATCTTATTGGAAGTCATGTGTGCCCAAGGAGAAGGCAGACTGACATTCATATTCTAAGTAGCGTCTGACCAATATGGGATTTATACAGCAGAAAAAAAATCACCACCTTTAGCAATATGTGAATTTGATGTGAATTTTTGTGCCGGACTGAAAATAGACCCTTTCTATGCTCATTGTGCACCAATTGTAAAATCGATATGATTATGTAAAGGTAGAAGGCTTATTTCTTAAACATAAAATAATCTATGTAGCTCCCTTTAACGAATTTAAATAACATGAATTTTTTAAATAAAGTCCAAAATAAAATAGTAAAATAAAAAAGGCGGAGGTGCCAGAGTGCTCTCTGCTGGACACACGATACGTTACACCATTTTGAAATAATTTTTAGGGTTGTTTTCTTCATTTATGTACTATAGAATGTTTTTTTGATATTGGTGCACATCGGAAAACATGCACTCTGATATGATATATCAGTCATATTCCCGTGATTGACCAAGACAGACAATATGTCGGTTTAGCAATACATCCATCGGGTCCTTATTCTAAATTGATCCGCAACATTTGAGTTTAAAGTGCGATTCAAATTAGGAATAACATACTTAGACAATGCAGTTGAGAATCAAATGACTCTGGTGTTTATACACTTGAGTTGGAGGTACATGAGACGAGTGCTACCTTGTGCAAATGCTTATGAATTAGCCATTTTAACAGTAACTGCAGTATCCACTTTTAACGCGTAATTACTTTATGTGGTCGTACCAGTACTCCTTAGATTAATAATTTCTCATTTCAAATTATTTAGTTGATTTTGAGAGGATGATGTTAGCCTGTTTGCCAGATAGCTCAAACTGAGATAATCTTCACTTATCAGCGTTAGCATGAGAATGCTAGCATCTTTTATTTCTGTACCTCTGTGGAGAAGCTCGAATGTTTTCAGTGTGTTTTTTCGTATCACAGTCTGCAACATGTCGGTCTTAATCCATCTGATTTAGAAACATTTAGATTTTTTTTTTTTTTTTTTTGGCCCTCAAACCGTTGACAGGCCTGTTTTTCTGTCACAACATGTAAAACAAGGCCATTGATTGTCTCATCAACCCGCTCTTATCTGTTATAGGCTTAGGAAATGGAGATGATTGCTAGTTAGGGGGAAAATAGACACAAAAGGAAAGAAGCTGAGGTCACTGCTACTCTGGATTCACTGAACCAATCAGTAGATGGCTAGAAACCTCACACACACACACATATGCGTGCACGCGCACATACACATACACACACGCACATGCACACAATCTATGTTCTATTCAGTTGCCAAACACAAAAAAAAAAAAAACAACAGAAAGAATTTTAGATCAACTTAACCTACCGGCGAACTTCCTTTCTTCTGTTCCCAGAATGGATTAGGATTTTTGAACTCAAACATGATCCATACAGTACCATCGAGTGTTATGATAAACCTTGTCTATGAATGAGCACGAGCATCAACTGCTAAGTGGACAGCAATCACCTGTGCTTTCCAGGTTTGACAGGAAACTTTCATTTATGTCATGACAATAATTTGGGTTAAACTGATAACTGATTTATTCAGGAAATCAGGATTTTCAGCATGATTAAATATTGTTTTTACACATGAATCTTCAACTGTTTCAATGTGACAAATCTATTGAGATAGGAGAGTATTTATCTGGTCCAAGGCAACTGTTTACGACCTGGCACGTTGCGCTCAGGCCCAAATGAAAGCTGCACATGATGTTGAGCGGGCCTTTGCACCTCCACACACAAGATTTGAAAAGAACTTCTCCTTCTTCCTTGGCCCATCCTAGACTCCTCCATCAAGTTTGGGGAAAATCAGATTCACAGTTTTTGTGTAACACTGTTGATAGACAAACACCACCAAAAACATGACCTCCTGGGTTTATAATCTGATTCGGCTTTAACATTATGAATTTTGGGATTTGGGGCCAGACAAACTTCATTGGGACACCCCTCTTCATCTGACCTGGCTTGACTACATCCAACAGATGTTCTGTTCTACTCCAGCTGGACACACAGTGCCACTACAAACACACACACACACACAAACACACACACACACACACTCGTGCTCAGAAACCCTGTCGCATTCCTAAAACAGTCTGGGGTCCCTGCTGGCGTAAGGAAGCCACGTGGGGCCAAACTCTTGTGGTGGTAGATGGATTATATAACTTAATTGCTTGGATTGTTTCTTTCTTTTTTGTTTGTGGTGAGGTTTTTGCACTTTTGGTCTTTCTTGGCCTCATCCTGCGCCGACAACTGGTGCCAAACCCCCGCCACCACTGACATAACAGCTGATTGGCTGAATGACAACTTGTGCAACATAACAGTTCCTTTTGACTATGAAAGCTCATTTATAACACATAAACACACACCTGTCACCGCTAAGATCAGTATTACATGTTGCTTAGTAACAAGTAAGACTGTGGAAAAGACGCATATTAAAGCTGTTTGATTGAAAATGTGCATTACCCGTCAGTTCTAACTTTTAAAACTAAACTTGAACTATTTTGAATTAACAATGAAAGAAGAGAAGACAATCTATAATACATCATTACATTTGCGTAACTTCATAAAAGATACCCAAATAGTAGGGATATTAACTGCATTGTCGTGTCAAATTCATAAGGACACCCAAGACGAAACATTGTACCACAAAGTTCAGTTCAGTTCTTAGTTTAAGCCTAAAACAAACACACACACACACACACACACACACACACACACACACACACACACACACACACACAGCTAAAACCAAAACAACAGTTTTTTACAGCTCATTTAATAAAAAATGTTGATACCTCACAAGAAGAATCACAATAAATACAGTGTCCATGATATGTCCCACTGCTACGTCAAACTGCAACAACAGGCCGTGCCCCAAGCCTCAACCCGACAACCGTAATCTCCCTCAAAACTGCACGTTTGATATATACAGCTAAAACAAACAAAATATTCTTAGAATGGGATGTGTATTCTTTTTAGTTTGAATGGAGCCAGGTTAGCTGCTGCCCCATGCTTCCTGGCTGTATGCTAAGCTATCTCCGTTGTCTGGAGTCTGTAACTCTGTAAAATAAACCAAGATCCCATAAAGTTGATTTGTTTCCTATTCAAAAATCCTCCTCTCAGTTGTTTCTGGTCCAAAATTGGTGTCGAGTAAAAAAGAAAAAAAAAAAACTTTTGTGAAGAGACGGTGACAATTATGCTCGTAAAAGCAAGCTAACAGGATACCAGTCCGCAAACAGGCTACTGCTTTGTGTACAGGTACAGTGCTCCATGGTAAATGGGCTCAATTTATATGGCGCCTTTCTGCCTTAGCGGCACTCAAGGCACTTTTCAGTGTCATCTCATTCACACACACACACGGTGAAGGCTGCCATGCAAGGCGCCAACCTACTAATCAGTACCAATTATGGATTCAGTGTCTTGCTCAAGGACAAGACACTGAACCAGCGACCCTTCGGATGCTAGACAGCCACTCTACCTCTGAGCCACGCCTCCATGTGCATATTTCACAAGACCAGTTGGTGGTGAAATGCTGACAAATTTATCCTCTTGAGTTTCTGTCTATCCACAAAGACATGCAGTACCCGACTGGGACAAAAACCGTGTAACATACAAAACTGACTTCACTTGCTGCATTTAAGCATACATTGCACTGATTTTCTAATTTAACTTGGCAAGGAAGTGATTAGTCAAATCACTATTGGTATAGGTAACAACATTATTTTGTCTGTATCTCATGCTGACAATTTATGGAGCAGTAACTTTGTAATGCAGAGCTGTGCAGACTGAGATAATTCTATTATTTGCACAGCAATTTTACTTGTCTGAGCTTTTGGTCTTCATTTATGTACTTATAACTTATTTATTTATTTTTCATGAAGAAAGCATGTGGCAGCATAGGAAATCCTTCAAACCAAAGAAACTCATGATCAGATATGAGTATCAAGTGGTTAACTCTCTTCCCTCGACCCCTCCTATCTCATCAGCATGTCGCGACATCTCCTCTCCACACTCGCGGCTCAGCTGATGACCAGGACAGCTTAGGACAAGCATTCATCAAAACACAAGACAGAGTGCCTTTTGATTGAACCCCCCAACCCCCCAACACACACACACACACACACACCGAGCACACACACTCTGAAATCCGATCAACACATTGCAGAAGCAACTAGGAGCCTCAACACCAACAGAGAAACTGGACATTTTCTTTTCTGCTGTACCGGATGATTACTAGGTATTTATTAGAAACTTTTAATAAAATTATCTATTTCAAATGATCTGATTTACTGATGTTTGATTAGCGGTAAGTGATTCCTTCTTTTAAATTGAAATGAAAAACATTTTTGATGTGTCAGATTTTATTATACTATACTATAAAAACTATACATATTTTAAATAAAAAATGTGTTAATTCTGTATAGTTTACTCGCTACACCATACACCGGTAAAATTCTAATTAGACCCCATACAATCAGATTGAAATTTCTACTTTCTATCTTCAAGAAATTACTTTTTACGGACAGTCGAACTTTTGTGTTTTTACTGTTATTTCAATGACACAAATATAAAATGTTTTACACTACAATCCACCGCAAAGCTATAGGTTTCTATTTCTACTGCTTATGACGGAGTATACCTCTTAAATAATCAGAATCACATCATATCGTAATAATAATAATAACAATTCCTCTTTTACTCACGCTGGTGGGGTGGATGAGCGGCAGGGGCAGCAGGGACAGCGGGATGAACACCACAAGGATCAGCTTCCTCGCCTTCCACAGCTTCCTGAACAGATCCATCCTGGCTGCAGCCTCCAGCCTCATGGGTGACCCGGAGCTCTGGGTCGGACCGGTCACAACTCAGCAAAAGCGTGTGTGAAAATAACAAACCGACCGCCGGCAAAGTCTCAAACCCGCGACGGAAACAAGAGTTGCAGAAAGGCCGAGGAAGGAAGGGAGGAATCACCCAGGAGCGCGTCAAGTTCTGGTTTGGCTGTGCGCTTTTACGCACAGACAGAAGTCGATGACTGGACCTGTGTGTGCGTCGATCAGGTGAGTGAACTTGCCCGAACTGGAAATGTTACTTCAACCGTATCTAAAGGTGGCGCCACCCGGTCTACTTTCTAGGTCCCCTGGTCCTCTGTGTGCTGATGCTGTTTGAAGCGTCAGGTGAGGCTGACTGCATATTTATGGCCTTTGATAGGTATGCTAATTAATCAGGGCTTTGCTCCACCTTTTGGTTGTGTCTAAACCAATCAGGGTCGAGTAAAGTTTTCATGGAGTTGCTATGTGCTTCAGGAGCAAAACTCCCCACACTTGATTTTAGTGGAAGAAGAGGTGACACAAAGAATACAGACTTTTAGTAGAACTGTTGTCATTTACTAATACATTTCAGAATGGCGGCTTTTTTCTTATTTCAATTTTGATATAGTATGAAATAATGAACATAAAAAATGATTATTTATATTAATGGCAATTCATTTAACTGTGAGTTTTGAAATTATATAATTCTAAAAAGGTGAGGCAGGTTATATTCTTTGTATCTTAATGCACAAAGACTTTTAAAATGCAACTATGGTAGATTGATGGGCCTGATGACTTGATGGGAAGGTTGACAGCCTCCGTAGTGTGTGTGTGTGTGTGTGTGTGTGTGTGTGTGTGTGTGTGTGTGTGTGTGTGTGTGTGTGTGTGTGTGTGTGTGTGTGTGAATGGATGAATGAGGCGCTTTATAAATAGCTAACATAATATGACAACCATGCTGGCACAGGACTCAGGGGCCTATGATAGCAGGCTGTCAGCTGCAAACTCACACAGCCCTCTAGAGGATCCTGAGTGTCAGTCACAGCAGCAGCAGCACTAGTGATACATGATGTCAGTTTATAGCACTAAAAACATATTATTCAAAAGAATTATCCACACAAACAAAATATCATTGACTTTTTTTACTAAGCAGGATTTTGATAATGCAGAGCTTGTTACAGTCTGTTTAGAATGAGAATTCATGGTATTAAGAAGTAGTAAGAAGTAGTAGTAGTACAACTATTAAGAAGAAGAAACATCTGTGGGCAGGATTTTGATAATGCAGAGCTTGTTACAGTCTGTTTAGAATGAGAATTCATGGTATTAAGAAGTAGTAAGAAGTAGTAGTAGTACAACTATTAAGAAGAAGAAACATCTGTGGGCAGGATTTTGATAATGCAGAGCTTGTTACAGTCTGTTTAGAATGAGAATTCATGGTATTAAGAAGTAGTAAGAAGTAGTAGTAGTACAACTATTAAGAAGAAGAAACATCTGTGGGCAGGATGCCTGTCGTTGGTATTCAAATGTCAGCTTTAGCTCCATTTTTTCCTTCCTTCCACTTTGTTGTCCTTACTAAGGTTTTTCCCTCCAGTCTAAATTTTTGCTTGTGTTGTACGTCGCTTTGGACAAAAGCATCTGCGAAATGAAACTGAAGAATTGTAGAATTTAATATTGGTGGCTACATTTAACAGAATAGGTTTTCCTCCGTAATGCAGAAAAGATTATTCTTTTACTCATTGTTCAGAGGCCCTGGTTGACAGGTGCACTGGCAGCAGGGGCTGAAAATTGATGGCGTTTTTCCTAATTTACCAAGTCAGTGCAGTTAGGTGTGATATGAAATACTATATTAATTCCCTAAAGTGATGACTGAATTTCACCATAAGGGTCAATAAACAATAAGTGGAAGTCTGAATCCTGACAGTTGCATCCTGGCAGGCCACTGTTTGCCCTTTAGCTCCCCCTTGTGGTTTTTTTGCCAGATAGGACCATGGGGGTAAACCAGTCCATTGTGGTGAAGAGGGAGCTGAGCCAGAAGGTGAGGCTCTCGATTTACTGGTCAATCTACGTTCCAACCCTCACCTACGGTCATGAGCTTTGGGTAATGACCGAAAGAACGAGATCGCGGATAGAAGCGGCCGAAATGAGTTTCCTCCGTAGGGTGGCTGGGCTCTCCCTTAGAGATAGGGTGAGAAGCTCAGTCATTCAGGAGGGGCTCAGAGTAGAGCCGCTGCTCCTCCATGTCAAGAGGAGTCAGTTGAGGTGGTTCGGGCATCTGGTAAGGATGCCTCCTGGACGCCTCCTTCAGGAGGTGTTCCAGGCATGCCTAACCGGGAGGAGGCCCCGAGGCCGACCCAGGACACGCTGGAGGGATTATATCTCTCGGCTGGCCTGGGAACGCCTCGGGATTCCCCTGGAAGAGCTGGCTGGTGGAAGTGGCTGGGGAGAGGACGGTCTGGGCTTCCTTGCTGAGGCTGCTGCCCCCACGACCCAGACCCACCAGATAAAGCAGAGGAGGAGGACAACGACCATGGGGGCGGCATGGCTCAGAGAGAGAGTGGCTGTCTAGCAACTGAAGGGTCCCTGGTTCGATTCCTCACTTCCCCTGGTAACCATGTCAAAGTATCCTTGAGCAAGATACTGAGCCCCTAATTCCTCCTGATGGCCCTGTGATGGACTGGCGACCCATCCAGGGTGAACCCTGCGTCTTGTCCAATGTAAGTTGGGATAGGCTCCAGACCCTCAGCGACCCTTAATGGATAAGTGGTATTGAAAATGGATGGATGGACCTGGGTCATATCAAGCCTCTTCAAAGATGATCTAAATGCTGCTTCAATAATTCTCAAGACTGGAAAAACTTCAGAATGCCTGTCATGGTCATATTGAAACTTTAAATAAAATTAAGAATATTCTCGTGTTTTTTCAAGATTTCTAGCAATGCTTACATAATAAGACGACTAGTAATGCTGTTGATCTCTGATGGTATGTGTAAATTGTTATAAACATACCATCATCAGCTCAAACAATACAATCTTTTCACATGAGATTTGTGTATCATCCTGGTGAGGAGCTATCCAGTCTAGTGTGGTGCTGAATACTCTAACGTGCTTCCCTTCTCCTGTGTGATCAAATTCAATGTATTTGATGTCGAAAATTACCGATGTAACTATAAAGACAACACGGTACGAACTGGCATCGTGTTTATTTTCACAATACGATCGATGTATCATTCATTATCTACGGACCCTGTATTTGATTTCCTCTTTAAAATGTTTTAAAGCCACTGATTCGTTAGTTTCGAATCTAATTTCAAAGTTAATGTTCAGAAAATTTGATAAAAAAAAAGAAGAAAAGATGCAGGTCGGGTCCAAAACGAAGCAATCCAATTGTGTTTTTAACATAGAAAAGCATAATTTTTTCAGATTTTCAATCAATACATTGATCTGTCCGTCACTTCCTCCGGTTCTCATCAACATGACAAGTCTGAATAAATTTCTTTTTCACAATAAATTTCTTCAAATTTGGTAGCAACATCCACTGGGACTCAGGAATGAACTGAAAATATTTTGGTGGTCAAAGGTCAAGGTCAGTGTGATAGAAGCATGCAACTACTCTGCATAGTATCATAGTATATCTAGTTGTTTTTTTTTACTTATTATATTATTTCTCTTATTATTTTTTGTTTTATGTACTTAAGACTTTCATGAAAGTCATTTTCACATCTTACTGCCAGATTATATTGACATATTTCTACATCCAGAGGGTGTACGGAAGTATGGACACAGTGTTCCAACAGCGCTGTCAAATATAAAACGATGAAAAAAGCAGATCAAATTGCAACGAAGTAATCAAATCTGTTTGTCAAAAGACTGAGTGGGGAGCTGCTCAGGGAATTGGTGTCCCCCTTACCTCTTCATGTGGTCCAACATCGCGTCCCTCTCTCTGTTTAGAAAGGCTCCGCGAGGTCAAAAGTCATTCACAAAACAAACGTCATTTAACCTGACTCACTCCACTTTCTCCTGTCTCACTGAGAGACAGGAAGCTGACAATTCATGCACAGGGCTGGTAACAAGTTGCAATACTAACAAATAACCACAAGATGGTGTTCATGACACGATATTTCCTGAGCGTGAGCACGTCTCAAGGAAACTGCTGAAAAATTAGAAAAACACTGTTCTTTGATTTGAGGTTGTTGAGGCTGACAGTTCGACTGAGTGTTGATTTAAGCTTTCAAATTTGTCTGAAATATTTGCCTTTTCCTTTTCTTTGTCATTTATGGTTTTATTTTCTTGTGGAGGTCAGTGTACTGTAAGTGTACCATTTGTAAGCGTTTTAAACTAAGCCCCCGATTACAGCTCAGTGAAACACATCATGAATAGAATGTAGTGCCATATTGCAGCATCACTCATCCTCAAAAGCAACTTTCGGTATTTTTCAAGTGGTGCTATGAAGTGAATTCATCCCTCTTTTTGTTAGTTGTTTTTAGAGTTGATCTTGACCTTTTTTCCCCCGTTTGAATTAAAATATATTTTTCTTGGTCAAATCTAAGCTTTGTAGAACTGTTTTTTTGACAGATAAACAGGGTTAAAGCTCCATTGCATCATCTTGCTGCCCGGCCATTGACTCCTTAGGACTTTTCTTGAAGCAGCAGTCACTGATCCCTCTCTAACTGGTTATTGACCGGAACTGAAGCCAGGTTTTCACGATGCAGACCAAACAAAAGATCAGCTGAGCTACAGGGGTCCCAAAATCTCCCGGAGTGTCACCGCACATGTTCGTCTGTCAGACTTCTTATTTCTAATCTGCTGTTGCTGCTTGACTCCTAAATTAACATCAAAGCTGCAGGGAGTCACCCAAAGCTCAGTTCCTCACTTAAACCCCCAGATTCACAACCAGTGCGATGTTTGGTTTACTGATTTGGTGTCTGATCCTCATCCATATTTTTCCCTCTTTTCCTTCCTGTTTCATCATCTTTTACTTTCTCTCTGGCTGTGACGATAGCCCTGGTTTCCCCTCAAAGATCAATAGCTTCATCTCAGCTCTCAGACCAAGTTATGGAGAAGCTACTCCAACTTAATTAACGAGTGATGAGAGAACTTTTTCCCTTTAGATAAGTTTTCTTCTTTATAAACTTTATGGCATGTGACAACTGTAAGAAACCAGTTTTCTCCGGCCACTGCAAACACTCGAAGTGCTGAAGGACATCTCAAGATGAGCATTTGCTAGTTGAGGATTATTCCTCAGCTGTCCCAGAGGCCTCCCAGTCCTGATCCGACCTCCTCACCCTTCAAATCCCCTCTGTCTTCTTTGACCCCTGCTTTCCTTCAACACACAACTGGCGCTCACAGAGATAAAAAAAAAAAAATCACTCAAGCACATGCAAAATACCCCCCCACCACACACACACACACACACACACACACACACACACACACACACACACACACACACATACACACACACACACACACACACACAGCTGAGTCTGAGAAACATGAATCCAATCAGAGGGGATTGTTCAATCTGTAAACCCCCGCTGAGCTGTGAGAGTTGATGGATGATGATGTTGTGGCTGTGAGAGCTGAACTGTAGCTGTGCAGATGTACTGAAAGTTGGGAGTTGATTTATTTTGGAAGCAAACAGCTCTGGAGAACAAAGAAGCATGTATGGAATTATTCACAACGGCTTAAAAGTACTGTTTGCATTTATATTTCAACTACCGTCATTCTGAAATGACTAAATTCTAAATGTAAGATTCTTCCCACCATTAAAGCTACAGCGCTGCACCTTTGACCATCGAACAGCATTGACCGTTATTACATTACTTTATCAGAAATGTAATCATAGGCTGTTGCTCTATTTCTATTTGGTTTGATAAAATTTGTAAAAGCCACAAGATGAAATTATATACATAAATGTAATGTAGCAGAAGGCTAGCCAGACACGGACACCTGGGCCAGCATGTTACCTGAGGCACACCTGATCACTCTGCGATGCATAATGGAAGACTGTCAATTTGAAGTTGATATCGCCCCACATCAGAGATGGAATCAGTTCTATGGAGTTGTTTTTTTTTAATCAATGGAGGACCGCGTCATCCCTTGTTAACCCCAGAACACTAACGTTGGGTGACAAGATTCTTGTCATGTCATTTTATAGGGTCCCCCATTGTACCTTTCATTCATTTTATGTGACATTGCATATTTGGGAAATTAAAGAAGAGTATTTCAGTTTGGCATACAGTGTCATACTTTCATATATTTTGATGAAAACTGTATTTTATCGGGAATATTACATCAGGTAAAATATACCTGACGTTTGTGACGGTGTTACCAGTTTTTACTCTACTTTTTCTAGGGTAAGGAAAGACAAATAGACCTGCCAACAAAAAAATGCTCAACATAGCTGCTCTTGACTTATTGACTGTAATGAACATCGCTACGCCAGCAGTATGCATTGAGGAAGGACCAAGTGTATTTTGGCCATAAGTCACTGGCGTTTATGTTCTGTCCGTTGAGCACGCTCAGTATGCATCCATCATGAAGTGCAAGAATGTTGCCACGGACAAAAACTGGTATGTTATTTGAAATGCAGAGAGAGATATACTAAGCGGTCGTTAGCTTCGTCATGAGTACTTGTCTGTTCCGGTATAAAGTGTCAAAGCCGTAACTTTTTAAAGCATTCTGGCCATTTTTCCATCTTGTATCCGTAAAGCCGTTATTGAGACATCTGTCCAGGACTTTCTGGTTTAGTGCTTCTCAATTTCTTTCACATAACTGACAAAGGTTTGTCTAACCAATTGTCTAGATTTTAGCAGCCGTAAAAAAAATGCTGCTGTTCGATCTATTTAAAGTGTTTACCCAACATTAGTAAAACAGAAGTATTATTCATCATCCCTTATGAGGTTGATCATTGCGATCACATCATCATCAATTATTTTTTCTCCTGTAATCCCCAGGAAATTTGGTACCCAAATTACATGCCAATTATTTCCCAAATATATGTGGTTGGCGCTGTGCAGGTACTCGACAACAGGTTTATTTAGCAGTGAGAGTATGCAAAAAAAAAAAAATCATGCTAAATGAAATAAAAACATAAGGCTGAAAGATAAATGTACTGTAAATGTACAGGGAAGTGCAGTGTGAGGTGGGTTTATCGCTGTTAAGTACACCTTGTGTATTACATCTAGTCATGCTGATAAGAGAAATATTGATTCATGTTGCTTTAAGGCTTGAAGGCATCAAAATTCATACACAAGCTTGAAGTTAATAGGCTGAAATATTAACATTTAAGTCTCAGGTGTCAGTGGGTTCCAACACAAAAGTTTAATTCATGTGTAAGACTTTGTTTTTTACAAATTCTGTGATGCTGACAGTGAGTAAATACACAATCCCTCCTGCTTGCCTTTTTAGCGTTATTTTACATTTTGATTTATTTGAGATTAAAAGTCTTGCAATATATTGATAATCCTTTTATAGCCTGCCACTGTTGTGTATTGTGATAGAATAATTCACTGAGTTGCACGGGGATTTTCGCTCATAATATTGAGCTTAGCGGTGTAGGTTGAACAATTTTCAGCGCAAACTACAAATACAGCAATGCAGTTGTTGTTCTCTGCTACGTATGCCTGCAATGACCGTGAATTTTGACCATCAATATTTTTTTCCCAGTCATGCTGAAGTCCTAGAGGAGACATAAAAAATATTCTGTATGCTAATTTTTCAGGCTGTACCAAGTGGCTGTTTTGCAACCCAAGGGTCACTGGTTGGATCCTCACTTCCCCTTGACCATGTCCAAGTATCCTTGAGCAAGATACTGAACCCCTACTTGCTCCTTATGCCCTGTAACGGACTGGCGACCCCTCCAGGGTGAGCCCCGCCACACCTCTCGCCCAATGTTAGCTGGGATAGGCTCCGGCTCCCCCAACCGACCCTAAATAGATAAGTGGTATTGAAAATGGATGGATGGAACGTTCTGTCTTAAACGGCAAGCTACTGTCAGACCTCATAAGAAAATGTAAAGATGGCATTACTTGAAGTTCTTCTACAGATTACTCAAGCCCCCTTATGAGGGGAGGTCTCATCCATCATGACTCTCTCATTAGAGGAAAGCCCCTCTGCCCTATGTGACCCTGTACTTCCATACTTAGCTTGTATAATTGGACTTGTATGCTGCAGTGCTCCGCAAACACGCACATACAAACACACAAACACAATGCATGCAACAGTACAACACACGCAAAAATATGCAGATTGTGGATGCAGATACACTCAAACACGGAATGTGTGTCTTTGCATGACCAGAAACGCTAGAGGGGAGTCAGCCTGAAGCACAAACACTCATACACACACTTGAGTAGAGACAGTGTGTGTGTGTGTGTGTGTGTGGCAGTATGCAGTGTTGTGTATTATATAACAGAATTTAATGTGCTCTAAGATGCCGCATTAGGGATTAGGTTGATAGTGACTGAGCTGCAGATTGCCTCTTACACTGTTTGTGTGTGTCTGAGTGTGCACATAGACAGATTGAATTCTTCTCATCTTAACCACAAAGTACACACACTTTGCAATATTACTCATCAGGACAGAAGGAATGTGTTTCCTCTGTCATCTTGTTAAGCGGACACATGTGTCTTTCATACGCAGAGATGTTGGATTTAGGTTCCAGACATAAGAACTTGCAAACACTTTCCAACTTTCAATAAAACTGCTTCATTTCGGTGTTAGACCTTCACCTGACAATGTTCATTTGGAGTGTTGGATGCATTTCTTGCTCTCTTACACATCTGTGACATGAAATAAATGGGTAAAGCATTCCTCTGTTCTGAGACAGCTTGAAACCATTCAACATTTTTGGCACCCTTAGGTGTTTTTCGGCGGCAAGTCCTCTCATTGTTGAGTATAGTCGATCAAAACTTTTTCTCCCAGACTTTTTTTTTTTTTTAAAGAAAAGCTCTTTATGAACTTACTAGTATTTACCAATTGTGAGAGAATTTAAATGTTTTAGCTGACGGCTGCATTACAGCATCATGGATATTTGAAATCGCTGCAGCCATTTCTACATGTCACGACAAGGTAAATGCGGATGTAACTGATCAAATCAGTACTTGTCTGTCACAGTTTAGCGTGTCACCACCACAGTAGTAAAGAGTCCTTAAACCTGGAAATAAAAATGATTTTTGAACGCTGGGCTCTCTCATCTTAAAGTAATTTGTTCTTGTGGTTGGGTTTTATGAATAAATGTCTGCAGTAAAGTCTGTTCTTTTTACAAACTTAAGTTATTTTAACTTTTTTTTTCTTAAGTGTAAAATATGTGGGTACGCAGTGCAATGGTGGTTGCAATCAAGTGCCGAAACAAGACTGCAGAGGTTGTTGCAGAAAGTCCAGTATCAGTGGTGTAGTTTGTCCAAAGCATAATGTTAGCTTAGTACTTCTGACCATTGCATTTAGGCTTGTAAAATCAAAAAAAAAAAAGTGGTGTGCATTTGTGAAGATTGACTTGCTGAACCAAATATGTACCTCTCAGATGCTTTTATTTGTCACGGAGCTTATTTCCAGCAATGGGTCAAAAATCCAATGAAAAAGTTCCACTTCCACTGCCATTGTGTCGAGAGAACCCGTCGCAATGCGAATTTCCAGGCTGGCCTATGAAAATCTGTTGTCCCTGCAGCACTCTGTTCTGGTTAGCTAGCATACCATGTTATGAGATGGAGCTGCTGACGACAACATGGATGTGACATGGACTAAGCTTCCTAGGGAGGTGTGTGTCAGGTGTCAGTGTACGGTGCAGTGTAGGGGACAGTAAGAAAGAAAGGAAGTTTATCCCAGCAGTCAGCTGCTGATTTCACATTGAAGAGGTGAACATGGTTATTATCCTGGACCTCAGTATAAGTTGATCTGTTGTCAGAATGTGGTCAACAGTGAAATACTTGAAATGTTGTTGTCAAAAGATGTTTTCTCAACAAGTTGGGTGAAGACATGCCAGTCTTTTGTCAAATACTTGATGTACTTTTGGTTGAAGATGCCTTTTTTTATGGACACCCAAACTATATTCAGAGAACTCTGATGAACACCACCATGCGTTCAAAGTATTACGAACAGAAGAAAGGTGTGTAATAAAAACAAATGAACTTAAATGTCACAAACCCTTTGATATTCAAAGCTCACATGGAGCTACAGATGAAACTTTGCTCAATATACCTTCATTTATTACGTATTAATTGACTGCATGGGAGAAAAGCCTTTTAAAATAAATGTTTTTGAAAATGCGTTTCTTGGAATTATTTGTCAAAGAAGTCATTTTAATTATTGTATCAAAGTTAGATTAAATTATTGAATAAATATTAATTTGAACTACCCACATAAAGTAGTGTTGTTGTAACCCATTTTAGTGTGTTAAAAAAGAACTCTGACATAGTGTTAAGGATAAATCCTTTAGTGTTAATTTAACCCAGTTTAGTTAGCTAAAAACAAACTCTAACTCAGTGTTAAGGATAAATCGCTCAGTTAGAGTAGTAACTCTGACACAGTGTCAAGTAATTAACTATTTTGAAAGCGTTAATTTAACTCTGTAGAGTGTGGAGCTATATAAACCCTGAAAAAGTGTTCAAATGAACTCTGCGGGAGTTCAATCAACACTCCACTTTTTGCTGTGTTATGCGCCATAGGTTACAACAGTGATTTGATGCAGCAGTATAAAGCAGGCTTTCAGCTGCTTTGACGGTGGTGAGAATAGCTGCTAACCAACACACAGCCCTTCCATTTTTTCAACAACGCACATCCCCCAACTATTCTCCATAGTGAAACAAACCAGAGCAAATCACTTCGTAAGAGCTTTTTAAAACATTAAAAATTGATGTCCTGAGCAATGTCGTCTGTTGTTAGTTTTTAAGGGATTAATATGTCACGCCACTAAAGCGCCAAACAAACTTAAGTGACTGCAAATAACCTATCTGTCTTACAATGCCTGTGTTGCTGGTAGGTAAGTGTGTGGTGTTGCACAACTGCAGCACGTCATGTGTTGCCCTAAAGACGTCAGATTGGCGCGGCAGTGCAGGCTTTTTTTTTTTTAAATGCTATAATTGTTTCAACCCACTTCTAGCAACAAAACCTCAAAGACCATTCTCTCTTTGTATGTGAAGAGTTTACACAGCCCCAAGTAGACGTGAAATGCTGTTTATATTGTTATTGCAGTTTTAATAAATAGTATTTTAGTCATTTATTAAATCCAACATCCTGTCCTTAATCATGCTGTATGCTGACAATTTTATTTCAAATTCAGGCGATGTGTCGCATCCCAGTTGGACAAGAATGGATGGGTCCAAATGTCAGCCTCATCTGTCTCATCCTTACTGTATACGGCTTGCTGCTTCCCTAATCCCCATAATCCTTCTCACAAGTGTTAATCACTCCAACTATTAGGAGTGTACACACACACACACACACACTCCTACTAGTAATCACAGTTGCCTTGGAGGTTTAACATGATCAGCATGTGTTTCTCCTAAATCACCATCTCTGACTTGTAATCTTTCAACCTTATAACTCTCTGTCTTCCAGTTTGGTGCCATTTCAAGCAACCAAGCTCATTTCTCTCCAGATCTAAAGTGGTGGCTCATGATTGTGGTAATTTAGTTTGTGTGCACCACTTAAATATATAGCTCGTGTTGTATAATTAATGCAGTGATAATTTATTGATGTTTAAAATGCTGCAAGTATATATATATATATATATATATATATATATATATATATATATATATATAATTGATTCTTGATGTTTACTGTGTATGTGAACCATATAATGATTATAATGACTTGGGGATTAAGCCTTGTTTGTTGCCATCTCTGTGTGAAAGTTGATGTGGAAATGGGTCACTCCATCTGGGTGATATATGAAAATTAAAAAAGAAATAAAGACAGTCATTGCAATCAGCAATGGCAGTAGGGAGTGTATTTCATTTACTCGAGAAAAATAATTGCTGTTTTTCTGAATTAATGACATAATCATCTCATTACTTCAGAAAAAAACAACAACAGTTGATTAAAAAAATCTGCTTCCTTTCTCAATTAACAAAATAGTTTGTGGTATAATTCAGCATGAAGCTCTCAGCTTCATGACAGCAATCATGTCCGGCCAGTCTAGTATTATCCGGGGTTTATTTTGGTTTGGGTTGGAGACATTGGCAACTTGTTCATAACATACTGTACTGCTGGAGGTTTGTTATCAGGGTTCAGCTCATAAGAAATATCCATAGCTTCAGCGCTAATGATAGCTTCTTGTGTGACTTAGAACCTCCCGTGGAATTTTGAGCTTGAGGTAATTTTTCTCCTTCTTTTTAATTTATAAGGTAATTTTTTTCAAAAAAAAAGTTTGTATAAATTAATCAGAGAAGGTGTCTATCTAAAACAACGTAATCTTTTTTTCCTCACATCAATGCAATAATACACTTCTGGAAGTAAGCTTTTTATTAACTGTATAAATCCCTTAAAAAACACGCCAACTTTGTCATCCTCTCCAGAGCCAGACCAGACGATTGATGCAGTAGTGCACCCTTCTGGGCGGCATGGCTCAGGGTTAGAGTGGCCGTCTAGCAACAGAAGGGTCGCTGGTTTGATCCTCGACCCAGGTGACCATGTCAAAGTGTCCTTGAGCAAGATACTGGACCCATAATTGCTCCTGATGAGTAGGTTGGTGCCTTGCATGGTAGCCATCAGTGGGTGAATGAGATGACACTGTAAAACGCTTTGAGTGCCGCTAAGGTAGAAAAGCGCTTTATAAAATTGAGTCCATTACCATTTCTCTCTTACAGAGCCATGCTGATTGCTAGTTAGCTTAGCACAGGGACTGGAAGTGGTAGTTGTCAGCAGGTCTCAGTGGGTCTCTGCTTGTTCATGCAGCACAGAGGAGAGAGAAGTATCTTTCTTCTTGTCTGACTCCTAAGAGGATGGACGAATAACAATATTTCTGAAAAGGTTTGTGTGTTCCTCTGATGCTGAGCTGTGCCATATCACTATGGGAGCCACAGTAGATATGTCTTCTCTTGCTGTATGGCCTTTACATTATACATGTAAGCTGTCAAAGTAGTGAATTTCAAGTGTACAAATACACCATTTATAAATTATACAAAAGGAAAAAGATTATGAAATCAAAATTATGTATTAACAAGTTTGACATTCTTCTCAAACAGCAGTGCTACATTTGTGTCTCCACAGTAGATTCATCAGTTTTATGTCTTCAACCATATTTTCTCTAAAAGCACAATGTAAAGTAGGTTTGCCTAGTCACTGAGTAAAGACCCCGACCTGTCACACTGGCCGTTAAACCATCAGACTCAGGTTAGTGCATCACTCCAGCTCCAAAGTGGATTAAGTGTACAGCATAAGTTACTGTGATGATAAAACATTAAGCCTGAAGTTTCCCTACAAGCCCACAAGTATTATAGGCCTTAAGAACCCAGAGTTGAATTTGTATTGCTACCATGGTTTGTTCTTCTTTAATGAAGTATAAATGTTTGTGAATGATCATGTGGTGCCAACAGCACTTCATTTACATCAACAAACTCGCAGCTAGTCTATATAATGAAAAGACAGAAGCCTAGTCTACTGTGTTTTTTGCAAATTGACCACAAAACCACAGACAGTGAGCATCTCTCTATTTTTACAACTCTGTTAGTGCCAGAGCAGTGTTTCTTTTTCATTTTCATTCTAACTCATAGCTAAATTGGGAGAATTTGTGTTGATTTAACAATTGTGTCATTGCATATAAGACATTAACCTGGGTATGTAGAACTAGCTTTGCAGTGCAGTCCTAAAGTGGCCAGTCAATGGCACAAACAGTTCTGATAAAGGGCAGACTGTCAGGTCACATGATGGAAGCAGGACCCAAACACAGGTATTGACAAGAGGGCAGAATACATCCATCCATCTTCATCTTCCGCTTATTCCTACACATTAAGGGTCGCGGGGGGGCTGGAGCCTATCCCAGCGTCAACGGGCGAGAGGCGGGGTACACCCTGGACAGGTCGCCAGTCCATCACAGGGCCAACATAGAGAGACGAACAACCATTCACACTCTCATTCATACCTATGGTCAATTTAGAGAATCAATCAGCCTAGTCCCCCAAATTGCATGTCTTTGGACGGTGGGAGGAAGCCGGAGTACCCAGAGAGAACCCACGCAGACAACATGGAGACTCCACACAGAAAGATCCGGGACTCGAACCCGGAACCTTCTTGCTATGAGGCCACAGTGCTAACCACTGCACCACCGTGCAGCCGGCAGAATACATATAAACTTTAAATATTCAAAGACTAAACAAAGTACAAGCACTAATTAGGCATCGTGAACACAGGTGAGGTGTCGTGAGGATCTAACAAAGACTGACAGGAGCAACAGAACTTAAATACAAATTCTGCTGATGAAGCAACATGAAACAGGTGGAAGCACATGGGGACAGGTGAAGACACAGGAAACAGGGCTGTGAAATGCAGGTGATTCACTTAAAAAAGGCAGGAAACAGACGAGAGGAAGCAACAAAGGCGTTCTCATAAGGGAAGTGCACTTCAAACTAAAACAGGAACTAGGGGAAAAGTACTTAAAACTAACAAACGCAGAAAAGAATAACTCCAAGTAGGCGGATCATGACATAGCCAAAGAAATGCGAACAAGTCAAGTCAATGTTATTTGTTTAGTGCTAAATCACAACAAAAGTTATCTCATGACACTTTACAAGTAGAGCAGGTCTGATACCACGCTCCTTCAATGAATTTACACCCAACAATTCTCCATGAGCAAGCACATCCTGCAACAGCGGTGACGAAAACCTTCCTTTTAACAGGCAGGAATGTCGAGCAGATCCAGGCTCAATGGGGACGGCCTTCTGCTTTGACCAGTTGGGGTAAAGAGAGCAGAAGAGCAGGGCGGAGACAAAGACAGATAATGGAGGAAGATAGATATACAGAAGGAAAGAGAGAGACAGAGATAAAGAGAGAGAGAGAAAGGAGGAGAGACTGATGGACAGACGGGGACGTGAGCAGTTGATGCTAAGGGTGGCAGCTTGAGCCTCTTCAGGTCTGTAGCCTCTTCCAGCAGCAGCATCAGTCAGAGATCTGGGAGCAAACAGAAAGTAGACCAGAATTTGTAATCAGGCAGGCTGGAATAAATGCAGCCAAATCTAGTCAAAGGGTTTGACTTTTAAAGTACAGAAAAATGTCAAACTTTTAAATGTGGCCTTCCTCCATGACCACGGACATTTGCTATCAGAGACAGAAAGCCTGACAGCTATTCAGACCACACAAGACTATCTTGAGAGAATGCAACTGGCCCAGGAAGCGAATGAGAGACATGAGCAGATAGAAAAAGAAGGCATGGACCACATTCACACTACCTGGTGCAAACTGACTCAGTCAGTCAATCTAATAGTTATTAATGACATCAGATACTTTCAGCCTCAACCTCCACAGGGACTCAACGATGAAGTGAAAATATGTTACTGGTCAAAGTTACTGTGAGAAACACTTTGGTGTGTGCAAACAACAGCAATGCAGTATTTCTAGTAAGGAGAAATGACATCTCCCACGAAAATACATTTGCCCTTTCATTTGGTGCTTGACTCTCTCTGAAAGGAACACTGTTTTGGTGAAGTTTTATATATTCTCCTACATTTCAAGTCATGTGATGTGCATTAATTTTGCAGCATTTAATAAAACCCTAAAACCACTTTTGCTGTTGCAGCTCCGCTTTGTAATATACATTAACCGGATGGTGTATTTTTACCATAAAAACCTTGCCAAGCACATCTGCTATAAATTGATGGCCTAAAATAAAATCTTTGATCCGCCCTTTGAAGCCTTTCCTGTGTCCACTTTGGCAAAGCCATGGCTGTAAATAATGCAGAGCCAACTGTGTCTGCATTTATAGCCAAATATTTGATAGACAGCAGTTTTCTCAGGCTAAAAGCTCTGGATCTGCACACCATTTATCTTTATTTTCTGACGTCTTGTTGTCCATCCTCTCATGTGTTTTCTCTCTCTTTCTGCTCTTCTCTCACTCCAACTCTGTCTTTTCTTTTCACTCTTTAAGCCCCTCTCCTATTTTTGGTCCCAGGTGCATCCATTATTCATATCTTCACTTTGACTTTCTGACTGGAAAGCTATCAACCGAGAGCTATCACGTTTATATTACACCTGAGCATCTACCTGTGACATCTCTCTCTCACACACATACACACACACACACACACATGCACGCACGCACACGCACACACAGGGACGGGGGACAGAGGACAGCTACTACAGTTACATTTTTCATCACAAGGAAGAAAAACACCAGAGATTTAAAAATGGTCAGGCTACACAGAATGTTGTCTGGAATGTCGTTGGAATGTCACAAGGGTCCGCACCATGAAAATTGTATAAAAATGGTGGCATACTGTAAAATCACACTTTCATCTGTGACATGAGATTACCATGTAACCTTCTGGGTTTTGGCCTCTTTTATCAGTCATGGTGCTTCTTCATGATACTATTTATAAAACTGCACATTCTCAGTTTTGTAAGATGAAGATGTACACAACCTCAGCCCGTAGAATGTGTACGCTTGTATGGAATATGCATGTTAATATCTATTCATCATGCTTCTGTACTGGTTGTCAGGGTCTTGTTGATGGGTGGGCATGGACATTTGATTATTGTCTGGATTCTTCATGGACTCCAGTTTTGTTCTTTGTTCTTGAGATTTCTCAATGTCTTTGTGTTTCTTGTTTATGGTTCGTTTTCTGTTTTGCACTGATATCCCTTCCCTCTTATGTCTCGGTTTGTGCTTCCCGTCTGTCCACTTCCTGCCTGGTTGCAGCGGATCACCTGTGTCTCATCAGTCTATCAGTCTACATCAGTCACAGCCTTGTTCTATGTGTCTCTCACCCAATCAGGTCCTTCCCTGCCCTCCTCTTCTCCTACCTGTGCCTTGTTGTGTGATTAGTTGGGTCACATCTTCTGATCAGTGGTTATCCTCCATGTTATTCACCTGTCTGTTTGTTTGTTTCAAGTTTTGTTGGTTGCAAGGTTAGTTATTTTGATTATCAAAGTACTACAATTTCACATCACCTGCTTTGTTCTCTTTGCATTCGGGTCCACCTTCCTCTCACATCCTGATGCTGGTGAGAACTGTGGGCTGGAGGCATTAGGTTAACGCCATATCTCAGGTACATCTTGTGAGTTCCTTCAAATTTTCACAAATGTCCACTGGGTCTCCAGAATGAACTGATAAGATTTGGGTGAATAAAGGTCAAAGTCTCTGTGAACATCACGGAAACACAAAACTGCAATGCAGTGTTTCTAGTCTGACCTGCATGCAATCAATGCTGTACCAAATATAGCCAAAAGCTAATTTCGATGTTAAGTTTCCGGGTGGAAGCTTTACAAGCTAAAACAGAGGCTAAATAAACAGCAAATATTTCACTATAGGGGGACATCATCTGTTAAAAAAAAGAAAAACAATCAGAATGATCATCAATTCATCCCAAGAATAAATTCTCTTTCGGAAGCATGCTATCAATGATCCCAACGTGATTAAAACTGTGAATAAAATTATCAAAGTTCAGTTCAAAAACTGCTCGACACTCCGCACCCCACTGGCCACATTCCGAGTACCTTTGTTCAGTTACTACAGACTTGATTGTCTTTCAGACATGTTTCCACACTTGACTTAAAATTGTTCAAGATACTGCATTCCTGCTGACAACATCTCAGCTGCCTTAACAGAGAAGGTGTCTCATCCTCATGTTGTGCAAAAAAAAATTACTGTTTCACGGGCTTTGGTGACAGATTGTGGATTATTTCTAATTATAACCTTTATGATTATGATTGAATTTGAGTTTTATATTAGGCAGAGTTGCAGAACATATATTGTACAAGAAAATTGGGAATATGATTGTAATCAGCTGTAGCCATAAGGAGCATAGATAAATGGTACTTATGTTGTTGCCTTCACTTGGTGATACAGTGTGTCGTCAAGCAATGCTGGTTTGCTGTGTGTAGCCACTTAAAGAAACCCATTTCTGTGCTTGCACTGAAATCTTGTGGTTTATCCATGCATGTAGTTCAATTTTCTAACTCAATAAAATTCAACAAAAGACCAAGAAAATGACCACTTTCTCTTCATACCAAGTTGTTAATCACTTTACTTGAATAGAACTTGAACATAAATCAAGCCACCCCCGAACCAGGGAATTCATTTGCCCCCAAAATGGTATCCTACATTGTTTCTATTGTTCTGCCATGTAATTTTAACACATTATGTGCCACCACATTAAGTGTTAAAAGTTTGCAGTCACTTTGTGCTTTTTTTTCCTGATGAATCTGGTTTCAGAAGCTGCAACTCAGCAGCAGCGGGGATATGGCAACATAAGAGAGCTTGTGCAGCAAGCCACTGATCCAGCTGGAGATGTTTGCAGTCTTAAAAGTTTTTCCTTGATTTTCACCTGTGGTTGAAGGAGGTGTGTCTTGACATGACCTTAGTTTTAGGCTGAGTTTTCTTGTTGCTTCAAGCTTTTAAAGCTCCTTTTTCCTCAGGAACCAAGAGTTCAAACATCCATGCCAGTATTCCAGGAGTAAACATCTCTGGGAATTGTTAAATCTCCCAGTGACACCTTGAGCTTACTTTACACTTAATACAGCACAACAATGGGAGCGAGAGGGGGGCAGAGAGGGAATATCAGGATTTAAGGCTGCATGGGTTACAGCTCAGCACAGCTCAGCAAATGAGTTACAGTTATGCAAGAGCTCAGTCAGCCCAGCTGGAGATCAGAGAGGGAGAGAGAGAGAGAGAGAGAGAGAGAGAGAGAGAGAGAGAGAGAGAGAGAGAGCGAGCAGCGAATCAAGTGAGAGCACAATGGGACAAGCTGAGGGACAGAGAAAGGCTAGAGAGGTAAAGACAGCATGTGAGCACACAGCAGGCAGATTGCAGACAGAAACATCCCCACACTCATTCCCTCTCCTTCTCTCTGTCATACCTTCCTGCAGCATCATGAGCAGCGACTCTGAGGGGATTTTCCTCTTGCTGCTGAGGGAGTGAGGGAATTAAAAGAAGAGGACCGACAAGAAGAAAAGAGAGGAGAGGAGGGGGAAGTCAGGAAAAGAGTAAGCAGGAGGAATAAGAAACAATCTTTTTCATACAGAAGAGCCAACGCACCTCGCCATGTGAATTCCTCCTTCTCCTCCTCCCCTCACTTCTACTTCTAACTATTCTTCATCATCATCTTTACAACCTGATCCCATGTTTCCAAAAGTGGGACCCACTCCTCAAACCACGGGCATCCAACTGTGGATGCTGCTGAGCCCCTTGGTGTGTGTCCTGGTGCTGGCAAGAGGCTCAACATTGAGCCCTGAGGACTTGCAGAATGCTACTGCCATGTCTCTGCCGGGGAATTGGAGCGCCACGACCACCCAGCTGCAGCCAGACCTGCAGACAGAAGCCCAAACACCCACGGAAACTAAGACAGATGATCAGACAGAGACGCAAACCCCCGCGGTCACCAGCAACTATACAGGTCAGTCTGATTCTTGTTTTGCGTGAGGTTTGATGAGGATTTCTTGTGCAGAAAAAGTTTAGTTAAGGTGAGGGTAAACCAAACCCAAACCTTTTGCTCACTTAAACTGAATTTTTACTTCAGGTAGAAGTCTCAAGCAAGCTTTCTGACTGGAGGTTTTAATCTCTTGGTCAAAAAAATTGCAGTTACCAAAAAGGAATTTGATTCAATTTAATTTTTAAAAATTCCTACTAATAAGTTGTTGTGATAATGGTTCCTGCTGGACTTCTTTTCAAATGTGAGAACTTGCGAGAAATATATAAGTAAATTACGGTCCAGTTGTGAAGTCTCTTTGCAGAACCTTAACCTGAACCTAACCTCAGCCATGGCTGCATGTATCTTCTGTCATGGATTAACTTTAGCACTAACCCTAACCCCCCAACCCTAACCGTGGGAAGCTGAGCTGGTGTGAACGCTCTTTGAGAGGAAACAGGGTCAAGAACAATTAAGTCAATAAAGTTTATGTAAACACAAAACTTAGGTGAAAGTGCCTCATTTACAGCCCGTTTCTTCCACAAACTTCCGTTACTGTTTTCCATGTAACTCATAAATTTTACCCGTTCCTCCAACATTGGTCAGTCAGCGATGAGTTTGAAAAGCAGACTGGAGCAAAAGATATGAAATAGTGGCCAGCAAAACACCATCACTGCCCTACATGATTTAAAGCGGCAGAAAATCAAACGACAACTTCTACTTGCAACAGGGTTAATAGGCTTTTTGAGCGGAATGGGAAACATTCATATATGCTGCTATGTGCAGTGAAGTATAAAAGAAATTGTGCCCGCAGTGCTTGTTGGTAGCTGGTTTGAAGTCTGAGCCTGAGCACCCATCTAAGCTCCAAGAGACAGTCTAAAAATATTCACTTTATTTGTATTTCACTCCACCACAAGTAGAAGTATTCATATAACAAGTGCGTCGTGAATAACTCAATTTGTGCAGGCTGACAGGCATGCGTTTGGGGTACAACTGGGAAAACCCTGATATTTGAGGTCAGTAGTTGAGGTTGTGGGTAGGTCTACCAGTACTTAGTTTAAATCTATGTAAATACCCTCAAAATGACCAAAATAGACACGCGTGTGTGCACATCAGGACTGTGTGTGCATGTCATTTGATTGATAGTAAATCTGTACATGCACATTCAGCAAGCCTGCAGTTTGTGTGTGCTTGTGTCAGTGTGCCCTTGCAAGACAAACGTATGTGCACATTTCACATCATTAACAGCCAATTGTGTGTACCCTATTTCGGATAGAGAGAGGAGAGAGAGAGAGAGAGAGAGAGAGAGAGAGAGAGAGAGAGAGAGAGAGAGAGAGAGAGAGATTAATTTTGGGAGAGATTTGGTCTGCCCCTCATCTCTTTATAGGGACACATGAAGATCAGAGTCTACTTCGTCGTATGGATCGGGGTGAAATTGGGGTCAGATGTTCATTTGAATGGTTACGGCCAGGATGATAAGCTGGAGCTGGGCAATGTACAGTAATGTATCAGTGAAGGGTTTGCATAAAAGATGACACTTGATTGTGTGCGATTGTGTTTGCTCGATCACCATAATTATGAGTTATGGGTGCTGCCATCACATATGTTTGTTTTAGTGTGCAAGAAGGCAGATGATGCAGCTGAAGACATTTGGCTATATCCAGGCAGGAGTTGCTCAGCCTGAAGAGAAAGATGCAGCGCTGCTTGCATGACTTCACCTCCACTGGAGCATGAGCTGCTTTTCTCTTCTTCTTTGCCCCCTCTGTCCATTCCCCATCCCTCTCTTTTCATTTTCCCTGTATATCTCCACTGTTTACACTCATTTTCTGCTAGTTGCCTTTTCATTGTCCACCACTAGTCTTAATGTTTGCCTTTTCCTCTCTTAGCATCTTCTCCCTTCCACTGCTTCTCTGTTACTTTCATTCTTCAGCATGTATGCTTATGTCACTCGTTCACCCTGCCTTACTCACAGAACTCATATCGTCACGTGTAGGCACAAGTAGCTTTCAGCAGATGACAAAATGGACAACTCACGTGCCTAATACACACATTATGGACGCACACATATTAGAAATGGGTGCACTCAAACGACACCAATCTTCTTAAAGGTTTAGAGAATAAACACAGTTGCTCGTTTCATAACGGCTGCTCTGTGTCTGACAGAGCAGGAATAAGCACTTTATACTTTAATAACACACACACACACACAAACACACACACACACACACACACACACACACACACACGCATGCGCGCTCACATACACAGGTGATCAGCTGGCTTGCCACATTGCACCACATGCATGAATTGCACCAGACCAAAGCTTTTTGTGAATGTCCAAAAATTTAAAATCCTGGAGGTGTGATTAACAGCTCTGATTGGTAGACCCGTGTGTGTATGTGGGGCAATGTATTCTAAACCCTTTTCCCACAAACATTAACAAATAAAAGCAGTGATTCTCACTTTATTTGCTGTTTCCCGCCAATTTGACTCATTCCCTCAGGTTGAGATTAGAGAAGAAGAACCATGGTTATATTTGTAAATATTTGAGGTTTTTTTTTTTAGGCTTCTCAAGTATAAAACCAGTCTTAACTGTCATTTATAGAACATAGAATAAAACCTTTTAGTTAAGGAAGGCTTTTGTACGTGTAGAGATTGAGAGAAGATGTATAGATCAGCCAAAGTACAACTACTGAATGGAGACAAATCCCACCTGAACTGGCCTAACCCTTTGTAGATGTTCTTTAACACACAAAAAAAAGGATGCTCATAAAATTTAACATCTATATTCACATTGCCATTTCCACCATTTACCAAACACTTTTAACTAAAAATCAAAATATTTCATCCCTGAAATTCGTCATTATTCAATCATACATCGTCACCTTCTTATAATAATTGCCTGTTATTTCTGACAATTTTTTTTGACTAATACAGTTACTTATGATATTTTCCCTCCAGTTTTGGGGGTTTCCTGAAAAACTTGAAAAAAATGCCGTTGGCGATTATTTTCAGAAGGCGACGATATGTAACTTATTAATTTCTCATTTTAAATCTTTTTATGATGTACAAGGCAGATATGATGAGAAACTGCACACAACTAAGGGAGAGGGATAGCGAGAGAGTTGACTTGGGAGCATCTCTGGATGTGTTTGTATTGCAGGTGTGTGTGCAGTTATACACCAAAGGGTCTCTTGGGGATCTGTATACACTACAGATTAGGCCCTGGTATGAAAACTTTGGCTGATACCATGGCTGATATAAACATTGCTATTATGGCCTGTGTGGATATGAATTATTCAGTAATGAATGTGTGTCCCTAACATCCTTGCATGGAATGAGAATGCTTTCAGCTTGGACATGCGATACAGCAAATACTCCCAAAACATGTTCGCTGTCCAATCTCACAGGTCTGAGAGCAACTGCAGTTGGACATTTACCCTCTGCAGAGCGGGTGGACTAAAAATCCTACTTTCTGAATTCACATCTTTAAAATCAATGAAGCTGGCAAGGTAGATGTGTGAAGGTTTAGTCCTTGAAGCGTTGGAGCTTTCAGACTATGTCATCGCGGGCAGTGGCTCGTTATGCAGCTCAGCCACCTCAGGTCCTTCCAGGAAGAACATTGATCAGAGTTTCATTACCTCGACCTCAGGTGCACTGTCTTTCATTTCAGATGCTTGAATCTGTAGCTCTCTCTTCTGTTTCAATCCTCTGTGGCCCATTTTAATAGCTTCAATATCATCCATTTTTACTTGTAATTATTTTGCTCTTTGTTACTCATCTCACCCGTGGATGTAATCATGAGCGGCGATCAATAGAGTCCATCCGCTTTCATCTAGCAGTATCGACTAGCTTTCATTCAGCATTTGGCACGATGGCCCTCATATCCATCCATTACATATACTCAGTATTCACCAGAAAAAAAGCTGCATAGAGTAGCTGTCATACAAATACACACGTAGAGACCAACAAAGAACACAAACAGCACTCACAAAGTATCACTACAGTAGTTAGTACGATCTGTCCCAGCTACACATTCAAAGATCAAATTTTCAGGATTAATATCAATTAATAGATTATTAATTAATAGATTAATATCAGACAACAAACCAAGAACTTAATTAAAACTCGTACAGTTCATTTCCATGTACATAAAACTGGGGTCTGTAATTTAATTATCAGCCTGGAATACCTCTCACATAGTTGCAGAGTGAGAGCAAAAGCCTGTTGTTTAGCTCACTCTTGGCCTGTTTGCTTGTTCACAATCTGAATCTGGTCTCAATGACAATAATGTGAAAATAGTGGGAGTCTGTTAATGAGTATACTGAAGTGTGCAACGAGCATTTTCTCACTTAAATAAGTCGAATGTCATTTTTATGTCAAGCTGCTAATGTACTAACATTGTTAGCAGTGCCTGAATGGTGAGTTTTTCAGATCCAAAACTTATAAAACCGTCGTTCTTTGCCTTTTTGGTAGCTCATCCCATTCCACAGTAGCTTGTAGACATTTACTGATGTTCACTAGCAGACGGAACTGACAATGACAGACTTCCACACGGTACAAAGTCAATAGTTTCGTATGGACTCCAGGTGTACGGTACGTGGAGGGTTCAAAAATAATTTCAAAAAGTGTAGGAAGTACCTAGATGGCTTACTTCACAACGAGGCTTTTGTCTCCCATTTTCATATTTGGTGAAATAAACCAACTAAACATGAGAAGCTCCAGCAGCTTGGACGGGTGGAGGTGGTGTTGAGGTGCTGGCATGCTGCTAACGTATAGTCGTTATTTCAGCCATTAAAAAAGGCTTTAAGCCTTAACATTAACACGCTAACATGACCAATTAACCCCAAGAGTTTGTGTGAGAATTAATGTTGCTGTAAATCCCTAAATAAGACCTACATCAGTTACTTAGCAGGCAGTCCACCCCTTAATCTAGTCAGGCAGGAGTTTATAGTGAATCCTTACTGTCTGTGGTCATTTATTTTTTGTCCAAAACTATTCTTAAAGACAGAACTTTCATATCTGGGAAACACCTTCCTCTTATACAAAGCAAAGGAATCGGTGACAGATAAAACTAGCGTTCCATGTGGCAAGCCAACAGGATCTAACCTCCTGAGCAAAAACAAATACCGATGTTCTGTTTTAGATACAGTATCTACCTCATGATGACAGTATAAGCTGCTTATTCTTCATTCGGAGTGGATAAAATAGTCAGCCAAAAGCCTAAAACCTAAATGTGAAATGTTAGAATGCCTTTAATCTGATTATCAGGCCAGCAAAGCCAATTACCTTTGTCTATTCCAGGCTATTTCTGGTGCAAGAAATCCTGTTAATGACACGGTAACACACAGGAAAACAAATGCTTACACACTCACTATAAGCAGGTACAGTGTAGTTTCAAGCCAATTACTTCTGTCCTTTTGAGTACATTTGTAGCCTTTGAGGCTTCCTCAGTGTATTTTTTTTTTATTTAGAACTTGGAATCATTTGAGCTCATATTTGGTTTAAACCAGATTGTATTTTGAAATAACTTCACGATTGACTGCATTTCTTGAGTGCTTATATCCAAAGCTCACATTTTCCTCCTCAAATACTCTGACACCGATGAACTAACATGCAAGGTTCAGCTCTGATCAGCTGGACCACTTTTGTGTTTGAGGTCTTTCCAAGGAGACCTTTATATTGAAGACTTGAACCAACTGCAAGGAGAATCTGCCCTACCTCCTGAGCCACTTCATGGTGTCAGGATTTCTGTACCACAAGAGTGATTAAAGCGAGGACATGTACCGCACATGCCAGGACACACGCATGGGTATTTCTGTCAGCAGCGCACACTATCGTCACTCTTGTGCGCTGCAGGCTTGGCAAGCTGCAAGGCAAAGAGTTCCTTCTGTCTCTTGCCTGTCAATCCAATATGGCTTTTGGCAGCCAGTCAACTTCATTATTACCTTCCCACGGCTTAAAACTAGCACTTCTCATTGAGGGAAGTCACTGAGGGAACTGATCCTTCCAAGGAAGGAAGCAGAAGTAAAGAAACAGGGAAGACACCTTCCAAAAGCACTAATGGCACATTGTTTCATGACCAAAAATGCAACTACACTGCATATAACCTGCTAAAGCCACAGTTGGAAATTTGTGAAATATACTTAACCTATTCCAACAATTCAGTAAAGGATCAATAGCTACCATTGTGGTATTTCAAAAACTGCTCAACGGACGGGTTTGCGTCTAGAAAAGACAGCCAGCCTGAAAGTTGACTATACGAACAGTTGTATTTAAACCCAAACCATCACATAACCAAGGACAGACAGATATTTTTTGACAGCCTTTGAATCAAACTTCACCAGCTCTCTTTCTCTGCAGTCATTTCAGCAACAGGATTCATCTGAAGGGAATTTTTCTTTCTGTCACAATGGCAGGCAGTGTGGTGAAGAATATCAATACCTATGAACATGTAATTTTTAGTGGTAGCTCATTACTACACATTGTTACTTTAACTCACAGAAGTCATACGTATGAGTAATGCGTTATTGAAAAATGTACTTTTGCAATGTGTTACCACTGACACTGGCCAAGGGTAGTAAAAAATATCGCGAGGAAAAACAAAATCAGGACAGGCTAGGGCAAAAGAAAATTGGTGCAGTCCTTCCCAAATGCAAACTCCTTATGGATCAATGAGTAATGACAGTTACCTATTTTCTTCTGGACAGGTAATTTGTCCATCTTTCAGTATGTTCTCTTACATGCCTGGAAAGGGACAGGTGAGGGGGTATTTAGTTGGTTTGAATCTGCAACCTCAGCGTCACAGGCAGATTCCACCAGAGGCACCGCAACAACTCTCCACAAATAAAAATTAAAATTGTGCAAATGTCAGAGTGGATCAGGCCAGGGGTCAAAGGTCAGAAACATTAAAACATGCATTTTTTTTTCACAAGAAAATACTCCATGCAGATCTGATCATAATGTATCTATCACGCTACGACATCAAAGTTGTTCCTCAACTTTGAAAAATCACAGGATTTTAAAAGAAAGCATCAACAATTCAATCTTTGACAGGCAAAGTTTCATGACTTGTTTGTTTGTTCTGTTATGTCTGTTACATTATTCTCACAAGATCTTGTAATTAGCGCATAATCTAGTGGTCCTGGGACACTGTGCTTCTGAAACGCTCCCAGTGGGCCTCATGTGCCCAGTGGGTTCCCACCATCACATGCCAAAATATCCTACACACTCTCCCTTTCAGACTGGGAATACGAACACAGAAAAGGTACAAACGTCTGCGCAGAGATCGAGCTGCAAACATGTCGATGCCGTGGTCAAATCGAGAAACTACAAAATCACAAACGCTCACTGCACTGTCATTTCTAGTTCCCTTTTGTAATTCCCTTTTTAAAGATCCGTTACCAACAACCTTCAGTGTGTATTTCATCCCCTGTATCCCAGGCTGCCAGGTTTACTTTACTTCCAGCCTTAGTTGACTTATTCTAGTCGAGACAAAGTGACAGACAAGGTGCACGAACATGCAAGAAAAGAAAGTGGAATTTAAGATCTTTTGTCACTTTCTCATGTAACATTGATGAGTGCTTTTTCGCTAAAATGTGCTGCGTTTTCTGTGGAAGTAATTACTTTTGTTTTTTGTTGTAATGGCATCAGTCAAGCTCCAGGCAAATCTGCTCTCCATGTCCCTTCTGGCATTGATAAAGCCTAAAACAGTATAGAAGCTCCTTCCCTGCATAGTCACATGTTTGCATTTTAAGAATTGTCATATTGTTTACAGCCTGCTTCTCGCCAAACACCTGACACCCACCCAACCACTGATGGCACAACAAAGGAATAACCTGAATCATGTCATTCAACACTATCAATGTTTCAAAAAACAACCAAAGAAGCTGGAACACGTGGACACGAGTACTTGCATAGCTTTATGAGTTTGCACATGAGCGCAAACTGTGCATGCAGGACAAACGCCAGGGGGATTAGGTAATCGGCTGTGATACAGCGCATCAGCAAGGTGCAACAGAAATAGATACACTGATGATGGAGAGGAGAGAAAGAGAAAGCCATGATGTTTGAGGTCAGATCACATTAAGAGCAGCTGGAGCAACGGGACAGAAAAACACTCAAGAAGAACCAAGCGGTAACACAGGAATGAGATGTAGCCGCTGTTAGCCAAGAATGCCATCAGTCATTAGCTTCAACTTTGACTTTTAGTATTTCAGTCTGACTCAGATGAAGTTTTTTTGGTTTTGTTTTGTTTTTGTTTTCACAGCCAACCGGGGAAAACTGAGAGCACAAGTCTTTCTCTGGTTCTGGGGAAAAAAAGCAGAAAGTCCAAGGAGTTCATACAAAAGCTTCTAAAATAACAATTTGTGTTTCACTCGTGTCAATAAAATGCAAAATAATCTCTATTTAATCACAAAGTATTCATACGAATTTCACGAGTTTCCCTGAAAGATAAGTCACTGGGGGTACAGAAGAACACAGCGAAGTGGATGTTTGGTTGATGGCGTGTGGTTGCCAGGTTTGAGGGTCTAGTGGTGTATTGGCATCCCATTTGCAACTGAACTTTTTGACTAGCAACCCAGGGTTCCTAGAGAGGCTTTTCTGAACCACACATGACTGGGTAAATAGTCAAAACACATACACATCTCCTCTAAACACCCACAGATGCTTGCAATCCTATGCACAAACACATCCAGAAAGATCCACTACACGCCAAAACACATTTTCAATCAATCCTGTGTAAAAGCTGCTTTTCATTTTGATGCTGCATGGGGCCACTTGGTGTGTTTTGTTTGTTGGTTCCTCACCAGCATACTTGTTCTTCTGTTTATCTCAGCATGTGAGCACATGGGGAGTGGGATGTTACTTCAGCATCGTTAGGTTTGCGGGGTTGGCGATGAATGTCCTCCTGGCAACAGCAAGTTAAAAAAAACACACCTATGCAAGAGTCTTAAAACACACTGTCAAGTAATATGTTCAATATTTTATCTGGCTTTATAGTGGTAAAGGCTTTTTCCTCAGCAGGTATGTGTAGGGGGTTTGTGTGTCTGTATGTGTGAGGAAGCTCAAGAGATACATGTTGGATAAATCCTAAAACCAGGTTGGCATGATATGCTTATGTTTCTCTCCGGATACTCCAGCTTCCTCCCACAGTCCGAAGACATGCAAGAGGGGTCGAGTTTAATCAGATACTCTAAATTGACCGTAGGTGTGGCTGTGAGTGTGAATGGTTGTCTGTCTATATGTGTTGGCCCTATGATGGACTGGTGATCCAACCAGGGTGAACCCCGCCTCTCGCCCAAAGGCTGCTGGGAGGCTCCAGCCCCCCCGCGACCCTTAACAGGATGAGCGGAAGACATTTGATTGATGGATGGATAAGTGACTACTCCTACATACAAATACTCATATGAAAACATGAGGTTGCGTGTGGAACTTTATAGGAAACCTGGGGAAACGTATGTGAAACCTATGGGATTACCTATGAAATTATGGGTTTATGTATGTGCAACCTGTGGAGTGACGTGAGATGCACTTGAAAGCCTTGAAAACTCTGATGTGAGCTCTTTGAGATAAGATGTGGAAGTCTATGAGATGGCATGTTAAGCTTGTGTAGTTTTGTGTCAAAACTTGAGAAAACATGAAATCCTTGAAAATATTACTGTAAGAAATCAGTGGAGTTACATGTAGAAAATTTATGGGGCTACATGGGAAATGTGTGGGAATACAGACATTGACCATAATGTGTTTTTCAGTAAGGGGAAAACACAATGTACAAAGTCAAGGAGATGTATGCAAATCTAGATATATGGTTTGTGTATATCATCTTGTCTTTGCTCTGCGATCAAACAAAAAAAAATTAAATTGAGCAAGGATCTTATTCTGCTCTAGATAGGAGCTTAAAATAAAACAAAATTTGATTCTTCTGAAAATAAATCTGCAGTACCATCTAACAATCTGCTCCCTGTTTGAAGCTGTTTGAAGAGCAAACATTGGTGGTGTTCTGCTATACGTGATGCAACTGTAATGACAATGTGCTGAAATGAGAACTGATCAACACACCAGATGAATGAAAGGTGATAAACCAACAAATTATCATTTAAAAAGGTGTCCTTTTTCATTAATATGCTAATTTGATCCCTTCCTGTTATTTCACAAAGACATTTACACTTATCATCCCAACTTTGTATTATTACAAACAGCAATCTCTTTCTGTATTGCCTGGAATTGGCAGGGGAGAAAACAAAGTGCTTGTGTATCTATTACAGCTCTCATTTAGTTTTAGGATGATCAACTCATTAATAACCAGAGCAAAAGATAAGCAAAATTACAAATACGTTCCCAAGTATTCATACAATTTCTGTATAAAATTGCTGTACTTAAGACTCTTCAGGTATCTGTACTTTAGTACAAGATGAAGGACAAGATGTCTGTCAAGACTTAATAAGACACCTGCTATATTCACTCTTTGAAAAGAACACTCAAGCTAGGCAGTCAACCTCAGAGAAATCTAGTATTGTGAAAAGTTGTTGTAAAACTCTGCAGTACGTTTTAATTAAAACTTCTGAGTACATTTTAGAGCCTGAACTTCCTTACCTGTACTTGGGTAATTAGGTTGAATCCATACTTCTGCTGTTACCAGTCTTTCATCAAATGAGTGTCTGTACTGCTTCTACTCACTACATGAAAAATGAATGTGGTAACGACTTGCCTGTAAAAACGTTAGCTAGTACCTGTTCAGCCAGCTAACTAACTACAGCTAATATTCTCTAGAAACTGTGGCGTTTCCAGAATGTCATGGATACCATGCATAAAGACTAAACTGCTTTTGCTTGCTCAATCTTCCTGTAATCAACACATTTGTTGAAAGATAACATTTTTTCTATGAACATATTTAGCCGCTAATCCTCAAACTCAAATTTTAAGGTAGTAGCACTTACTTACTACTTACTCACTGATTCTGTGTCATGTACAAGAGAAAATGGTTACATGTTAGTGGGTGTAAGGTGTCACGTAAATGTACAGAGTTTTTGGCATGTGTGAGTGCATGCATAATTTTCCAACTTATGGGAAGATGATTGAAAATGCTGACTACCCAAAAAAGCTCAAACCAAACACACTAGCAAAACAATACGCAACAAAAAGAATTTTACAGTGAATTCCAGTCGAAGGCAGATGAACTGATGTAGTATTTTTCATGGCTTGGTACGCTTCTACGCTAATGAATAAAAGACTAATACAATATCATGTCAACAATACTACTGAAAAGGGCCTGTATCTTTCTCGAGGGGAAGTGAAGGCATAAGCTACATGTTATATCAAACCAAGAACAGATGTTTAGATTTGAGAAAAACCCAAGCAATTGGCGTCAATCTCAAGGTCAAACTGATGGCAAATCCATGGCAAAACATTCAGTAGTTGTCAAGATACTGCTGTGAAAACCAAATTCTTCTGGTGAGGACAAATTAAGCTTTGGTCTTGTTTGCAATCTTTTTAACTGAGCTGTAAAATTCCTAATTGTGACAAATGTGCAGAGCTTGACAGTATGAGCAATATTCAAGTGACATCATAATTTAGCCATACTCTACATCAATGAAGGTCATAACAATGTGGTTGCTTAAAAAAAAAGAAGCACCAGATGCTGCAGAATTTTGTGCAGCTTTTGGCTGTGATGGTGGCCACCTGATGGACAGACACATCCATGTACAGTGATAGCATGAGGGGAAGGTCTCACTGGGAAAACGGAACGGCTTTTAGTTCCCCCTTTTAAAAACAGAGTCAGCTTGTCCTTGTTTCCCTGTACTGTACCCATAATGCACGTGTCTGCTGTGTGCCTTGTTGTGTGTGTGTGTGTGTGTGTGTGTGTGTGTGAGAGAGAGAGAGAGAGGGGGGATGCTGTCATCTCCACACAGGATCACGGGATCCTCTCTCCTGGACTCCACCACTGCAGAAATCCTCCCATCTGTCGCTCCTAATCAGCAGAGAGCAGCTTGCATGTTCATAGGGTCTTACACTGGAATGACATCTCTCTCTCTCTCTCTCTCTCTCTCTCTCTCTCTCTCTCTCTCTCTCTCTCTCTTTCTCTCTCTCACACACACACACACACACACTCAAACACACGCAAACTCATACACAAGATTACACTAATACTGACACAGCAAAGCAAGCCACAGCATCACATGCCCTTTTGGACATTACTCATTACAACTAGAAAAGGCAAAGCCAACTCCATGTTCTGGTTCCTTTCTCTGTCGATTTAAGCTCAAAGCAAGCATTTGTTTACATAGGCCTATACAGTCGATTACAGAGCTCGTTGTTTTAGTTTATGGCTCAAAGTTTTACTGTTTCAGTTCACTTTTACTACTCAACCTTGTTTTGAGCAGTAACTAGAAACTCAGCGAAGGCAGTTCATACAGACCCAATGTCCACCACCTGCCCTGCACAAAATGGGAGACACAAAGTTTGTGAGAACCTGTTGAACATGGATCAGCATTAAGAAGGTTCAGCTAAAGAAGGTTTATGAAAACTTGTGTACACAGAAGTCAACTAAGGCAGGTGGGAACTTATGACGAAATTATGCAGGAAGCCAAAGGAGGTACAAAACTACTAACTAAACTGAGAAAACAACTGCCGAAGTTCACAGGGAGACAAGTAAGCAAAACCAGCCAACAAAATATAATAAACAATCCAACAACAACTGAAACAGAAAAACAGACTAAAATACAAACTCCACCAGTGACACAACAAGAAACAGATGAACACAGGACAGGGCTGTGACTGACGAGCACTGATTGTTGGATGACACAGGTTATTCACTCAATAAAGGAGAGAAAATGAACAGACATAAAGAACAGCAAACCTACAAAAAGGTGAGGGATTTTCAAAATAAAATATGAGCTGACCAAAGATTTGATCTCAAAAAGAAACAAACCACACACACCAAGGAAAACAAGGAATGCTACAAGGATCCAACTAAAGAGTCCATTATAACACAAGACCTTAACTGAATAGTATGTATGTGTAGGCATTTTTCTGTGCTATTTTGTCTTCTTATTGTTTTGCATTTAATTCGTTTTATTTATTTTATGTGTTAAACACATATTTTCTGTTGAATGGGAAAATAAGGAGTATTTAGTGTCACACATTTGCCCATGTATGCAAACCATGGTTGTAAAAGGAGAACTGGATACAGCATTTAAAGCAGGACTTTGTTCATTAAACTGAAAGTAGAATAAACGGATGATTATAAAAAAAAATCTAATTATTCAATCTGTGCTCCTCAACTGTCCAAAGGTCTTTAGAATAAATGAATCAAATTATGGTATGGATTGTAATTCTTCAATTTGGCCCCGATGTACATCATCACCCAGCCACCCCTGTGTTCACAGCTTGTTCACAACTATGAATGCCACTTGAGGACAGTAGAATTACTAATATTTTATGCCTCTGTGACCACATCGCCAACAGCTGTGCCATTCTGTTCTGCCGTCTATCCACTCTGTTCTTGTGGATGTGATGTCATTACGACTCAGAGTAATTATGACCAAAAAGTCTGAACTATACTGTCTGCGTGGACTTTTAATAGAAAAAGTTTTTCAAGCGTAGGTGTGTCTTGCCAAATCATGCATTCGATTCAAAAATACGAAACAAAACGCACTGTCTCCCTGAATGAAGCCAAATACACAGCAGATGTCTGCCATTCTACTTTTAGCAGTTGACAACATGTCTTACAGACACTTAATGTCTGACATGCTGGTCATAGCAAAGTTTTTGGGAGTGAAGTTAAAGACAGAAATACCAGCAGCGGGTCCCAAATTTGCTGAGTCATCACTAATGCTTAATAAGCCAGTAAAATAACTGCAGATATCAAAAGGTCTCCAGGTGTTGAAGAAAAAAACAACAACCCTATTTTCCCTTCGATTGAAATCTTTCCAAAAAAGAAAGCAATGTTTTGTGCACCACTGTAGGTTTGCATGAGATCCAGAAAAATCCCAGCAGCACAATCTAACATTAGCTACTTCATCACAACCCCTCTCAGAGGTATGTGCCTATTGTAGCACGAGGCAGATAAAAATAGAATTCGTTACCTCTATCACTCTTCCCTGTGTAATTGCTAATTTCGGAGTAGAAAACAGACACTGCGGCTGAAGTTACATCTGTGCTCAACATGGGATAGAAGGAAGAAGCAAGAAAGGGAGGTGAAAAGAAGAGGAAAGAAAGTGATTGAGAGGTAAAAAAGAGGAAAAATGATTGAGAGGCAGAGTGAGGGAGACCAGGATAAGATGGGCCAATAATTTGAAGTCATACTTCAACCAAAATGTGTATTTTGCCTTTCAATACTTACGAACAGCTGTCTTTAATTCATATTTTTTCCCCCTCCTGCTTTGCTGCTTTTACTTTATACAGTGGTTTGATATAATCCACGTTTTCTCCTACCAACCCTATGTTGAATTTCTCTTAGCTGAATTTCCCTGACTGGAGTTGGAATTTAACATGGCAACCCTGGAGGATTCCCTTTTCTTTGTGTTTCATTCTTGGTGTTGTATGCAAGAATCCAAACTAACAATGAGGTGCTCTTCTGTGTGTCTGCTCAGGTCTGTCCTGTATCTCTGTCCTGCCGCCACGCCGGGGTTCCTTCTATGTGGAGAGTGGTACGGGAGTGTCGGTTGGCAGCGTGTTGGCCTTCTGGTGCCGTGAGGGATACCAGCTGGTTGGCAGTGACAAAATCGACTGCAATGTCAGGAATGGAAAAGCCCAGTGGAGCAACTACTTGCCTGTCTGTGAAGGTACTTATACACACACATACTCAGGAATGCAAAAGAATGCTTGGGAAATTCTTATACCCTTTTCCGTGGAACTCTGCAGGGGCCACAGAGAGAGAGAGAGAGACTATTCTGAGCCTCGGAGATATAACTTATTCCCCAATTTTTAGGTCTCACCATAAAATATAACTTGCCCACTCTATTTAGTTTGTGGCAACAAGATAAAACTTGTTCAAAAATAGAAGAAATATAAATTCAGGGTAGCAGTTACATTGCATGACCCCTAATATTTTTTCCTCTCTCTATGGCCACTTCAGGGCTCTGTTCTTTCCTCCTCCTGCTGTCAGCATGAACCCACGCTCCCTTGCACTGGTTGGAGTAGTTCTCACTTCAGCAGCACTGGTGATGCATGAAATCTGGCTGCAGCTTGCATGTAATGCATCACCAGCGAGCATGTGTACCACCTTTTTAATGCTCAGGGGATGTCTTGAACATTTCCTCTCAGCGTGCAAACATGAAATGAACATCTCACTGACTGGAAAGTAGCTGCAAATAATTTCCAAAGCAGAAACAGGATGTTTCACTCTTTTGCGTTTCAATGGCAGCGATCCCGAGACCAGAGGACCGTGGTTTGAGAGTTGCAGTGCTGGCCTCGGTGGTGAGTGGCATCGTCATCCTCGCCATGTCCCTGTCATTCCTCATCTGTTGCCTACAGGAGCGATCCAGCAGGGACAGAGCCAAAAAAGAGGGGCGGATCAGGTAGGACCCCCCCCCCCCCCAAAAGCCCCCTGTGGTGAAACACCTCAGTAACAAGCTTGTTTTCTATCCTCAGCACAGTGGGGGGGTCTACTAAGCTGCTAAAACGCTCTCATCCTCAGACGCAGGGAAAAACGCTCAGCTCGTCGTAGCGAGTGTTGGCTGGAGAGAGAGGAGGGAGAATGGGAGGCTTTCCCTCCTCCCAAGATCTTCCACCTCTCCCAGAGGATGAACCCCCGTCTGGCACCAGACAGCCCGCTCTACTTGACCGGGGGCCTCGGTGGATATGAGAACAGAGGATATCAGAGGTGAGTCGCGAGCACTAAAACACACAAACGGCTTGATTAGCATTAAGAAATGCAGTGGGGGGGGGGGGGGGGGGGGGAGGTGACCTATTGCACCTTATATTCATTTTTAAATCTAGTTTAAAATAATGTAGTAGAAATTAAATTTAAAAAAATATTTTTTCTTGTTCTGATGATATGACTTCATCAGAAATGCCTTTGTGCTGTACAGGGATTCAGGAAGATGACCAATCAGAAGAAGAGAGAAGAAAGTGCAGTTGTAGTCCCTAAGCCTCTGAGTTATTTTGGGTTGTCGCAGATGAAACATGACTAAATATCGCATGCGACTCCAAAATGGTGGTCTCGTGACACGGAACAATTTCTTTGGGCAGGTTCTTGAACATAAAAGGAAAAAGTTCAGTATTATTCTGTACTTTTATTATTGTCATCAAATCCTATGAAATGATTAAAACCAATACCTCACTTCTTTCTCTGAAATCTTTGAGACTGTCTGGTGCGCACAGAAAACGCTCACAGTGAAAGGAGGAATTAAAAATCATGGACACGCAAGAGGTCAAAGTGCGTTGAATACATTCCTTTTTGAGTCAGCTGATAGTTAAACTTCTTTTCTCTCCCACCCCCCCCCCCTCTCTCTCTCATATACAGGAGTCAGGAGAGTTTGCTGAAGGCAGCACAGCCGGGCGTTTACCGCTCTGATTCACAGCTTTACCCTCATGTCGTCCTCCAGAGAGTCCTGCCCCCAACAGCACCCTCCATCCCTTCCGCTCCCTCTGCCCCCCTCTACCTCCATCTCCCCTCTTCCTCCACCTCCTCCACTCCTGCCCACACAGCCACACACTCTCAGCCTCACATGATGGCGCAGTACCCCACCCCAACGTACCCGCCAAACCCCAACACAGCCGTGCCCCCCTTCCCTCACCCAATCCCCGCTCCAATCTACCCAAACCCCAGCCCGAAACCGCAGCAGCCATGGCAGTAACTTCACCTCCCTCATGAATGACAGAAAACCATCAATATCTAATGAGGTGCTGCGCCTTACTTGGGGTGTTGTCTTGAGGAACATTTTGGACTCGTGAAGTCTTTTATATTCCCTACAACGCTGCAAACACGTAAGCAGATGTGAAGGAAGAGATGCAGCCAGTGTACTGTAGTCGTTCCCCACCTTACTGCATGCTTGCTGGCCTTGGATTCAGCAGGAAGTGAACTTAGAGGGCTGCTGAGGTACTTCCCACGAGAGAAGCACTATTTAGGAGCAAATCTCGCTTTCCTTTCCATCTGGGAGAGCCTCAAGAACCAAGCTGAACTTGAAAAAATGACAATGAAGGACTTCAACAATGGCCGCCAGTGTTCAGGCAACTCAAGCCCCTTTTTCCCTCTCTATCTGATCGACAGTAAAGTAATCTAGACAATACCACATGTATTTTACTTTAAGGCTAAAACCTCCTTTTTACCTGAGCCATTGATGATATAACAATATGTCCTGATATTTTTCCAACACGGCGTGGGGAGAATAGATAGTAGCAAGAGTTTAGTGGATAGCAGGCTCACTAGTGCTGCTGCAACGACTGAATGCAGTCGATTTTGTGCCATTTGTATGGATTTAATAACACAGCGACTGTTTTTCAATTGATTCTGTCTTTCTCAACTAAAATCACTCTGTTTATTTTCATCGATCTGTTTTGCCTGAACCCATTCTGTCATTCAAGCTTTTGACTGGCAAAATATTTCAGCTTTCCAAGCTCCAGATGGCTGTTTAAGAACATGTTGAATACACAAGAGAAATGAAGACTGGAAATCAGAACTTCAGACAATGACAGATAAATCACAGAAAGTCATCCTTTATTGATTTTTTTTTAAGGTGAGTGTATGTGAGTGCGTGTGATAAAGCAAAGATTTCTACAAATTTAAGTTCGAAAAAACTTGAAGTTTGTTTTGGAAAGAGAGGCTTTTAAAAAAAGTGGGGGTTCTGCTTTGTTCTTAAAGCCATAGCTCATCCCAAAAGTGTGTTTTTGCCTTTCACACACTCACAAATAGATGTCTTAAACTTACAAATACATTTTATCCTTCCTGCATTACCTCTTCGAGCCAGCCACGTACATTTAGCTTGAAGATAATCGTGACTAAGGGCTGACAACAGCGACCAGTAGAAAAGAACGGCAAAACTGCCCCTAAAACATCCAAAACTCTCAAGTGGTCATGCCAGGCATTACTTGGAAAAAAACAAAACAAAACAAGGGGATTACTAAGCATACCGCGAGGTAAAGAAGTGGATTTTGGGGCAGTTTTGCTGCTGTTTTTCTATAGCAACTGTTAGCCATCAGTTCCTTTTAGCTTTCAGCTTAAGATATCCGTTTGCCTCTCTCTGCGTTCTGGTGTCTCAAAGGGGGGAAATAAACTTACTGTGATCTCAAGACACCACTTTGTGTGTACTTGAAAGGCAAAACGTGCTTTTTTTGGTGGAGTACCTGTTTAATGTAGTGAAGGAGATGGATGAGAACCGATAAACTCAAATTCACTTGAATTCTCTAAACCTCCGCTGCAGTTCTTACCGGATGCTGCTCCTAGTTTCATTTTTTAATATATTCATTTACTATTCCCGTGTTATAGTATTTGTATCTGCATTTTGAAAACATGTGAGAGCATATTGCTTTAGTCACTTTACACTCTTACTTTCAACTGTAGGACTCAAGTAGCCGCACTAATAAATCTGCACTTTATGATGTTTTGAAAGGGTCTCAGAGGTTGGGGGATGGTGATTCGCCAGCTGTGACTGGTCATCCTAGATGATGCATCTTCTGTAAACTAATGGTTGTAATATAATAATAATATGACTGGAAATAAAAATGAGAGATTTTTTTGCTTTGGTGAATATTTCATCTTGTGTTTTTACTGTGAGCACAGTTTCTGATCGACAGAAGGGAGAGAAGAGGCAAATACGTGAATAAAGAGACTTAAAGAGGAAGAGAACGAGAGGAAGTGGAACTATACAAGAAGATGAAGCTAATTTATCATCATGTCACAAGGGTTAAAAATGAGGAGATGACCTCATTAGCCTGCCAAGTGACTGATACATGAGGAATGAGGAAGATGGAGGAGTTTCTGATAATAGCAGCCATATTTATTCCCCCCTCCCCAAAAAAAGAGGTCTCAATATTCAGACTTTGAACTTGATGTGTTACTGAAATTTAAAAAACAAAAAAAACAAAAACTGGACATGATTATTATCTTTTTGGTCCATGAGAGAAAGACGCTATGCCAGGGTACCCTTGCACAGAAAACCCTTGAAACACATAAACTCCACACAGGAAAGGCCAAAGTTAGATGGCAGGTTTGAACCATCTTGGCAGGGCCAACCATTGTGCTGCCCTGTGATAAGATAGATGATTTTAATTTACAGCGCCAGAGATGATCGTTGCTTTGTACAACCAGAGGGCACCTTGGGAGCACATACCTCAACCACGGTGAGACAAACTAAATTAAAAAGCAGCCGCAATGACCCCTTACATGTTAGAGTGTGACTTTTCTGTGGAGCAAAATGGAGGCGAAACCTGATAATATTGGAATTTTACATAAAAGAGTAGACTTATGCGTGCACTGCGGAGCATATATCATACCCTGCGTTTACTAAGTGGTGCTAAAGAATGTACATTGGATTTTATATTGCTGTATATGAACTTTCTAATACTTATATAAATCAAATCATATTTGTTCCATCAGGCAGACAGTAGGTGGCGCTATGACTGTGTCTATCACTGTAGCTGGTAGCATGTGAAGGTTGGATATGATCTGAACATGTGGAGTCCAGCTCCAGATGTTTCCTTCTTTATGAAATATCAATATATGCCAGCTGGCCCTGGAAGTCCATTTAACAAAGACTCACAAAGAGTATTCATTCACAGTAACCCAGCGAAGCACAGCTTTCACTTCGGATGACGCTTACTTCCACACCCTCCTGTGGGTTGAGCTGGTTACATAAACCTTGCGTGCTGTGGCCTCCTATTTGTCTCCTGACTTGAGTCGGTTTGTGACGGGATTAAATAGGTTCAAATATGGTCATCGTGAAGTCAAATATGCAAAAAGAAAAGGCAGGGGTGCTGCAACATTTTAATTCCTGTAATTTGGCAAATTGTAGTGCAAGTGAATCACAAACTACAATTGCCTACAATGAATGAAACGTAATGAATCCGACATAAAACCAAAGGTATAGCCTTTCTATGACAACTTGAAAGACAGATATGTGATACCCTCCTGGTATTGTATTGTAATGAGTTTAAGTTGCTATTTAATGTGTTTGAAAATACAATTGATATTAAAAAGTTGAATTTGATGTCACAGTGTTACACTGTCTAATTGGACTGCATGTATAAAATACTGGTGGGAGTTTAAAGAAGACGACTGTGAGGCACTGTGACCGCAAGCACGCTCTGCACTGCAAAGGATGAGTGGCAGTAAAATCAGGCAGCTGAATTGAATGGAAATCACCGTAGCTTCTAGAATTACACAAACAAAACACCTTTTTGCCATCACCCTCTTTTAAGGGCGGAAAATCAACACTAAACACCTGCTCATTTGTTTTTTGTGTGCTGAGTCAGCTGAGAGGTGAATATAATAGTGAACCGATCGAAGACTGCCGGAGGAGAGACATAAGACGTGAGGAGGGTTTCCATTTAATCTGGTCACGTACTGATAGAAGTACTTCGATTAAAGGATTAAAATGAGGAAATTGCGCATGTGGAGTCAAAATTCATAGTATAGTATTTTTCTTTATTGCAACAAATATTTATTTTCGTTAACTTTTCAGGATTCTTTGTGGAGAAACATTGCAACCAACATGGCCAACATGCCTCTTTTGGATCCAAAGGAAAATTATTTGGATTTTATCTTCTCATACTGCAAAATTCAGAGCGGGGGAATAGTCTGGTATATAGTTGATATTTCTGTCCTGATCACTGGCATTGGTGCCAATGCTACCCTGCTTTGGTCATTTCTGAAAGAAACAAAATCACTTTCAGCTTCAAAGGTGGGTTTAGTACTGCTATTGAAATAAATGGACATGACAAATGTGGGGCAAATATTCTTACCGTCCGTGCTCCCTAGGTCCAGACGGATAGATATCATCGTCTTCTCCCATACGGGAGCTGAGACCCACAGATCCCTGCTAGTTAGCTTAGCACAATAAATGTTATGGATGGGATGTTTTCATATCCTACTGTCAAAAAAAAAACAAGGACATTCTTAATATAGTAGGTATCGAGATATGATTTTGAAAATATGTTTGTTCCACGCTGATGACACTAAGCTGTTTTAACTAGATTTAAAACTCTCCTGCTGTTTTCTCAGTAAAGTATAGTTCATGCATTGTGTCTGATTCTAAAATGACAATGTCTAAAAATGTTTAAATGTTATTTGATAGCGAATGTTATCTTAAACCCTTAAAGACTGTTTGGGATAAAACTGTATTTATTTTACTTATGATGAAGGTTAACTTTCATCTACCATGCATTGAAGCTCAGAAAACTAGCAATCAGCTGATGGCTCTCGGCTTCATATGTCCTCATCTTTGTCTTCCAGGTCCTTGGTATGAACCTTGTTGTGATGGATCTTGTGTTCCTGTCTTTAATGCCTTTCATCTTTGTTTTTGACTTTCTGGAGGACATACACAGCAACAGAAATGAATCAGGTGAACATTGTGATTACGGTCATGATTACTTAGCATAGACAGCGGGTTTAAGAAAAGTATTTGGTTTTGTTCAACAACACCAGTGTTTACAATTCTGCAATATGGCTACTTGGCAAGTGCCTTCAAAGACGACACGAGCTTTTCAGGAAATTCACATCTTTGCCACCCTCCTCAGAGCCAGAAAAGAAGATAGATACCCCTCTCCCCTCTGTACATTCCTTAGAGAGCTGAGAGACCAGCTAATCAGCTTAGCGCACTGAATTTTAGATGGGAAGTGTTCCTATCTTCATTGGAATCATCAGATACACTCGACAAAAAAATGAACGCAACTTTTTTTTTTCATTTCCATTTTTATAAGTTCAAGAAGAGGATGAAAGTCCTCTTAATTGCACACCAAAGCTTTCTTCGTTGCAATTTTTGGGTGGCATAGTGGAACAGCGGTTAGCACTCTTGCTTATGGCAAGGAGGTCTGGAGTTTGAGTCTCAGCGTCCTCTTGGTCGTTTCTGTGTGGAGGTTCCTTGTTCTCCCCTTGTCTGTCTGGGTTCCGATGGAAATCCATCCACCTAACAGACGTAGCATATCAGCATCCCGATTAAACAGTAGAATTAGCATGATCCCGACGTCATTTCTGAGAATCTGGCAGTTCATCCAACCAGCCTCATAACTGCAGGCAACTCTGCAACATTTTCCTTCTTCACCTGCCTGCAAGATCATCAAAGCCGATGCATCGTTTGCTGTGCAAAAAAAAGTTTCTATCAGAGCCCACCTTGGTGAAGCTGATCTGAGAGTTCAGTCGTGCCGTGAGCGGGAAATACTTTCCATTTAATTAATCGGTCAATCAAATTTAATTCGTATAGCACTTTCCAGAAAATTCTAATTCAATTAAAAATGCTTTAAAGCTTTCATCCTCATCGGACATATCACCCATCAAGCATGTTCGGCACGCTCTGGATCGGCAGGTATGACTGTGTCCAAACTCCTACCTCCTACCCAGCAGATTACTGCCATTGAAGAAGAGTGGGTAAACATTTGCAAGCCATTAACAAGATGTCCCTCTGAATTTTTTTGCTTGCCCTACAAGTCTATGTTCAAGATAAAACATCCCATTTTTTCTGAACAGCTGGATGGGATTGGTCTTTCCTTGAGAAAGTGGGTTATATGGCTCTAAATTCTGACCAAATACTTAAATAATATACTTAGCACCCACCACCATTCATTGAGCTGAGCAAACTTGCGGTCTGCTGGTCTCTGTGGGTCTCAGCTGCCTACCTCAGCACAGTTGTCTGGCTCTGGGGAGGATGGACGATAAGCACATTTCCCAAAAAATTGCCATGTTCTTAAGGTTTGTTTCTATTTTTCCATTTACTTCATTTTTCTGGTGAACAAAATTGCGCACCGTTAATGCCATCCAAGGGGGACAGAGAATGTTTGTGGTCAGCTTTTCACTATACTTTCAAGTGTAGCCATTTGGTAGGTCATTATTTTTTTATGTCTTAGCCTTCTGTTGGCCGCGTCCGTGCCTTGTTTGATCGTTAATAACTAACAAGCTACCACAGAGCTGAACAGGAAGAATAAAATAGCACTATTACATGACATTACAACAAAATTATAGGGAACAATAATGGATCAGAACATTTCCAAAAAAAAATCTTCAGGATTTCAGATTGTTTTCTTTTTCAAAGGAGAGCACAAGTCACTTCCAGAGCAGTAGGCCATGAAGGCTGTGGTAGACAAAAAAGACATCTCTCAGACATCTCTCACTGTGCAATTTTTTTGGGATAAATCGATTCATTTCACTATCAATCCAATTAAGGTGTTTTCGCAAACCTCTAACATGGAGTTCAGTGAACTCTAGCTTGCAAGGTTGTGGGCGAATGAAAATCGTGTCGGTTCTGGTCTTTTAAATGGAAAGCCAAAGAGTCCAAAATAGAAGACGATATCCTATTAGGTGTGCTGCACAAAAACAGTGGCACAGTTTTTTGTCATTCGTGAGAAAGAGTGGGGGCTGATTGGGTGGCGTTAGGGTCAGCGCGGGGTAAACTGATCACTGCCATCTAAAGACGTGAAGTTGCTGGAATTAGTTTTGGATAATTAGAAATGTTGTTCCAGCTAAAGTCTGAGTGCACGCTGCTGTAACTTTGTTATGTCCCACAGCTGAAGTCTGAAGATAGTCACAGATATTTTTAGTGTAACTGATGCGCAATGTCGAGGTGCTCCAGCACTGACGTCCCCCGTTACAAGAAACTAGGACATGAGTGACATTTTGCTGCTAGCTAGAAAGAAATCAATTCCTGTCACACAAATTTAACGAGGGCACCAGGGAGTTTTAAAAAAAGGTATTAATCACTGATAGATTAACAGATGGCACATGCCACATAAACCAATAGACAGTCACAATATGGCTGTGCACCAGTGATTTGACTTTCTTAGCCTTATCAATAAGCTTCAATTTTACTCATATTTTTTATTTGGGGCTACTAAAATACCTGGCATGTTTCCTTTATTTGCTACTTTATTTGTTCCTTTTTTGCTTTAAAAGTTTAGACTATGTCCCTGTAGAATAATATAGTCACATAAAATATACTTGTTAACACCATGACTAACTATTTTGTAGAGTTATCCATCAATGAACATAATTCCAGTGATAAATATCCAGTCCAGGGCGTGAGCGTAATCTTCAGCAATTTCATCTTGATCGGCTGCCCATTGCTACTGGCCTGCATGTGTATCGAGCGCAACCTGGCAGTGACGAGACCCGTGCTGTATCTGAGAGTGAGAAGGAGAGAAAACTACAAGGCCGTTTCCGCTGTGGTGTGGGTGATCACCTTAGCCTTCTGTTTAACTACAGGTAAGCCACGAAAAATAATTAAGCCACGAAAAAAAAAAAAAGCATTAATAACAGCATTAAGATGAGTCGCATCCGGAGGAATCCGCCACCTTTTATCGATCCCATCATGTTGTGATCACGATCTTTAATCCGCATCTCGATATTCTCCACCTGTGCAAGAAGTAAAGTGTCTTGGGGGGGAAAAAAAGAAAGAAATGGTGACAATTTGAGAGCACAGAATTTTACTTTACGCTCGTCACTTTGACAACTTTAAAGTTATTTGGTGAACTATAGTGAATATAAAAATAAAAACATTCAGTCTTTAAGCCAAAAAAGTAAATCTTGAGGTAAATCAATAGCCCTGCTCAGGTCCACGTCAATACTGGTACCAAAAAGAAAAACGTGGGATTTGTCATTTTTAAGATAAAGTCAATTTTTAAAAAAAAGTGAATTTCAGAAAGCCTTTTTCTATTACCATGTTTTTGTTTTCTTGTTCCTAACAGGTATGGTGGACAATATTACCATCATGATAATGACTGTGTCCATCATCATCTCCTCCCTCTTCTTCATAATGCTCGCCTGCCTCGGGGGTGTGGTCTGGTCACTGTGGCAACACAATCCTGCTCACACCGCAGATGGCAACCAAGCACGCTTTAACTCCCCCATAAAGAGACAGGCAGTGGGAAATGTGGTGTTTGTATTGGTATCTGCAGTGGTGTCATACCTCCCAGTTCTGATGATGGTTTCCATGATGACCTTTATCGTTTATTTCGGTAAACCACTGAATAGAAGCCTTTGTAACTTTTATCAATCAAGTCTGTTATTCCCCAGGTTAGGCGTGTTCATAGGTCCTCTATTCTACTTCTCGAGGGTCAGACAAGCGTGCTGCCTTCGTGGAGCAAGAAAAATTAGGAATACGTAAAGACTTCAGTCTCATTCTGACCAATTTTTGGAACATCCAGATTGTATTCTGACTGATTCGTGTGGAAACCTGTTTCCGACAGGTGAAAAACAAACAAAAAAAGAATTACACCAACCTCAATGTGACACAAAAAATCAGGGGTTGGTCATAATTATGATATAAATGTAGACATTATAGTAAAGTCATATTTATGAGATAAAAAGTCAGATTATGAGGTAAAAAGTCTAAATTATGTGATAGAAATCATAATTATGTTTTAAAAAGTCTAAATTATGAGATACAAAATCAACAATTATAACCTCAAAAGTCTAAATTAAGAAAGGGAAAGTCATAGTTTTAAGATAGTAAGTCAGTTATACAATAAAAAGTTAAAGTGTGTGATACAATGTCATAATTATGAGATCAAGAGTCAGAATAATGAGTTATAAATTGAAATTATGACGTTTGGTGTCCAGAGCCGGGGAGGCTAACCTTTGCAGAAAGCTCTGGTGCAGGGCATGCGCAGTTCACATCTCAAACTGACTTGTCTGCAGTCTGAACAAGTGGCATATCATTTGACTCATATAATGTACTGTGTATATTGCAAAATATGAAGAAATTTAATAAAGTAAATTAAAATCTCTTTTTTGTCAAATGAACAAAACTCATTCTCATTCTCAAGGACAGATCATCATCGTCTTTGCAGGAGATTATGATGTCACGTCGACAATAATTTAGAGTATGAAATATCAGCACCTGATTATGTCATTTTTGTTGTATTTGTCATAAATAGCATGTGCATTGTTTACATATGGCCAAAAAAAGCCTTTTATATCTGGTCAGCACAGTACGGCGTATTATCATTAGCATGAAAACGTATTTCCAAATCACTCGTCTTCTCCTTTGAGATTATACAGCAGCCGGCATCCATGCAATACTAACGTTTTTCAAAATGTCAAGTTGTACTACCTATTATATTTGATCAGCACTCTTGTGCATACACAAAGGATAGCGGGTTATCCGTTGTTAAGGGAGGATGGCAAATAACCCCGTTTCCCAAAAAATTAGCGTATTCCTTTACTAGATTGATTTCAATTTCATATTCATCTTTTTTTCCCACAATTGATATGGTCTGTACAGTATTAGGTTGTTTTGTCGGCTCCTTGTATTTAGCCTGTATACCAAAACCTGGAGGACTTTACAGACTCATTCCAGGATTATTACCCTCATTACAAACACTCGTGCCTCAAAACGAACAATTTCAACGTCGCGTTATTTGGTAATTTGCGTCAGCAAATGTTCTATTCCAAATCAGTCGATCAAAATATAAGCAAAGTGTTATGAATCAAGTAAAAAAAAAAGTTCGAAAAAAAATGAAGTCATTTACTGAAAAGGGGTTTTACTTTCAGTCTTCAAACTCAATTCCCTGTTACAGCAGAAACATCAACAACAATTTGCACATACAATTTTCAGACATTATGCCATTTTAGAGCAGGGTATGTTCAATATGCTTTAGTGCCCATTTTAAACGACACTGATGGCAACAGCAATATTACCCAGTACCAACAGCTTTGCATTTATAGCCACAGAAAGCGCATAACAGTTGATATTCATCTAAACCACATTCACAACAACATGTGTTAAAAGCAACACAATCACATTATGCTTTCAAGATTCAAGGAACCAGTGATATAACCAGAGTTTACATGTGCTGAATGAAGGCCAGTCACTGGGTTTTAAAAGTAAAATCCACCCTCACATACTCTTACATTGTGAATATTCATCTACATTACATTTCAGGGGACATTTTTTTGTGGTGCATTGTGGTTTACTTTTTTCTTTTGTACTTTGCATAAGCCCACACACCTGAGATAAAAGTCATAAGCCTGTTGAATTTGAAGATATTATCATGGACAAATAAATTTGAAAGTGCAGTTATTAATTTAGCCATGCCCTTTCCTTAAATTTCAGGCCTTCGTGTGGGTACTGAGGGTGTAGAAATTGGTTTCTGCTACTTGATGGATTTTCAGCTCCCTTTTCAATTTGCACTGCAGGATCATGATTTTTTTTTCTCATTATAAGTTCAAACAATTGGCCAAGGGAAAGAGTAAACATTTCTCGAAATAAGACGCACTGTCTCAGAACAAGTCTCTATCATTCTGATTGTTATTTGTCATATGTCCAGTGAGATGCTACAAACTCTAATATTCATGGTAATATTTTGAGTTTTTGCACTGAAATATGAAAGTTTGCTTGCGATGTTTTAAATTAACATATTTAGTAGTTGAACTGTATAATAGTACATTGGCTTATCTTCATTTGTCCAGTTTGTTCCCAAAAAGTAAAACACAAAACTACACAGTACTGCACTGACTGTCCCCCAATATCTTTTTTTTTTTTTTTTTTTAAACAATGTTGAAACCTTCAGGGTGGAGTTTTCTTTCACACAAGGCTGTTTTGGTAATGGGACATTCAGAAATACACAGACATTGTATAAAAGAAGCAGACATATCCATTTATGGCCTTGAGCTCTTTTTTCAATACAGCATGATGTTCATTTTGTTAAATAATGTCCCATTTAGGGTTAAAAAAACAAGTGCAGCGTACAGTTCATGGTCTGACTACCTCGCAATATACCCTTCAAACCCCAGTCACAGTGGCTATGTCCGCTTCTTATATACAGTCTCTGAAAACACATGAGCTCAAAAACGTATCTCCTTAAAAACACAAAAACTATGGCTAATAGTGTGTTCATGAACGACTACGAAGTAGAAAAGTTTCAACATCCGAGGTGGGAGAACACACTGGATGCCGGTCAAACTGAGAATATCCCAGTAGATAAGTATGATGTTTGAGAGCTCTGAGAGGTGAGCTGCTATCATTTGTGCAAAAAGATGAGACATATACATTTTTCATGCACAAATCAGTCACTTTGTTGTTAACTTTGATCCGATTCATTAACGCGGTTGACGTAATGTCAAATATGCCCCTAAGCAACTTATGCAAATTTCTCATTGTCGCATTGCTAGTTTTCGTGAGGCTTACGAAATGTTAGCCTTCTGGCTAGCTTCTTAATGTTACTTAACTGTAAATACTGTCTACTGACATGGCTTTTGTGCTTAGTTTCACCCCGCTTAACTTAGATGTGTGATTACAAGGTCGCTCACTTTGTCAGTTTTCCGTAGGTTATTCTGACAACAGAAATGGTGCAGGTATGGAATCAACCACGTTTTCAGTTTGCTGTCATGACGTGAATACTCAGAGCTGGGAGATGCAACATTTCCAAACGGGAACTTTCTAGATTCCAAGCTGCCTGAACCCATCATTATTTTTTTTCAAATACAGTAAAAAGGAGGGCAACGGAGGCAAAAGTGACATAAGACATGACACAATAATATTGAACATTTTTCCTTCTAAAAACATTGTGGTTTGTCCCTTGACATTATAAAACATTCTCCAAACCATTCAGGCTGGATTCTCTATATCTCTCCCATGTTAATGTGGATGACCCTCACAGAACTGTTTGGAGCAGTAAGTATGTGATATGTACACAGTATAGGCAGACTAGGGCTCAGTCTTTAGTGCACATTCAATATGAAAACAAACATTTGACAAACTTAATGGAAAGACCTCCAAGTTTAGACCCCCCTCCATTCAAAATGATCTTTAAATAGTTCTTTAACTTGTTAACAGCTGTGGTTCTCCATTCAAGGCTGTTTTTCACATTTCTGTGCTGAAGGGCAGTTTCTCCTTCCATGAGAAGTCTGTGTATAGCTGTCACAAATATTAAGAAATTATGTAAGCGGTTCAAGAAAACAAATTGCATGACGTGGACTTTTTAACGACAGACCAATTGGAAAGGATGATTTCAGATTGCAGTTCTGCAGATGCTTTCTTGTACTTTTACATCTCAGCTAATGTGAACTGTAAACAGTCCCAAGGGAAACCTTTATCCGTGAAGCTAATTGCCTTCATAGATTTGGTGACACTTGCGCTCTGTATATTAGCTGTCCAGTCATTTAAATTTAGGTGTAAAAACTTGGTCCCAATGTATTTGTGATGGTAGCTGAATCCTTTGACATGTGTTAAAGGACTCATGAAATATAGCTATTAAATTTAAGAAGACAATCAATGTATCCTAGGGTGCCGCAGGAATGAGTTGTAAGACACTGATGAAAGTTAGCATCGTTGAACATTTGGATCCCTCGTCTGAAAGTCAAAGGGATTTTTGAGTAGTATTTTTGGTTTAATGCCTGAAATAAGGTCTGTGGTTAACTCCCACTAAAGATATTTTAAGATTATCTTCCTCCATGGCACAATATACATCAGTAACTACCACATGTCAATTTCAAAGCTTTTTATGGGTCTTCAAAACGGCAGTTGCTAAGAAGTTAAATATATATACATATATATGTATATATACTTTAGTTTAGTTTATAGTTTTGAACTTCTTAAGATTGCATTATGCTTTAAATAACTAAAAGTGGTGTTCATTTGTGAAGATTATCCCATTGGCTTTTGGCCAAGGGAACCCATGGGATTCTAACTTTCGGGTCGGCCAACAGAAAATTAGTCATCCTTACGACACTTTTGTTAGCTGCACATTTATGTTCTGATCAATTGATGATTCTACACCGGTGGAATTGCATGAAAGTTCTTTGACTGTAACAGTTTTGAAAATACCAGGTTTTATGCCTGAAATTATGTCTAAACCTGATTAGAATCAGTCAAATTTTTTTAATATGTTTAATATTCCAGCATATGTGGTTTGTTAAGCAGCATTAACTTGAATTTTGATATTCAAAATGACAGTTTGCCAGGACCAGTAGTGGTGGTGAGTGGGTGGGCTGAGAGGCCTGAAGCATCTCCATATTTGCATATCCACAGAGTTCGGAACCCTTCAGCGGTGAAGAGGGGATAGATGTGATTTGTCAGTATTCATCAGCCAAACTAGAAATCAATTTCACAGGAGTTAAAAGGTTTATGGAGGTAACCGTTTAAAAACAGAATTTGAAAAAATCTAACATTCAGACAACATTATAAAAAAAAAAAAAAATGTAAGTCACCACTGGGTGCTGCAGCTTTTGCAAAAAATCATGTTGCAGCACCGCATGTAGCATGAGTCTGATTCTCCTCCAGAACTTGGTCACTCAAAGGGGACAGGAGGTGCCATGGTGAATAGAGATCTTTCCATCATCTAAAGTCTCGGTTTAAGCCCCTTTATGAATGTGTCTCTGAGGAAGACACTGAACGCTAAATGCTTCAGGGTCACTTTAACCTCACGTTCTTTTAGGTGAAAGCCCTGGGCCCAGCAGGGTAATCATGGTCATACCATTTTAAAATAGCTCGTTATCCTCCCGGCTTGCTAAAGAACATCTTGTTGAACCCTTTGGGGAATGCCCAGTGGGTTCCATTGTGCATGGCTGCAGCAGTCAATCACAGAAGGAACAATAAGGGGTGCAAGTTCTTGGCAAAAAAAACCAGCACAAGCATAAGTGAGAGGGGCTAAAAGGTCTGTTCCCTCTCTAGAAAGGCCAATGTAAGTCCTCAAACTCCCCCGATTGACCCATGTTTACATCCGTCTCCAGTAAACTCATGATGACAGCCATGGCTGCCTCGTCGCTGCTGAAGCTGCTCAGGCCGGGCACCACCATACTGTCGAAGTCCAGCTGGGACGGATCACCTGGATGAGACAGGGCGAGACGAAACAAGAATTCAGAGAAAGATACCCGGGTGGAAACTCCTCCCGTGTGTTCAGACTGAACAGGTATTTATTGTTTTCAAATGACTATAAAACACCTGTGATTAAATAGTACATCATATAAGATCAATGGTACCGGGTGGTGGGGTAAGAGTTCTCTCTCAGAAATTAAACTGTTTGGATAGAATCAAGTCCAACAACATAAACGATGGGACTCATACTGGGTCTCAGTAGTTGAGGGATGCTGCTCAGATTTCAACTTCTAAGTATGAGGGAAAGGAGCTGGTTTACCATCTTGTTTTTACATTCTGTTGTCTTCCTCTTCAGCCCCCTGAAATATATCCAATTGTTGCGGCATGCTACGTCTGGGTCAGCTCGGACATCGCAAGTGCATTTCCATTCTGTGTCAGAATGAGGCGGCCTGTCAGCATTATAAATAAAGTTTGAACCCGCTCTCCTGACATTATGCTATTCATAAGCTGTCTCACTTGGCTCTCCATCACCACAGGTCACACTGATGTCACGGCCCATTCATTCTTTATCTCTTCTCAACATTTAATTCCTAAATATTCATGATCCTAAATGTTTTCCTCATTTCACATTTTCCAACTTCCACCAGATCGATGTCCAATCTAAGTTAGTCTCTACAACATAACATGAAATTGGACTTTGCTTGGAGAATTTTGCCCTCGTTCTGCCTCGAGCTGCTCCATCCTATCCTCATTTCAACTGTTTGACATTTGTCATCCAGTCTATTGAATTTTTGTTACGTAATTTGTCGATAAAATATTTTCATTTGCAGTCCTCATTTACTGTCCCCATTTCATGAAGCATATTATCAAGATTTGTAGTTTCACCTGCAAACTTGATATCTTTTTTCAGCAATATATATGTATATAAGTATGTGTGTGTGTGTGTGTGTGTGTGTGTGTGTGTGTGTGTGTGTGTGGCCATCAAGCCGAGCCATCAACATGTTCTCACTGCCAGTCATGAGCACAAGAGCAGGCCCTAAACACAAGTGCCATAGAGGCCAAGGTCTACCACACCAGATCACACCCAAGCTCCAGGCTGTGTAAGGATGCCCCTGAAACAGTCCAACAAATAGTAGCCAAGTGTAAGAGTCTAAGCGCAAAAGTGTACATTGAGAGCACAACCAAGTGGTGAGGATAGTGTACAGACACATCTGCACCTAGTATGGAGTACAAGTACCCAAATCCCAATGGAACATACCACCAAAAGTGGTTGAGAACAACAGGGCTTAGGTGCTGTGGGACCTCAGCTTCCAGACTGACAAACAGCTACTGGCGAACCAACCAGACATAGTAGTGGTGGACAAACAGCAGAGGAGGGCAGTAGTGACAGATGTGGTGATACCAGCCAACGACAACATCAGGAAGAGGGAACACAAGAAGGTTGAGAAGTACCAGGGGTTAAAAGAACAGCTAGAACGGATGTGGAAGGTCAAGACTGATGTGGTCTCTATGGCAGGAGGAAAACTCGGGGCGGTGACCCCTAAACTGAGAGAGTGACTCCAGCAGATTCCAGAAACAACACCTGAAAACTCAGTTCAGAAGAGCGCAGTCCTAGGAACATTTAAGATACTAAATAAATTCCTCAACCTCCCTATATATATACATACACACACACACACACACACACATATATATATGTATATGTATATATATACATATACATGCCCTGTAAGTATACCAGCTGCACCTCCTTCTACAAAGTAAACACAGACAATATTCTTCCAGAGAATAAAAGTAGTGGTGGGCTGGAGAGGATTTTCCTATTTCAAACTGGGCCACTGCATGCTTAAGTTTGGTAATGGCTGCTGTAGGTTTCTAATCCAAGAAAACAATACAAACCTGTTGGTGGTTTGTGACATTTACAAAGGCATCTTTATCATGTTTGCCTTCTTGCTGCGTCAGATAGGCATGCAGTTAAATATGAAAGTTGAACATTTAACTCATTAAGTTTTCCTATAATCCACTGATGCTGAAGTGTTTGAGCTGCATTTTTTTCCCTCCTGGCCTAAACAACAGAAGTATTTTAATGCCCTGGATTTATAATGATCCCATTCACAATACCTGCACTTTCCGATGTGGCACTGCTGGGGCCCACTTCCGTCCTTGAGTCAGACTGGGACTGTGATGAACTGCCTGCTGCCTCCTCTCTGCTGGATGGCTAGAACAAGTCATTTACAGTTAGAACACTGGGCAGAACCCTTGGAAACCCTTTGGTTTTCTGAATATTTTGTTTTTCTATGAGAGGAGCAAATCCATCTTACTTGACATTCACAAACACTGTAAGACTGCATAACAAAGCTCAAAATATTTATTTGCTTCTAGGGAAAGTTTTAGAATAAAAGTCAAAATACTTGTTGCTGTGAAAGATTGTGAAAAGTGGCATGAAAATACCACACATCATCAAAAATGCACTGCAATCACAAAGACATACTCACACTCCTACTGGTTTGCGGGGAAACCAGCGGACATTTTTCCTGGGCTGCACCAAACGGACTGGAAATACCACTAGATGGAGAAGAGTTCACCCTGCCCAGAAACAGGTAAGATTAGACAACGTTAACCAGACGGGATTCATAAAGAAAAAAAATATTTTTTTTAAACAGTTTTTAAATGATCTGTAACTAAAATGCACAATTTAACAGGCAAATTAATTCGTCTCAGTTGGCGCTACAAATGAGGAGCCGCTAGCTAAGTTTTCACTAACACCAGAAAATAACCATTTCCATGTAGTTTTACAATTTATTCACACATGATGCACCTGTAGGATTCTGTGAGCTCATTTGCAATATTTGTCCCTATGCTGCCTGCGTAGATCATTGTGTCCACACCGCTTGTGAGGCCTGGAATTATGGGCAATTGCTTTGTTTCTTCTGTGAGAGAAGAGGGACAACGAAAACAATCTGATCAGCCTTCACATTTTGTTTGGAGTGAAACACTTAAGTCTTTGTAACTACGTAAGAGTGTGTCTCTTACCCTGAAGTGTGTTTGAGCTGCCTGCCTCTTCTTCATCTTTTGTGGAACCAGGCCCCCTGTTGGTGTAAAGTAGTATTAATGCTCCTATGTTTGTGTGTCAATGGTATTTTAAAGCTGTGCAGCATGGAACAAAAGTCAGCATATTGCATTAGATGAACATCAGATGTTTTGGACAATCGCATTCAAGTAGATTATGTGTTAGTGTAGTTGTAGACGACACAGACCCCATCTCAATAGTAAAATGAGAGACAAAATGAATGGTAAGTACTTGACAAACTGAAGCACTTTTTCCTGAATGCGCAGATACTTACGAGACAACTCTGTTTAAAGACACGATGAACTCAACTTCTTTGGTCCAAGGATTTGTAAAACTAAACCACTGACTTTGGAGTGAAACGTAGGAGCCGTGTTTTGCTTTGAACTTGTAGTTCTGTGTCTCAACCTTCTCTTTGCTGTGAAGAACTGCAACGAGATCGGACACACGTGTCGCAGCATAAAAAAATAAATAAATAAATAAAAAACAACAGTTGCAAAATGGTCAATGTCCTTAACGTCACAACAAAACAAGCAGTACATGCCTCTGTGTGGCAGAGCTAAGGGCAGCTCATATTAACGGTACGTTCATAAACAGGACACAATATCTCAGAACACCTTGAGGTACAATTTGGCATAAATGTCCAATTTGGACTTAAAGATGAGCTGGAAAGATTTTGATGGACAAAGGCCAAGGTCGTGTCCTTCCAATTCTCATGATATTTCAGAAATACTTTGACAGTAATTCATTACATTTGGTACAAACGTCTGTACATATAATTATTTATTTTATGGCAAGCATAGATAGTACTGTAAGGTACTATTATTGAACAAGTTAGGCTTTTTTTTTTTTTAACAAATTCTTATGGAACAATATTAACTATTCAGGCAAAACTAAACATTTTAATTACAGTAAGGCACACATATATTTTTGACTTTAGAAACACAATTTATATCAAATGAGTTACATGTTTCAATAGGAAATGAATTAAAAGTTGCCAGCTGCAGTAGCTGTGCTCCATCACCTTGCCTGTGTTTTTCTGCGAGGTGCTGTAGATCATCCTGGTGGAAGTATTCATAACACGACGTGCCCAAAACTTCTTGTGGTAGGTAGCCGATGACTGTCGTGGCTCTGGGAACAAGAGGATCAACAGGGAGTTTGGCTCTACTAGTTTTCTTTGTCTCTCTCACTGCTTCTCAGGATTGCAAGCGTCAAACAGGAAGTGAGTGAAGGTGCCTTGAACATCTTCACATGTAACATTCACCAGTCACACATACGGGAAATTTATTCATGAAATAATTCACCGTACTTTGGAGGTGAAATTACTTCCCAAAAAATGAGAGGGTATTTTCAAGTGATGTCATCAAGATGCACAGCTCCCTCTGAGAAACAACGGCAAAAACAGAAAGGATTATCTCCACTGACAGTGAACTGACAAACGCATGCTCAGAGGGCCTCGTCCCCACATCACGCCCCTGCTCTTCCTTTCTTAGCTGAACTTTGCGCTCATAACAACTCCATGACGGAAAAGGTCAACGGTGCATCTGAATGTAGAAAGAATCAGGGAAACTCACTGTTGGTCTACAAAAGTGAACTTGCCGTCGATCGCACAGCGGGTGACAAATTCAGTGGGCTTGACGTTAATGTCTTTGGTAGCCTGATGGGAGAGGTGGGCTTGGGTGCGGCATACGGTCACCAGGCAGGTTAGGTGAGAGGCCTCCTTTTCTGTGTCGCTCTCTGCGTCTAGCTGGGTGCTCGGCCAACTCCGCATGTATCCAGTGCAGTGGAGGGTACAGTACCTGGAAGAGTCTGTGGGCAGAAATCAGACCAGTTTGTAAATGTGATATTATTGTTTTTAAAGTTGCATATATTGCTGCACTGTAGAGTCAAGACGCCATCGAAATTTGATCGATAGTAAAACAAGGCTACATATATCACCTAGAAAATAATATGATCTCCATCCATCAAAGAAAATAATACCATCTACGTCCATAAAAACTTAATGAGAATTGGACTGCACCTCCATGGACATTGGGCCTCATTCCTGAAATATTCTTACACACAAAGTAGTTCTTACAGACCTAATTACTTTTTCGGTCCTCAGTTTGGTCCTACAAACTGCAAGCAAGGGCTGATAGATATTTGTATCGATGTGATATTTGATATTTGTAACTCTTCTTGTGACTGTCAACCACCAAGGCTGCAAAGACTTAAATATCTTTTTTAAAAAGTAACAATGGATGTCAGAATCCAAGTGTTAAAAAGGAGGCTTTGCTTCTTGTCTGTAAGACTGAATTAAGGGCAAATAAACCATGTTACAGTGCATAAAAATTAAAAATTTGTGCAACATTTCAAGAAAGGGCCTGATATCAGCACTGATCAGGGACCTTGTTTACCTAATGTTTTATTTAGTCTTTAATGTACGTGGCAAACAAAAAACTCTTCAAGTGTTACAGCAACATGAAAGATTCTTGTCAATAGACAGAAACTGTTCCATGCCCTCAAATAAGACGATTTTTTTTACTGTATAGCAAACTCGTTTCAGAATCATTGCTAGAACTGCATCTGTTTAAATTTAGCAACATCCTGTTAGTTTGCAAATATGTCCTTCTGTTTTGGGTAAACGCACGTGTATACGCTGGTCAATTGTATATATTTTCATGTAGGCTACACTGAGTATGGGTGCAATGCTTGTATAAGAACGGATGGGTGTCAGCGTAAAGATGTGCATACATACATAAACAGCATTTGCATTTTATTTTATTTTTTTATTAAGGTCAGCCATTCCCTGAAGTAGCTTGGTTGGTGTGTTTGGCAAACATTCCTCACACAAGAGTAAAACCTTTATTAGTATTTATGAGTGTTCCCCTCATGAGTTCATAACAACCAGGGCAGCGCTAAAGAAAAATTAGAATATTAAAATTTCAATGCACCACGTAGACAGAAACACAAACATGATTCGGCCGGGTGCGTAAATATTCAGCTGTTTTTAATGAAAGCTTTTAGCCGGTAACATTTGCTCAATAAATTGCAGGGATAACAGGATGGCAGGGCAAATTAATTGTTGTTAATTGTTGTTTGAGCGTCTTTTGTTTGTGTTCGTTACAAAAATAAAAGGAGTATCACTCATACTTTAAAATAAATGACTTGTTAACTAGATGACCTTAATGATAAATAAAAATGAAAAAATTCATCACTAAGTGTATTTTTATTTGTATAGAATCAGTTGAAATATATTATTATTGCAATCCCTTTGCCTCAAATACGGAACACTCCAAATTCTTCCAGATACAGAAGGCCTGGATACAAAGCCTTCTTGGATAGAAGCAAAGATTCTTCATGACATAACCATCTAGACAAGTCAAACATCTGTTGACGGAATCAAGGATAATTCTGATGGAATTCCAAAAGAATGGAAAATCTACATTTGTGATTTGTTTTATTTGTTGTGTTGAAATTTACTGAGTGAGTCAAGTAGATCTTTTCATGTATATTACTTTTTACGTTCCATAAAAAATCATGTTGTTTATTATAGTGGGAATGTTTTTTAATAGAAATGAATAAGAAACTTTTACCTTGGGAGGATCTAATGGGAAAAAAAATCATGGGAGCTACAGTTACACCTCGAAGCCTCGCTTGTATTCTATGTTGCAGCTGCTACAGTTTGCCACTGAGTGGCGCTGCAATTCCTGTTTCTTTCATCAAATTAGATTCACAATATGTGTCGTTTTTGACCACCTTCTAACTTTGTGGTTATACAATGCTGTAACAATGACCCACTTCCTGTGCTCCCTCCACAATAAATCAAACTGACCCACATTGCACAAAGCTGCGAAAAGGAAACTTGTGGTGTATTTGGGCAACAGAGATCTCTTGAATGTGCCATCATGGCAAAGAACACAGCTTTACTATTTGCAGAAAGACTTTCCTTTTAATCTTTACCATGAGCCATGGATTAGGACATAACAAATTAAACAGGTGGAGGGCCAGGCAGCATTTCTCTCCAACACATTCACCCCTTCATTTCGTCCTTGTGAGCCTTGGATGGTCATACAATTTCCACTACATTCATTTGTTTTCCACTGGCTGCCTTAACACTGACTTCATTTCCTAGAAACACATTTCCGTATTATACTGGAGAACTTGAGCTCCTCAAGTCCAGAACTCAACATCACTGTATATAGAGAGCTGAGTTGTTCCGTCTTTTCCAGGAAAATTCAGACAGTCAGATCCTGGTGTCCTCAGGAGATTGCGCTATACAGAGAAAAATGATAAATAGCTTCTACCCAGGCAAGATGGGGGTGGGAACGGGTCACTGAGTTCCTCTGTGTTTATTTCTATTCTGTCTAGGAACATGCTGTCGATTCTACAAGTGAACTACTCACTCCTGTTTAACTGGAGTCTTTAGAATATAAAATCATACGGCAACTTCAGCAATCGGGTCAATTTAAAAAATATGAAAACGGTAAAAGTGACGGTGGCAACAATGACAATGACTGTCATTGTTTCACAGATGCTGATCTTTAATTTATCCCATCTGTCTGGCGGACCAAATACAGTAAGACTGGGACTCATTTGGGCAATAGAATCATGGTTTTGTCCCTGTCTTTGATAACATGCAGAGTGCAAAACCTTCCTTCCCCAAAACTGAAACCTCGTTGCAAATCTGATACGCTGATGTCAGAATTTGTTATCTGACAAGCTTTAGCTGCTTCCCTCCATCATTGGCCTCTCTACCAGCTGTGCAGGTATCAGCTGATTAATTATGTCCAGACATATTCATTCAGGTGTAGAAAAAACCTGCAGGTTTTTTTTTGCTACTGTTTGCCTTTGTTATATCTGTCTTTAAACAATACCCCAAATCATAATTTATAAGTCAGTAAGGGGAGTCCAGTGGCATGGCAGCATAATTGCTTATTAACTTATTCACAAATTCTGAAACTGTATTTTGAAATTGAATATACCAGCTTTTTTGGGGGAAATATACTTCCTTGCCATCCTGCCTAGAGCCAGACAATAAGATAGATACCCTTCTCTCCTCTGTGTTTGTATTTGGGAGCTGAGACTCACGGAAACCAGGTAACCGCTAATTAGCTTAGCACAATGAATGGTAGTGGGTGGGAGGCATTAGGTGTTAGCTTCCTCGTAAGTCGTAAAAAAACATTTTTCTCCAAAACGGAATTTTCCTGCATTAATATAGCTAGGGGTGGTGCATAAAAATGGCTTTTAAACAATTTAAAGTGATGAGATAATGTAATTTTAGAATCAGACACATAGCTGGAACTACTTTATTGACTATGATGTCACTCCTCAAAACCACTGCTGGAATTTCGCCCAACAAAACCAAATGTTAGGGCACACAAACCAAGCCCGTATCTATTTGATGATTTTTAAAAGAGGTATGCCAACACTTCCCTTCCACCAACATTCATTGTGCTACGCAATGAATGTGTTGAATGTTGTAAGATATTGTTGATGTTGAATTAATGGGTTGTGGTCAGTTGTGGTTAAATTATATATATAAAAAACACTTCTTCAAAAAAATACATCATTCCAAATTCTCACCCACCTTTCTTTTTGGAAGTGCTAGGCAATTTATCCTTGTGCTTCCCTGCTACCCGACTGTGCTTCATGCGGCAGAAGAACGATCGCCTAGCCCCGGTGGACAAATGGGTTGTCATGACAGGAGAATCTGGCTGAACCTGGACGCCAGCTGACAAAAAGAGAAAAAAATCTTTTTTGCAATCTTTATCGGACCGATTGTCTTTCAGCTCAAATCTGATTCTGGCTGTTCATCTGTTGACATGAACTTTTCTACACTTGTTTACAGGTTTCATTCCAGTGGCAGTTGTAACCTGCCATATCAACAGACTTACTTGCAGCATCAATGAGGTGTTGACGAGGGTATGACTCAGAGGATGACAGCTGTTCCTTCACCTTGTTGATATCTTTGGGGTGGATGAAATCGAACAAACTCTGTCCCGTAAGCTCCACCTGTGAACACAAATGACACAAAAACACTTCAGTCTTCTTTTTTCTACGTGTGTGTTTTGCAAACAATCCACATCCTGTAAGGGAATTACTACAGCATAAAACTGGTTTGGTCATGGTTTAGTGCCAAACTCCCAAAAGTCATCTTTCTCTGGAGGCATTTTTCGCCTGTCTCATCAAATCTCCATTCCACTCTGTTTGCTTACAATCTGTCCCAAAGATGGAAAATGTGGTATGTTTATTATTTGAGACCCAGAGTGCTAAGAATTGACTCACAGAAAACATTTAAAAGCTGACTTTCATCAAAATTTCATCAGTGCATGAGCAAAATATGCCTCACAATTCTGTTTCCCATACAAAAAACCCCAACAGACCGTTCTGTCCAATCAGCATAAAGCTATCCCAATTGACAACCCGTCAACGATCTTTGCTTCCTTTAGAAAAAAAGAGATACACTTCAGTTTTATTTTTAAGTAAGTTTAGTATATTTCCCAAGTATAGATGGTACTTTTCATCTCGCTATGTCACCAATTTTTATCGGAAAACTACACTAGTTATTGCAGCTGTCGTAACTGCCTTGCAAATCAGTGGGTACATCCATCCGTCCATTTTCTTCCACTTATCCTGTTAAGGGTAGCGGGGGGGGGGGGGGGGGGGGGGGCTGGAGCCTATCCCAGCAGCTTTCCAGCAAGAGGTTGAGGGTTCACCTTGGACGGGTTGCTGACAAGGCCAACACATATAGACGGTCAATTTAGAGTATCAATCAGCCTCGTCCCCTCTTGATGTCTTTGGACTGTGGGAGGAAGCTGGAGTACCTGGAGAGAACCCACACAGGCACAGGGAGAACATGCAGACTCCACACAGACCAGGCCGGGACTCAAACCCAGAACCTTTTTGCTATGAGGCCACAGTGCTAACCACTGCACCATCGTGTCGCCCTTCAGTGGGTACAGTACTGTGCAATGAGTAAACCTCCCTCACTGAAACAATTTAGGTGTTTTTTTTTATCAATATAAGTTGAATAAACAACAGGATGAAAGCAAGTCATTTTCCAGAGAAGTCGAAATTCAGAGCTCTTTTTTTGTCTTCATATCATTTTCTTTATCTCTTGTATCTCTCTTGGAAATAAAGGTTTGCAAGGACATTGACAAAGTTTTTCCAGAAAACACTAAGGTTTTAAGGGTCATTTACAAAAATCCTATAGGCTTTTTTAGGTATAAATGGGTTAAGACGTGTTAGCAAGAGATGCAGGCCCACAAGGATTTTAGCTTGCTTGATAACCCACCCACATCCCCCCTACTGTGGTCCTGAAAGGACAGTGCATGTTTTCATGTAGGTTACATAAACGCTCTGTAAATTGCAATCCACGACTAAAGGAACGGAAGAGACGTTTCTTTTTCATAGGGATAATTAAATCGAAATGTTATTATTTATTCATGTGTTTCATTACATTTTCAGGCAACATTTTATTGTATAACACCCTAAAATGTTGACTAATAATATAATGAAACACATGAATAAATAAATAACATTTCGGTTTAATTATGCATATGAAATAGAAACTTCTCTTCCATTTCTTTAGTCAACATTTTATCATATGACACCCTAAAATGTTAGAAAAAAATATAGACAAAAGTTTCTACCTCATTTTTACATTCTACTTCAGCACAATTTAGCGAATGAATGTTCACAGTGGTATGTAACACGGTCGCCCAGTAGAAGCTGTTTAAACGAGGACGTTTTCAGTGGATAACTGGCTTGTGATTGGATGAGCCATCTGTCCATCACAGGCTAAATTAAACCAATCAGATCAATGAGCTGACATAAAAGCTGAAGCCAATTGGTCGAGGAATAAAAAAATATCTTCAGTGGTGTTCTTTGCTCTTCTTTCAAAAAAGAAATTCTCTCGCATTCTGCTATAACCGATGATGTGGCAAAATCTAAGCTAACCTACACAGGAGCCGCCATCGTTGTTTCCCATGAACAGTCTCCGACGTCACACCTAAACCACGCCTGTATCTTCTTAACGGACACTGATTGGTTCACACCACAGGTGGTTCAGACACAAACACATAACTTGACGCAATGGTTTTTCGCATGACCTTTTGACATTGTGATGCCGCAAATCCAACTGCACTGCTTTCCAAAATTCACAACTGATTAGAACAGCAAAATTATTATTTGTTGTTATATGTTAACACACCCGACTTAAGTTGAGGATCTTGTAGACGGACTCTGAGCTAAAGAGGATTTTCGCCCGGTCACAACTGACGACCAACAGGAAACCATCTGCAGCCTGGTAAGCAGAGAGATATATGGATTAATATACAGACAGATAGACGATGGACCCGTTGATCATGTGGCACCTGTTGTGTTTGTGCACGAGCGCCTACCCTGAGCAGGAGGGGCCTGAGGTCTTCATGAGGCAAGATGGAAGGCTTGTAGGTGGTGTTGGCGAAGGCGCAGCTCGTCCCAGCTGAAATAACAGGAGACACCCGTTTTTAGATGAACAGACATTCATGTGATTCAAAATACCTTAAAGATTACCTTTAAGTGCTTTCAGGTGCTGTACAGCCTTCCGCAGCACAGTGAGTTTGTCGAGTTTACGAGGCAAGGGCTGGCAGGCGGGGATCATGGCAGACAACTCATCGATGAGATTATTCATTTTATCTCGTCGTCGTTTCTCAATCTGGCGATGGGGTTCCCTGCTGCATTGAATGAACAGATTTTGCGTATATTTCGCAATTTGAAAAAAAATGTTCTGTAATAAATAATAAAATAATTCCAACATTGATAAAGGAATTGTGGTTTACAAAAAGCAGTCACACCAAATAAAATTAAAGCCTTCTCAAGCAACAGATGGAGCAGTAATTTAATAGAAAAGTAGACTTACCTGAGGCATTTCACTTTGACTTGCTGATCCTCTCCTTCAGATCTGGAAATAAGAAAACTCAAATCTAGATTATCTGGTCTTTGATTGCATAAAATTACATGTTAAACCCAAGAATCCAGTACCGGCTGAGGTCTTCATCCATTTGGAAATTGAGGCTTTCCCTGAAAGATCAAACAAACATATTTGGGAGATGTGTACCATTTCATACAACATAGGAAAAAACAAACTCCTTTATTTACTCAAGTGAAATTTCAGAGAATGATCTTGTTTACTTACTGCACTTGGTTATCTGACCTCTCCTCCACATCTCCCTTACGCTTCCTTGGCAACTCAGTAGCTGGCAGCGAAGAGCTGGGTTGGCTTGGCCCTTCCTCCTCTGCATTGGTATCTGATACACGGAAACAGTCTGGTAACACGTCGACCGTGAGATCGCTACTGCACCAGCTTGTGAACTTAATGATATAAAGAAAAACAGAAGTCTGGCTAGACTCAGCTGTGCTTAATGAGCACTGATAATAAAGAACAGCAAGGAGTAGATGGGACATAGAGGCTTCTAACGTGCACTGTTAATTCCTTGAGACAAATTTACCAAAGGAAAATAGATCATTGTCTGAACTTAGATATTTACATTTAAATGACCAGGTGAATGAAGTCATTGACATGCACAAAAATCAGAAAAATTGTGCATCTTCAGGTATCTCGGAGTCATACCTGACAACACCAACGATTTTGTGTGGTATTGGCCAAAAATATAATCTCTATAAACAAATTCTGCTTATAAATTCTGAATTTGTTGGTAAGAGAGAAGATGTTGCAACAGGGAAGGTCCTGATTTCTGATGTCCGTTTGAAAAGCTTTGAACAATCATGTTTCAGCAGACCTCGGTTGTTTCCACGTAAGCAGTCTGCAGAGTGCAAAAGAGATGGAACACTGGCCAAAATAAAAGGAAAATATCTGTAGTCTGATAATTTACTCTTACTTTTAGCTTTTTATATATATATATATATATATATATATATATATATATATATATATATATATATATATATATGTATGTATGTATGTATGTGTGTGTGTGTGTGTGTGTGTGTGTGTCAGATTGTAAACTGGCTACTTTTGAAACAATCTGCTTGCATTTGCCATCTTACAACTCCAAACAAACATCTCAAGTTGCTAGTCTGCTTAGTTTTTGTTGTTGTTTTTGTTGTTAGATTTTGATGGTCAAAAGGTCACCTTCACCTCACATAAATGCAATATTTCTGGAAAGCCTTGAGGGATTCTCTCAAATTTAGCAGTAACGTCCACCTGGACTCAATGTTGAATTGAAAAGATCTGGTGGTCAAAGGTCAAGGTCACTATATTTCTAACAATCTAATCAATGTTAAATGTGAATCACATCTGGATATATAATATTGAAATTTAAATACTTGCCTTAAATCTAATAAAATATTCTTATTTATTTTACAATCACCTATGCCGTAGCCTATGTAGTTCAGATTAAAATGGAGCTAATAGAATTGGTTTGTGTATTTTTAAAGGGTACACATTTTTTAGGTCATGCTTTTTAAACACATTTGTTTAATTTGGAATACATTTAAGAACAGATTTAGGACCTAAACATCAATCAATATTTGAATTCGTTTGAATTTTGAAATGCCCAGCTTTTTTTTGAATAATAGTCAAAATGAATCAATCTGTCGGAAGCACTGCGAAACAATCATTTTTAAAGGCTGATATCTCACTCAGGAATGCTCCTCGAACAGTGGAAAAGGGCATTAGCTATTTATAAAATGTGCCAAATACGTCTTCAGAGCAGAGCTTTTATAATTCTGTGTCATCTTCTGCCAAACCAACACACACACTCTCACACACATGCAGAGAGACTTGGCGTAGTCCTGCTTAGTTGTCATCTGTTTCCAAGCGAAGACGTGCTGCACTGGCTTAAGGCCACCATAGAACGGCGCCAAACCCCCAATTATCCTGTGAGTTAGTCAGGCTGAGAGGCACGTGAGGGAAAATTGGGTTTGGGCTATCATGTTACCTAACGTTTATATAATGCTGTAACACTGACCTACTTCCCTCTCAGGACATATTTTAAATCATGACATCCACTTTGGAAAAGAAGTGTTGATAAGAGTGAAAGAAGCTTTTCTGTTGACCACAACTGACCCATATTCTCCCACTGGACTTTCATTCCAGGAGGAAAAGTAATTCATGATAATAAACCCATGGGTTTATGCCGGTCACATGTAAAAGGTAGGGACACACTATTTTACAGTTTAAAATGAACATACATTTTTTGCAAACCTTTGTTCATCGATGGTTATTTAAAGATTCCTGGAAGGAAACCCTTAAGTCATGGGCATCTGCAAGCTATCGACAATTTCCAATATACAAAGCCTTACATAAACACACAGTCAGTTATATTAACATAATTTTCTTAAAACCTCCAGAGGACTTTAGTGGGTCATCACTGACGCAAAAGTGGAATGTGGGAGCTTGCCGACACTCTTTTCCACCCACCACAACCCTTCACTGCTGTTGCTGCACAACACGCCACCTCCTACGTCACTAATACACAACACGGATACGCACACACACGCACCCTCTAAATTTTCCTCTTTCCTTGTATGTCATGGTTTTCCTTGGATACCTGGGTCAGCCCTGCCAGCTGAGTTTAAAAGCGCCATCTAGAAAGGGACAGTACCTGCTCTGTGCGTCGCTAAGAGACATGTAAACACTCTGAGACACACGTGCCAAAAGCTCCTCACGAGACAGCTGACGAGGGGCCAAGCCTGCAGGCGGCAATGACATACCTTATTATCAAAACCCGGAAACAAAGACCAAGCCACCTCCCCCCAATGTTACAGATGCATAGGAGTGTAACAAACTTTGTGCAAGCAGGAGGGATATGACCTACATGCTTTATCTTTTCGAAAATTTTCATCCCAAATGAAAAACTTCAAGTAATTTGGAGGTGGAAAATAGAGTATAGATGACCTGGTTTTAATCACACATGACACAAAGGACTCAATACAATACACATCAACCAAAATAGTACAATACAAAACATGGACCACAAACTTGGAGGCACAATTGTTTCCTGGTACAAGCTAACTTCACTGGATAAGACTAGAACTAAGATGTTTGCCTACAGTAGGATCAAATTTATTTGATCAATTCCTTAACCCAGATAGATAAGGATTTACTTTTAAATCTTTGCTGCGCAATCATACTGAACAGCTTTAAAATAAGAAATTGATATGTGAACACAGCAATCATCATCAAAATCAAACAAAGGTTGTTTTTTTATCATGATTAAAATACAGGTTGTTGTTGTTTTTTTTAAATATATACCCCAAAACAATTTGCATTCAAAACTTTTTCTTTTGTCTTAAAACTCTCAAATCCCACCCACGAGACTAGACAGCAAGCTAAGCATTAGTTTTGGATTCAAATGTATACATTAAAAACACAAATTTTACTTTTAATTAAATATAATTTTCATTGGGCTGCACGGTGGTGCAGTGGTTAGCACTGTTGCCCCAAAGCAAGAAGGTTTCGGGTTCACGTCCCAGCTCGGGCAGGGGATCTTTCTGAGTGGAGTTTGTATGTTGTGCCTGTGTGGGTTCTCTCCAGGTACTCTGGCTTCCTCCCACCATCCAAAGACATGCAATTGGAGACTAGGCTACTTGGATACTCTAAATTGACTGTAGGTGTGAATGGTTGTTTGTCTTTGTATGTTAGCCCTGCGATGGACCTGTCCAGGGTGAACCCCACCTCTCGCCCGTTGACACTGGGATAGGCTCCAGCTCCCCTGCGACCCTTAATGTAGGAATAAGTGGAAGACAATGGATATTTTTCATTTTCAAATCCATCAACAGAGTCAGAAACACTGACCTTGATGCTTTTCTTCATCCATTAGTAGCACCTGTTCACACCGTCCTCATGTGTCTTTGGATGTTCCTGCTCTATTGTCACTGCACCTCTATTTATCACTCACAATCAGTATCACATAACCTCACTCTTAACTTTTACACTCCTTCCTTGTCGGCTTGGCTCAACACTTCCATGTCCAGCAACAAAAACACGCCCAGCTGTTGATGTCTTTGGTGAAGTTTTCAGTGAATTTGAAATGTCGGTAGTAACAGCGATGCAAGTTTGGCAGGCACATAGCATTAATCAGTTACGGTTTTGATGTTTTAAAAAAAATTTTTATGGGCACTAAAATGTCATGATAACGTATTTGTCAACAGATCACCAGTTAAAAAATATAAAATCTAGACTTAAGTGCTTCTTATGTGCAAGATATTGCTATTCATTCACTACCGAGAGTAGTAGGAGTTTTACAGTAGTTGTAGGAGGAGTAAATGTTAATGTAGTAGCATAGCTTTAGTGATATTAGCAAAGTAATACGCTCCAAAAAAAAAAACTTTAATTACATCTATTTTGGCAATGCATTTCAAAAAATAGTACTCGATTTAAAAAAAGCACAAAGGCTAGTTATGAAACTTGAAAAAAATATATATTATAAAATAATAGATAAATAAAAAGTGCACCAGTATAAACACAAGTCACTTTTGAGCGTAGTTTTAGAATTAGCAACGACATGAGTGGTCTTTAGATAACAGCAAGTGTAGCTAAGATTTTGGGAAGCAGTTTTTTGGGGGGGTTTTAGAATAATCATTAACTCTCTGAAACTACATAATTTTATGATATTTGTGCAAACACATCCATGGCGATAAAGTTATTTGGGCAACACTGTATACAAGTCTCTTTCATGTAGCTGCGCAAAACAACACAATCAAGTTAAATATTTCTTAATGACTTTTCATCTCAATTAGAGCTCCTCTTTGCTTTGGAAAGTACAACCATGGGTGTTGAGCCTTTAATGGATGCAGTGAATGTAAGCCTTAAACCCCACAGTTAGAGTACAGTATGTTCCGGGTTATTCCTGGGTGTGTGACCTACAATTCAAGCAACTTACTATTTGCGTGGGTTCAGGATGTTAGAGAGTTTTTTTTTTCCTTAAGTATTTTCTGTTGAACTGCATTTAGAGTCCAAGACAAGAATTGTAATAACCAAGGCAGTTTAACCAGATGCATGCTATGTGCTGGGAATTTTTGGAAGAAGGTTAGATGCTAAAAAGAAACAGAAATATTCTTACAAACATATATACATACATATGCATATACATGTACTGTATATATACACACACACATTCACAGTTTATAATGTGTAATATTTGAACATTTCATTTGTAATGCTGAAAATTACCTGCTAATGAGGCTTTTGTTGAAATGTTACATTTACAGTAAAAGCCTGTTTTAGAGGCATAGCAGGAGGTATAATTGTTAGAGCCCTGTAACTACTGGACTTACCAAATATTTCATGAGATTTTCTTTTTTTTTTGACAGTGAATTGAATTCTAAAAAATGTACAACTTCACTAAAACAAGAAATTAGTTCCTTCACTTAAACAAAAGTTAAAATTCCATTTGTTTATTGAGCTAACACACACACACACACACACACACACACACACACACACACACACACACACACACACACACACACACACACGTTTGTTCCGTATCAAGAAACTATCAAAAGCTGTGTATTTACTTACACAATATTATCATCAACAAGCTGATACTTCTGAGTGATTTAAACATGAATGGACAGTGGAGGGGTGATTATATTGTGTGTTTGTGTGTTTTAATGTATGAGAGAAACAGCAAAGAGAACACAGAACATACCTTAAAGGCTCACACTGTATGCTAATTTTACATTTCACAAATATGATGATTATTTCATATAACCAATCATAATTAATTATTAGATGATTTTATTTGTGATTGCAGAGTAAAACACAACAAAACTTTGGTCGGCAGCAAACCACTTCAGTTAGAAGCATATTCCATACAAAGTCAATATAAATCATACGTAGCCATATTTACTATTCCCATTTCACTGTGAATCGTCACAGTCAGATAAAATACGAAAGATAAAAGCAGTTATAAATATAAACATATTTTACTAGCCATGGGCTGCCAAAAGGCACCCAGGGACTTATAGCACCGTAAAATTCTACTGAAAATTATCGTTTGTGGTGTTGATAAATGAGAGATGCATGAAATGTCCCTCCTTTTGAATTTTTTTTTTTACATAATTTGATCAGGTGGCAGAGTCACACTGATATTGTGGATGATGTGCAAGATGCCGGTTTGGCGCAACCGAAGTAAGAAAGAAATGGAGAGACATCAGGACACAGACAAAACATCTAAATAACACAATATGTATTTGCTAATGGCTCCCAGCCCACCATTAAACTCTCCAAGAGAAAAAGTTAGGGTGTCTTTTCACTTATCCATCAAGCTCATAGTTGAGGTGTGTGTCTGATATTAGATAATTCATATGCAACATTTACGCCTTCATTTAAGCTTCTGTTTGGTCCTGTTTGCAATATGTGTGTGTGTGTGTGTGTGTCTGTGTGTGTGTAGATATAGATATATAGATATAGATAGATTTTTTTTTTTGCTTTATTATTCCTTGTTACTCAAAAAAAATATTTTAGCGCTTTCGAGTCTGTCATTGAATGATTGTTCCAATTATTTCACTGGGAGTTTATCTGTTCCCTTGGGCATTATTATTTCTGAGAATATTGAATTACCGGCCTCACAAGTTTGGCGTGACTGCAGTGGTCTGGCTCTGAGGATGCAGGGGGCTTCTGTCTCCACCTGCTGGCCGATGAAAGCAGTGCTGCTCCAGTGATCTACTGACCCAGTTTGGAGATGGAGAGAATACGCACCGCCAAGTCTTGCGAAACCACGTGACCAACTAAGCTACTCCGGGGAGGTTTTGGTAAAGGTTAAGCAAATTAAAACAATTCGGCAGGTAAGGGGGGGGGGCTGTTTCCATGGTTGCCCAACTGTAACTAAAAATATGTGTTAAAATAAAATATATCGTGGATAAACGTCGCCATAGTAACAGTCACGTGCTTCCTACGGAGTATGTTCATCCACGGAATGGTACAATCCCCCACCCACCTCATTCCCCGTGCGCATCCTCCGGCCAGAGACGAGCACGTAGTACGGAATAATGAATGGACAAGCTGCTAGCATGCTCGCGACACGGCCAGTGTTAACAATCAACCGGCGTTTGAAGGTTTAGGCGCGGCAGGACAGCAAGTAGAAGTCTGTCACTGGTGCTGCAGTTGGCACTGGGCTATTTTAGCAAGAAATCTAGCTTACTTCATGCTTCTCCGTTCGACTAAAAAAATGTCTTGGCAGTCGCCAGTGCCTTTAGTCACTCTTAATGCTACATGAAAAAAGTTGTCTTATATAAAACTAACAACAAACCTTCTACTCTCGTGCTGAAACGCTGCAACCTATCTAACTACTTCCTGCTGTTTTATCAAGCCATCGGAGGCTAACGAAGCAATTAAAATGCTCGTAAAAGTAGCAAACAGAATAACAGTTCGTGTTGCGTTCATGCTCCTACCTGTTGGTCTGTCCGCCGTAGTCTCGTCACAGTCCCCGTCCAACATGCCTTACTAGAGCCGGTGGCCGGTGGAGGCTACGGAGCACGGCGGTGCATGTGGAGCCACCGGCTGTAGTAGTAATAAAGTACAGGCGAGGAGAGGAGGGAACTGCGGAGAGCCGGCAACTTGTATAATTGACTTCATTTTTCCCCCCCCTACACCCTCCCCCTGCTGCATTTTTTTCGTTACAAAGGAGGCGCAGGCAGACGAGGGGGGGCAGAAGCGTGAGTGACGGGAGAGACCGGAATACCCGTGTCCTTGAGGAAACAAGGAAAAGACAGAAGGACTTGTCTGCCTCCTCCTTCGTCGCCTTTTTGGTTCATTCATGCCTGTTTACTTGACAGCCAACGCCGTGTTCCTGGAGCGCCACTCCTTGTAGTTCCTGGCTGTAATGAATAATCATCCTTATAAAACTAATAAGAACATAGTCCACGTTTCTCTGGATATTTTCAGAATGCGAAATCATTTTTGGTCATAGTATTTCAGGATTTTCAGGCCAATCTTCCATTAGAATAAATCGCCATCTCTAATCGAAAACTGCTTATGACACACACCCAACATATACATGTCTTGCATTTATTTTAATATTCTATTTTTTTTGTAGGTTTGTGTGATGGTCCGTCTAAAAGCAGATATCGCGTGTGATTGCATTTCCAATTCCCCAAAAAAATCACGTGAGCCTGCTATCGCTGGCAGCCCAGCTTTGACGTTACCGGTAAATGATTGATACCTCATTCATTTTTGTGACCTGAAAAATGCGTGTCACAAAACTGACTTTGCTTCTCTTGCTCTCCTCCCGAAAAGAGTGACGACAGAGAAGACGTCTCACTCTGCCTTCATTTCGTGGCACGTAACCCGTATTGTTTCAAATAGGAGTTTCAAGTCGTTTACCGCTCTGGATTGCGTGTCTACTCTGTACATGATTTCTTCCTCCTCAAAGACGAGGAATGGTGTAAACTGATAAGGCGGAGCTACATTCTGTGACTGACAAGTGGCTGCAAGGCGACCTTAGAGTTGGTAGCATGCATATCCTTGATGTTGAGTGTGATCAAACAGCTCTGAACTTGATTTGAAGTGTTGAAAGTTTGTAGAACTTTAACCCGTTCACGGGGGAATTTCAGGTCACAAGTTTGATTTCCATTCTTTTCAGGTTAAATATTTACTACAGAGGTTTACAAAGTGAGGTGGGGGCCTCCCCATAGGGCTCCAAATAGTTTCTGAGTACAGACGCCACCCTTATAATTAATATTTTGTTGGTCCTTGTTCATGATTATATTAGTTTGTAAAGACAACAGGACAATTACTGTGTCATCTTGAGATAATGAGATAAACGAAACCATAACCTTAGGACTCATGCTCTGTTGTCTTAGATAAAGAGATGAATTAATCGATATTCTCAAGACAACTGAATCAACAGAATATAATGAATTAAAGGTATGGCTTTCCTTGGTCACCATAAACAAGAGTAGAAAAATATAGTAAATTTGGAGAAGCTGTTACTTTTTTCAACTTTCCATCCATCCATCGTCATCTTCCGCTTATTCCTACACATTAAGAGTCGCGGGTCCCAGCGTCAACGGGCGAGAGGCGGGGTACACCCTGGACAGGTCACCAGTCCATCGCAGGGCCAACATAGAGAGACAAACAACCATTTGAGTATTCAAATAGCCTAATTAGCATGTTTTTGGATGGTGGGAAGAAGCCGGAGTACCCGGAGAGAACCACCATCCAAAAACATGCAAACTCCACACAGAAAGATCCCATGCCTGCACTGGGACTCGAACCCAGAATCTTCTTGCTGTGAGGCCACAGTGCTAACCACTGCACCATCATACAGCCTTCTCAACTTTCTAAGACTCACAAATTGATAACTTGATAATGATTATGGTCTTGAATAACATAGTTGAGGTTAGATTGTTAAAAAAAAAATCATCTCTGACTTATTTTCCAACATACATCAAAAACATGTTACTATGTATAACTGAAAAATATCACAAAATTGCAACAACAACAAAAAAAATGTGGCCAACAGCAGCATTCTTGGAAAAAATGAGGCTTCTATCAGTTTCATTAATACTTTTTTTAATTTCATCTTAAGCTGAATCATTAAAAATATCCCGAGAGCTAAAACTATCTGTGCTTCACTAAACACATCCATAACCCATAGAGCCGCTTATCATTTTAGGGTTGTCCTCATTTCCCCTGTCACAACAACAACAACAAAAACTCAAAGTGGTTCCTCATCTCGAATGTTGACGATCTTTGGCCCTCACCTACATAGTGTAATTCGAGACCTTTGCACGAGACTTTACGTAAGAGCGAGGGCTGCACGTGCCAGCGAGAAACGTGTTGACCTATATATTATATAACTTGACGTCACGTGGAGACGGTTGGCTCGTTAACCCATTTTAAAGCCCGTCTGCGGAGAAAGTACAGTGTCATCGTAAGTGCACAGGAAACCCACGAAAATCATTGATAGTAACCATGACAATTAAACAATTCAAATATCATAGTTCCTAGTGACAAGGACTCAGACTAATCCAGCTCAGGCAGAGAGAGGAGTCCGTATGGGGAGCACAAATCTCTACGTAGAGACTTTTTTTTTTTAAATGTGTCATTGTACTGTACATTTTGATCCTACACTCGCTTTCTTACCCCTTTATGATGGGTGTCTTAAAACCCATGATCACATTTGAAGCATTTTGACTCCTGTAATGACTGTGATGAGTAGTTGAGGTGTGCCAGATCGTGACATAGGAATGCCTATCTTTTCATTCTGTTCCTGATTGGAACTGAGGCTGCACTTTAAAGCCAGCAGATGTCTTTATTTTAAAGAAACACACCATCTTTTGGGGAAGGAAATACACTCATTGATCATCTTCCCCAGAACCAGACAAGAAGATTGATACATTTCTCCCCCCTGTGTGTGCATTAGGGAGCTGGAACCCTATTAGACCAGCTGACTGCTAGTTAGCTTAGCACAGTGAATGGTAGTGAATGGGAAGTGTTAGCATACCTTGGTTGAAAGGCACAAAATACACATTTTCTTGGTAATTTTTTTTCTTGTATGTATGTAGATAGGGTTGTGCATAAAATTTGTCATGAAAAATTCTAAGCTATTAGGCAGTGGAATTACAAATTGAATACATTATCTAAAATTACTTCCTAAATGGGAACAGTGACGTGACACTAGGCCCACAACAATAACTAATTGTTCAGAATTATAAATCGTCCCAGAAATCATTGTAATAAATATTACTGTCATTTAAGGACATTTTATGACACACATAAAATGATAAAATAGCAGTGAAATTCAAGTTAAAGCTTTCAACAATTGACAAGCTTTAGGGGCAGCACGGTGGTGCAGTGGTCAGCACTGTCCCCTCACAGCAAGAAGGTTCCGGGTTCGAACCCTGGCTCGGGATCTTTCTGTGTGGAGTCTGTATGTTCTCCCTGTTCCTGTGTGGGTTCTCTCTGGTACTCCAGCTTCCTCCCACAGTCCAAAGACATCAAGAGGGGACGAGGCTGATTGATACTCTAAAGTGACTGTGAGTGTGAATGGTTGTTTGTCTCTGTATGTTGGCCCTGTGATGAACTGGTGACCTGTCCAGGGTGAACCCTGCCTCTTGCCCAAAGGCTGCTGGGATAGGCTCCAGCCCCCTGGCGACGTTTAACAGGATAAATGGTGGAAAATGGATGGATGGATAAACTTTAGTTCTTAACAATATTCAGCCAGAAATTAGGATTAAAATGTGAAACTATTAAAGGGACCTCGATAAATAAAATTCTACAATTCTACAGTTTCATCAAGCAGACGCTTTTGTCCAAAGTGACGTACAACACAAGCAAGAATTTAGACTGAAGGGGATAAAAACCTAAATAAAATAAACAAGTATCTAATGAGAATGAAGAATACGCACATAAATGAGTGCTATATTTAGGTTCACAAAATTCTTGAGTACATGTTCATTTTCACAAGTAGTAATTATTGTGACAAGCCCACAATTCATAGCACATCATTGTGCATTCAGCCAACAAAACAAATGTTTGTTGATGACTAGAAGAGCGACTGCTGCTGATAATCATGGCTGATTTTGTAAGAAAGAATGAGGAATATTACTTCTGAGCCTTGTCTATTTAAATACTTTTGGTAGGGGTATGCTAACACTTCCCATCCACTACCATTAATTGTGCTATGCTAAATGTAGGTAACCAGAGAGAGGAGACCTACATCCTCTAATGTGTGCTTTCTGTGACATCTAGCAGCACATGTTTACATGATCATAATGACTAATCAAAATGCAATAAATCTTTTTTTTTTCTCTTAAAGGTATGTCTCACACATACAAACACACACGCACGCATACACACACACACACACGTGCACTCACTGTAGTTGGACCAGTTTTTTATGAAGTGACGTTGTGCACATTTGATGATGGATGGATGACCTGGGTAGCTGGCCTCTGCTGCATCAGGTGCATTCATAAACAAAGTGTCCACATCGCCCTTGGCTTTCTGCAGTAACCTCCTCTCTAAATTTTAACCAGAAACCTTTTTTTTTTTCTGTAATCGGGGAAAAGGGATGAACAGTAACCCGGCTAACATACGACAATTGTTTATAAAGCAAATTTACCCACAAAAAAGGGAGAGACCTGTCTTGTGCAGCAGTGCAACCTCGCCTAGAATCGCCTCAATAAAACTGAACTGGAAAGATATGAACTAATTTTCCTAGCTGAAAGTGATTTGTACATATTTAATCCACAATAAGTCAATAATAATCATAGCAGTATAATAAATACAGTAGGATTGGTACAAAGTAACTAAATATTTTGGTGAAAAGTCATTTCCGTGTGTCATATAAATGATAAAGTGAGTGTGATGTCATTAAAAAAAATGGTGTCATGGGTCTACTTGCCTGCTTGTCAAGACAAATGATGATCATTTTGAAAACCAAAAATATCTTTACAGAAAGAAAGTTGCTTATGTGTTATCTGTGCAGTGCCAATCAAAATAATAATCGATAGTTACCATTATAAATAGACAGACTGCAGCCTTGAATGAATTTTATCATGTAGCACTCATTCAAAATACAGTAGCAGAGGTAACGACCAGCTGTAGGGGACGCTGGGTTTGCACGCCATTATTTCCTGGTCCTTTGCGTCGATAGTGTTCTGAGGACTAGAGCTATTTTACGGCAGTGTTTTACATGAATTAGCTGTTTTCATATAAGATTAGAAAGTGAGCGAAAGCAGCTGGCAAACATCAATTCATCACATTATTGGCTCAAATGTGACCAAAGTTGCTTGATACACGTGGCTGCAGGAGGAGGAGCTGGTTATCTCAGTGGGTGTCCAAGTGTCCTTGAGTAAGATATTGACCTCTCTGTTGCTCCTGATAGGCTGGCCTGATTCTTGCACAACCATCAGCACTCTGAAAAGGATTTGTTGACTCATCTTGCAATGTGAATTGAGTTATTTTTAGATACAGTTTCAAGTTTACGCTGCAAACTTGATCTCAATATATCTACAGTCAGTCAAAGCAACAAGATGACTTCAAGGATCCGACTTGAGCCAACACATCTTTTTTTTAATCGAGTGAGTTATCTTTTAACCAATAATTGTTGATGTTTTTCTTGTTCACTATTGTTTTAAATGATTAACAGTGTTTTGAATCAAATGTTTAAATGCCACTGTTTTACGATTTTATTACTATTTTTGTTAGTTTTTTTTGTTTTGTTTTGTTTTTTTTAATTGTGCCAGAAGACCATACAATAAATATCCAGCTTGAACTCCATTACAAACCATGGGTATTTATAGCTAAGACCTTCATGTGGCCACTGTCAAGGGGCAAGTCAGGGCTTCATCATACACAGAAATCACGACCAATAAGACATAGGTCGGAAAAGTAAAAAGGCAGGAAAAATCAAACAAAGACAGGAAATTTAAGCAGACATCAGACGCATGAGGAAGACTTATCAAGATAACACAGGAATTTAGGGTCCAAAGCTCATGGTTGAAAAAAAAAAAAAAAAAGGACTGAGTTCTAAAGTACTTCGTTGTCTGGGAGTCTTGCCTTTGGTTCAGGTTCCTGTTTGGTCTCAACTTGTCATTACAATTTCACATGGACGCATCCAGCAGAGTCGCTCTTGTGACGAGTTTCACATGGGTATTTGTGTGGATTTCTCATTTGGTTTACATGGAGTTTCACTCATAATCCCATTGATTTCACATGTAACCTTTACATTTCACATATGATCCTATAGGTGTCACAGGCAAATGTACAATTTCACCTAAAACCAACATAAAACCTTTAAATTTCATAAGGAATCCCAAAGGTTTCCCATAGGATTGCATAAGGGTTTCATACACCACACCACAAAAACACTCCAAAACTACATTTTCCATGTGAAAAGTTCATGATTTACATGAGTAAACAGTATGTATTCAATGTAAAAATGTCATTTTTTTGAATTGACATTAGAAAAACTTTTTTTGCACATTGATGTCAAACTATGAGCCTTGCAGACTGGTTGTTCCTTCTTTTTCTGCATGTTGGAGTTTTTTTTTTCTTTATCATCTCAGTGACTTAAGAGTTAACAAAAGGAACCCATCTCACTATGATAAATAACATATTGAATTGAATTTTAATGTGTATGTGTTTATGCTAATATACTGTATGCTGGTTGCTTCTTTTTGCTTGTTTTTTTTTGTTTTTTCATTTTTATCAAGGCCAGGACAGCCTGTAAAGACCTACGTCTCCGACAGTTTGTGGTTGAGCCCAATCATTCACATTGTAGCGTTTCAAAACCACAAAGAGAAACACCTGTTGTCTTCATGTGTGTTTATCTGGTCTAAATGTATCCTGCTGCAGATCTGTGTATCATGATGTTTTTGCAGGCGATACACTATCACCATCTGGAATCAGAACAATTTACATTTCTTATGGTTCAAAACTTTAATTTCCTGCTCCAATTGACTGACAGATTTTCAACACATTAAACAGTTAAGGGAATTAAGAAGGAAAAAAAAAAAGAATCTGCATTTATTCTTTCATTCTAAAATATCTTAAGGTTCCACTTTTATCATTTCCCGTAAGTAATTATCCGGTCTTGGAGATAACGGAGCAGAAATTTTCTGAAATGAAACATGAAGTAATAATTGGAAAATAAACAATAAACTTAAGTTAATTCCTTTTAAGCACGGTGGTGCAGTGGTCAGCACTGACGCCTCACAGCAAGAAGGTTCTGGGTTTGAGCACAGGATCCTTCTGTGTGGAGTCTGCATGTTCTCCCTGTTCCTGTGTGGGTTCTCTCTGGTACTCCAGCTTCCTCCCACTGTCCAAAGACATCAAGAGAGGACGAGGCTGATTGATGATCTAAACTGACCGTAGGCGTGGCTGTGAGTGTGAATGGTTGTCTGTCTCTATGTGTTGGCCCTGCGATGTACTGGTGACACATCCAGGGTGAACCCGCCTCTCACCCAAAAGCTGCTGGGATAGGCTCCAGCACCCCCGCGACCCTTAACAGGATAAGCAGTAGAAAACAGATGGATAATTCCTGATAAGAATATGCTGATAGCTGTAAGGATTAAATAAAGCAGGTGCTCCATCTAGTGGCTATATTTAAACACAGCAACAAGTTGTGCTGCTCTGAAAAAAAAAAAGAAAAAACTAACCGATGCCTCTGAAAAACACAGACATTTCCCACTCCTTTCAGTCTTGTTACAACTGTAAAATGTAGATTTGCTCAGATATTTTGTAACATTTTTATTGTCTGTTTCCGTGCGCGTGAACTGAATTTTGTTTCAGTAAATTCAGCATCACTACTCACTCATTTGCTCAATGCCGTTCTTGTCGCTGCTTCATAACAAGCTTCATTTCATTCATGAATATTTTTTAATTTAGCCCTTATCTCTGAATGTATCATTTCTGATGCACAGATATGGATGTAAAATGATGATCCTTATATAAATTCCTCAGAATCTTTCACCTGAGTGGGGACGGTGACCCCGCTCAACCCCAGAATGTGATATGTGTGAAATGTGAACGTGAAAAACATGATAGTATGAACAGAAGGAAAGCAGCTGTTACTCCTTGCAACATAAATTTAAAAATAGTATCTAACCAGTAGTAATACTCTTATAATGGATTACAGCAACCAAATTTTAAGATGGCTAGTTCATGTTGGATAAGGGTGTAGCATGCATGTTGAAGCATGTTTTTGTAAATGCTAACCTAAAAGATGATGCACGTCAAGACGCATTCAGGTGAAAGCGATGCAATCGAAAATTTTGAAACGCTTCAAGAACAAGCTGGGAAAAGTGGAAGCAATTTCAAACCGACCCCAAGTTCTACCTTGAAGCATTTTAATTCTTCTGTACAAAAGTTCTTTCATATTTACCATGCATTTGTTTCTTGATTTTACCTTATTTTACAAATGTCAGGTATGAGTCTTCCAAAAGTAGTGGCACAATGTAGGCAGTGGCATGTTAATAAGAAATAGTCCAGTAACAACAAACAGGAAAAAAAAAAAAAATCAATCTCCAGATTTCAAATTCATTGAAAGTGCTTTAAACGCTGAAATGTGTTTAGACGCTCTCTCTCCATTATAAATTGTTCAAATTTGATGATTGTTAGGTTTGAAAATGAATTCAGTGAGTCAACATTCTGAGCTTTACGATAACGCAACAATACAAAATGCAACTGTTTCATCATTTTATGCATTTTAATTACATAAAAAGTTATCATGAGAATGAATATATTAACAAGCATTTCTTCTTTCACGCTAGAGACAATTTCCTTCACTCAGCTACAACTGTATGTACACAAAACATCATCACACAAAATACTTCATAACATAGTCCTGGCTGACAGAGGGCATTTGAAAATACTCATCATCAGTTTAGGTTCAACAAGCAGGGGAATAATGTATCATTGAGATTTCTGAGGAGGAGGAGGACTGTTAAACCAATTAGAAGACTGACTTGCGGTGTGGATGCTTGCTTGTTTAAGAGGATGAATATTTCACTCTTTATCACGGGGTGTATTTTTACGTCTCATGACAGGTGTGATCCAAATAACACACAAGGTGGCAGTAAGCTGGTTTCATTCACAAACTCCTCTGAAATCCTAAATCTTCTTGACTCTGAAGACGTTAACGTCACAATGACTCGGCCCTGTATAAATAAAGTGACACAGTCGCGGATTTCAAGTAATTTTCTAGATATAAATTGAATGGTTTGGATCTGATGAAGTTACCCTCTACTGAAATATTACTAACCTGTGTATCTACCTTTGAGGAAAAATCAAAATAACAGCGCACACAACATGAGTCGGACAATCATCTCACAACATAAAGTGTCTATTTAATCCATGAACACAAGGATATTTATGTCACTCGCACCACTTTTCCTACTCATCCAGGTTCCATCAACCACCATCTAAATGTAGCAGTTTGGCTTTAGGGATCGTGTTCAAAGGACGTCGATAGTGATGGCCGTCAACATAATCTCCCATAATGCATCTGGGCTGTTGCCGTCTTAGCTCAGATATCATTTCTATTTAGGTTGTCAGGATGTCATTAAACAGAAATACAAGCCAATCAAGGCCAGCTAGATCTGTCATTCTCAATCTGTCCCGACCCCCCCCCCCCCCCCCCCACCACCTTTCCAAGAATCATCAGGTTTACGCTACCACCCTAAAACACTAAGTAACAGATGGAATTATATTTATACTCTCATACTACTGAAGTATCCGGGATGTTAAAAACAAAATGGTATAGCCATGTAGTCTTAAGGGCCTTAGATTAACAGATAAATTTCATTAGTTTTCATAGTTTGGTTTAGTTTACAGCCACACTTTAACTCTCACACTCAGTAGTAAATTGTAAACAAATGCTGTTTACATTTTTCCAACAAGAATTTGCCTTGAAATGATCTTGCGACACCCTTAGGGTTCCTTACCTAAGGTTGAGAACAGCTGGCCTAAATGACATGATGACGTTATGATCCCAGATGTTTTCTGTAAAGGGGCACTCCACAGATTTTTCTTGTCAATTTCATTTCAGTGTGTTCTAGCCTTCAAAAGCTACATGAAAAAAGCAAACATTATCACTGCAGTTATGGGGGAAAAAATTACACTGCAAAATGAGTTCATAGGATGGGAATAAGAGATGTGAAAGGTTTTTTTACAATGAATATGAAGAATTTTGGTGTGTGTGTGTGTGTGTGTGGGGGGGGGGGGGTCACAATGTTTAAGTGACACAAGAAAAATCAAATCAGCACCTAATTAAAATTTTAAAATTCCTGACAGTATCAAATCAGGAAATAGTCTAATTGTCCCAACCCTGAAGGACCGGAAATATTACCAGAAATATTAAGACTAATTTTGAGGGGTGACCCGGATCAAATTGTAGAGCCGGGATCCTGAAGACTGTTCCAGGTTTTTTTGCAGGATAAAGTTACTGGCAGTATTTTTAAATAGTTGAAAGAGGAACGTTGCAGCCTCTGGAAACCATCTTGATCATATTCTGAATAACAGTTGGTACAAACTTTAGCCATCTTAGGAAAAAAATAAATAAATATGCCTCTAATGTAACAATTTGGCCCCATTTTTTTGTTTTTGTTTTGTCTCTTAATCAAGGAGATGCAATACTTAACTACTGGAGTGCCCCTATAAATTACATGGCAGTCAAATTATAGGAATTTAGATACATTCTAAATTCAAGGAGGACATAAATCAAGGAACAATAAATAACACAGATATATAAACATCAGTAAACCCTCATTTGTACATTGCAAACATTACTTTCATGTTAATATGTATTAGAAGTAATGTGTCAACCCTTGTAGACCATGTAGTTCCTTCATCACATCTGCAGCAATAGCACCACTAGCCTGTTTCCTCTCCCTGTATTTAGAGCGTTTCCTCTATTTTGACGCTGGACAGACATGCTAACTAAGAAACATCCATCTCTCATGTTCTTGACAACTGTGGTAACAGAAATGGTAAATTATTCCAAGTTTAGCGGTCTTGGAAAAGTTTTTTTTTTTTTTTAATCTTTTACGTAAGGTAGTTTCACGGTTAAGTGCAGCAAGCAACAGCTACGTGTGAACGTGTGTTAAGTTCACGACTTGTGATGATCTTTGGTAACTAATATTCCCTTCCCTGCTATTCTCTTCACAACTCTCAGCAAACTGGATTAAACGGGTTGTTTAGCATTTAATTTGTGAGATGAGTTCTGGAGGCATTTTCATGGAGACTGAATTAAAAAATGTAAAACGTACAAACATAAGAGATCTACCACGTCCTTATTTGATTTCTCGTAAATATTTAGCTTATTCTTGATTAGACTAAGACACTTCATTGTGTTTGCTTCGACACAATGTTATTACAAGTCTGTTTTTTTTTCCATCTTATTCATAAAACTGTTTTCATTGTTTTATAGTGCCTTTGATTTATTGCTTCTTTTTATCGTCAGGTTTTTGTGTTGTTTGGAAAGTCCCCTGTTGCTGCCCAAACAATGACCATTAGAGGTGAACTTTTTCTCACAGTTTTTCTCTCCTCAAACAGCTTTACTGTATCTACCTTCGTTGTAATTAATAGCCTTCTGATTAACTGCTAATAACAAGATTTACAAGGCACTTTAATCTAAGAAGGAAGCAATTGCACTGATCAGAATTCAAACCAGGGGAAATATTAATTACTGGAATGCAGATTTGAACAAAATATCAGGCCGTAAAGGGGGAAGTGACACAAACACTCGGCAGTTGGCTTAGTAAAGTGAAAGGGCAACACTCCACAGTAGCAGAAGTCAAACACAGGGTAAACTGTATTCATGCTTCTTGGCAACACTTTTGTTCCTCTGCGAGCAGCAATGACGCTACTTCTCAACAGGCGTCCCCAAGTCACCCACCATGAAGGATAAAGGAGGATTCCAGCATGACCTGAAGTGCTTAAAGGAATATGTCAGCTTTCTGGTAAATATGGTTACAGTCCCTTCTCTCCAGATCAAAGTCAGAAGATAGATACTCCTCTCTCTGCTGCCCTAGGTGAGCTGAGACTCAGAGACCAGCTGACTGATAGTTAGCTAGCACAATGTATGGTAGCAGGTGGGAAGTGTTAGCATACCTCACTTGAAAGGCATCAAATAGACTTTTTCCCAATGCCTACTGATATAACTGGGATGGCGCAAAACATTTGCTCTGATATGAAATCATAAAATAACAAAATATAATTTTATTATCAGATACAGTCAGAACTACTTTCCTGTCTGGGCACTGTGATTTGAGTGTGAGTGCTCCGACTAATCATGACAGACAGGAATGGCTAATTACTTCTAGACCAAGATTCTTGAACCTGAGGGTTTTGACAAACGCTTAACTGAGGTATGCTAACAATTCCCACCAAATATTGTGCTAAGCTAGCTGGCAGTCAGCTGGTCTCTGTGAGTGTCAGCTCCATATTGAAGCACAGAGTAGGGAAAGAGTCCATCTTCTTAACTGGCTCGGGGGAGGATAGACAATGAGCACATTTCCCAAAAAATGGCATGCTCCTTTAACCACTATCAGGAGACAAACATACATTCTAAAACAATTTATTCTATATAAATATAAATATAAAATAACACGTTCTTTTAACACCTAAGACGACTACAGCCAGCAGTTCTGTAAGAGCAGTTTAAAGTAAAATGATAACATCAGCAAGCGAACAAGCATGCAGTTGGTAAGCTAGCTAGCTAGCATACCGATGTTCACTATCTCAGTTTACAGAATTATGCTGAGAAGCTCCCAATTAGCACATTAGCAGAGTATACCGAGTCACCACCTTGGTAAAGCAAATAAACTGCAAATTTGAGGGCAGGACATCATTTATGATATTAAAATACTTTGTCTAGGTAATGTGAACATCTTTGTTAATTTTTGTTTCAATTCATCAAAAAGATTTAGAGACATTTCAAAGGCCAAATTTGAAAAAATCGGACCATTTTTAAGAGGAAGAGAAGTTACAGAATAACCAAGACTAACCAGGATTTTTCTTCTAGACACTGTGGATGTCAAAACCAGATGTCATGTTAACCTTCGAAATACCTGAGGTATCTCAGTTTGGACCAGCGGACCATCAATATCATACCTTAAAGACATGCAGCTAGCATTGCAAACAACAGCTCTACAAGTCTCCTCTATTTACCCCTTATCACATAATACATTTTAATCTTACATTCCTAATGTCTCTGAACCATTTCTGGATGCAAATCAAAAAGCTAGTATTTTATATATTATTCTAATGTATTCCTGTAGCCGATGAACCTGAAAAAGGATGCTGCTGCTAGCTGTACTGTCAAAATAAAGCTTGAAATGCTAACCTGTTCTATGGTAATGAGCTATACATTGGAAATCATGCTGGAACCGTCCTTCAAATCCATGTGAGGTGGTCCATACTAAAGATTATCCAGAGCGAAACTACAGTGTATAGATGTCTTCCGTTTAAGAGCTAATTTAGCCACCAGTGTTAAAACTATCGACGTGAAGATGTCAAAGCAGTGATTTGTATTTCAGCCTCACTCCATCTTCAAGAAGTGAAAATCCTCTCAAGAAGCTGCTGAACATGCACATATGCAAATTTAGGTTCATAGTTATTGAGCTGGCCTGAGAGCTATGGCTAAAGACAGCACATGTACAGTATACCATATAAACAACGAGGTAATGCGGTAACGCTCCTTGAGTTTCCGAACTCGTTTCGTTCTTGCAGTGGCTGAGCAGACCTAAACAACTTGCAATGAGGGTTGAATTTAGAGACTGAGAGGCTGCCAAGGCAGCCTTCAGCACCAGCGGGGCTCCGTGGCCCGACCCTGTGTCCGTAAATTTCTGTTTTTATTTACTACGTTCTCAAGCCTTCCCCGCCTTCATGTATGTGGGAATGGTGCCTCGCTGAGTCAGGCCCTCGAAGCGTTTGTACGTGTAGTTGAGGAACACCCAGTCCTTTGACTTGAAGTCTGGCTCCGTCGCATTGGCTATTGACAAACAAAAAACACAATTAATATTTGAATTGCTATGTGATGGTATGTTTTTTTTTATTTTAAAGATTATTTTAAATCTACATGGTAATTCAAACCTATTTGCTTTTTTTTTGGAGGAGGAATCATTCAGACAACTAACCTGGTTGAAGTATGTCTGATTCAGGGAAGTCATCAAAATTTGAGGTGTCATCGATACTCTTGATTTCAATGGAGATGGCTGCCGGCCGCTCCCTGTAAACAGAACACTTGCATGAGCACAGAAATGAGATGTATTAAGATCTTAACACTGGCTTTCTATTAAGCTGAAGAGTGTTTTTGCTGCATCTGCATTGCGCAGAGAAGAGCTTCACATACCTGATGTGTTCCCAGTCCACCGACTCGAAGAAGGGATGGCTTTTGATCTCCTCCACACTCACTGCACCAATCCTGTTCTCAGCATCAGTACAATACCTGAAACATACAAACAGCAAACTGATCCAAAAAACTTTTTCAAATAGCCTTTTGAAACACGATTTGACATGTGGCCTGTATGTGAGTGGATTTTTAAGTGATTAAGTTGCAGAGCAAATTTGAAGAAATTCCCTAAAGGCATTCCTGAGATGTCACGTTACCAAGCAATGAACGGAGAACCTGAAAACATAATGAACCAGAGCCATGGCTGTCACCAGCCCCAACACAAAGTCATCTTCACGTACCGTAGTATCAAGTCCTTGGCCCTCTCTGAGATAGGAACTTCAGGAGGAAAGACGAGAGTTTCTTTCCAGTTCATCACTTTCCTGTATGTCTCCTGTGGCGTTTCTGAGCAGAAAGGAGGATAACCTGAATAGAACAAAGGAGATGCTTTAGCAAGTACAGTAGATGCATCAATTTGCTCTAAATTTGGAAATGTGAGATAACTTCAGCCTGTGTAGCTCACATGCAGACACACTTACCGATGAGCATTTCATACATGATGACACCAAGAGACCACCAGTCGCACAGCTTGTTGTATCCCGTTTGCATGAAGACTTCAGGGGCGATGTAGTCTGGTGTTCCCACGGTGGAATAAGCCTGAGAGTCACACAGAGAGTGGAAAAGTGAGGGGCCCAGCTAGAAATTAAGGCTCTGGATTCTTTCTTGACTAGAATTAATCTCTTTTGTGTTTTATATCAGAAAAGCTCATTCCTTGTTGCACCTGACCTGTGCAGTTCGTTTACACACTGTTTCTGTCTCTGCTGTTATCCACTCACATGGACTTCCGGGTGATATTTCCTAGGATCTAAATGACCACCAGGGGGCTATAGAGCATGCAGCATTATGGTCTTTTGCTCTTGCACTCTATATTTGTTTCAAAATGTGTCAAACTCTAAGACGACACGTCTAATCAGGTTTATGAAGTCTGACGTGTCTGTTCGTAAAGTCAGTATTACATTAGAAGACTTAGGGTTGGGTTATGCCTGAGGAAAAACTAGAATGAGTTGTCCAAACATGTCAGAAGTCAAACGTGTTGACACCCTTGCAGGCAGGCAAGGATAAGGCAGTTCACAACCATACCAAAAGGTATTTGTGGTTTGGTTATTACATGAAAAGTAGCAAAAATATAGTTTTGAATGAAAGAGCTTGAGTGAGAAGCTGAACATTTCCGTTACGCTACGAACAGCCAGAAAATCACTGCAAAAAAGCAGTCTGATTTAAGGTTTTGAAAAGTTGGTTAATGTTCCTGAGGTTCAATTAATTGTAATTTCATCTAGCACCTCCCATAATATATATATTTAAAGTATACTCTGCCTGCTACAGAACAGATGGAATAAATAAAACTGTACCAGCTGTCTGCGGTTCTTCTTCCAGGTTTCTGCTTTCCTCTTGGAGTTCATGTTTTGAAAGGCTATTAGATGCAGAAAAAAACATACAATAACTTATTCAAATACAGCATGTTCAGACTGAGAATGTGGCCACACTAAAGGAACATGTTGACTTCTCGGTAAATGCGCATATTGTATTATGTGTATGTTAAGTTCCTCACTCTGACCGAGCTGGGATTGTAACGGTGTAAAATTTCAGTGTCTCATAGTTAAATTGTTATTTCCTAACAAATGTTATGCACAATCCTAGTTATATTAATGTATTTAAACATGGTTTTGGAGAAAAGTGTATTGATGACTTAACAGAGGTATGCTAACAGAGGTATGCTAGAAGCCCTTCCACTACCATTCATTGCACCAAGCTAACTAGTGATCAGTTGGTCTCACAGAGAAGAGAGCGGTATTGATCTTCTTGTCCGGCTCTGGGGTAGGATGGGAAATAAAGGACGGCATATTTCTGAAAATGTTGGCGGGTTCCATCCATCCATCCATCGTCATCTTCCGCTTATTCCTACACATTAAGGGTCGCGGGGGGGGCTGGAGCCTATCAGCGTCAACGGGCGAGAGGCGGGGTTCACCCTGGACAGGTCGCCAGTCCATCGCAGGGCCAACATAGAGAGACGAACAACCATTCACACTCACATTCATACCTACGGTCAATTTAGAGTATCAATCAGCCTAGTCCCCAATTGCATGTCTTTGGACTGTGGGAAGAAGCCAGAGTACCCAGAGAGAACCCACGCAGACACGGGGAGAACATGCAAACTCCACACAGAAAGATCACGCGCCCGAGCCGGGACTCGAACCCGGAACCTTCTTGCTGTGAGGCCACAGTGCTAACCACTGCACCACTGTGAAGCCCGTTGGCGGGTTCCTTTAAGGTTAAATACTTTTCAATTTTAACTTACAGAAGTCGCTGGGTGGGTTGTGTGTCAAGTTTCTGTAGAATTCTGTACGATGGGCCTTCTTCAGTCCTGTACACAGGCCGAAATCTGACAGCTTTACATGCCCCTGTCAGGAAAGAAAGATTTGATCAACCCACTGTACTAGACAGTCACTAGATACACACACTGTTTTACAATAGTACAGACATGACTGCTAATGAGTGTGTGTGTGTGTGTGTGTGTGTGTGTGTGTGTGTGTGTGGTCTTACCCTGGAGTCCAACAGCAGGTTGTCTGGTTTAATGTCTCTGTGAATGAAGCCCAGCTGGTGGATGGAGTCGATGGCCAGCACCGTCTCTGCAATGTAGAACTGGGTGGCCTCTTCAGACAGTGTGTCCTTTTTCATCAGCAGGGTCATCATGTCGCCTGGCAACAAGGTCACAGCTTTCAAAAATGACAACACTTTTGCCCCAATACATTTCTTAACAATTATATCGAACACAAATTTGATGCTCAGTTCACACCTCCAGGCAAGAACTCCATGATGAGGTAAAGGTTCCTCTTATCCTGGAAGCTGTAAAACATCTTGACCACCCAGGCGCCATCCGCTTCCACTAGAATATCCCTCTCCGCCCTGATATGAGCAACCTGCAGGAAGATGGTGGGGACGTACAGCAGCAGCTTTAACAACCTGGAGAGAACTGTGCTGCTGATCAATACTCTACCTGTTCCTTCTCCAGCATGTCTGCTTTCCTCAAAATCTTCATTGCATAAATATGCCCTGTGTCTTTTTTTTGCACCAGGCGAACCTGAGGAGGACAAACTCATCATCAAGATCAATTCTTTTGCTTGACGATAGCAATGCATGCAAGTATGCAGTTTGGAAAGTTTGTTTTTATGTGCACAGGAGGATTCAGTTTGTACCTCGCCAAAAGCCCCTCGTCCAATGACTTTAAGGGACTCAAAGTCATCCAGGCCGAGCCGCGTCCTCTTCAGTCTTAAAAACTCTGTCTCCTTACGAGCATGCTGCGAGCGCCGCATCACTTTCTGCAAGACATATTTACAGGCGCTGTTGGTAACTCTGCAAACACTGCCTTTAAGTTTGAGCTTTTTCTCAAACAGCTTGTTGTCTCTAAGCAAGAAAGAAAAGGACATTTCACCTCCTCATCTGGCAAACCCTCCTCCTCCATGGCCTTCTCCAGCTTCTTCTGCCTAGAAATAATAATGATTAAAAAAAAACATCTACAGTGAAAACATTCAAAAAGCTAAAAAAACTGATTAGATGTGGCACAAATATGGAAAACAATTGCTGTGGTCCTTTTCAAAATAGAGTACGAGTAACAAATGGAAAGAAACGTCAAATGAGAGATAAGATAACTTGAATGTTTGTGATCTTGGAGAGGAATCCTGCCCCAGTTGTTACAGGCATGTGAACAGTGAGTCAGCTGGTGTTAAGCAGAGGAAATGACCCGTGTTACCTGGACTACAGATCAGCTCTCAGATAACGCGAGTTCACAACAGAAAGCCTCTGTATGTGAAGGATGGAGTGACACTCGATTCTTTAAACAACAGCTAGATTGACATGCAGGAAGTAAACACAGTACTTGCTGGACCAACTGTTACAAGCAGCTGTTGTTGAAACATATAGGGTGACTGATCAGAACTGGCTGATGGTCTTGTGTTAAGAACGGCAGGTTTACCTCATCTCCCGCTCCTCATGCTGGGTGAGCAGGGTGCTGTAGAAGTTTTCCAATGTCAGCTTGGCCACAGTCACCCTCTCTCGGGTGTGGTTGCTCATAGGAAGGGCAGCTGCAGTCCCTCCTGTCATGGCCACACTATCCTAGAAGACAACATAAGCAAAAACTAAATGATGTGCATTTATACATTAACTTTAAATGTAATCCAGTGCAAACTCCTTGAGCTCTATGTATGGATCGACACGTCTTAAATGGGTTATAGTGTTATAGCTGTTATAGTGGGTTCATGATCTAGCACAAGCTAAGAAATGGAATCTGGATCAGTAAGTGGATCGGCCGAATCATTCTGATATCCCCTGGAGTCAGCTGATCCATAAAATCATAGGTATCTGCACTCAATTAAGATATTCCTGATATTGTTAATATCTCTAATGGTGGCTCAGAGGCGCAGCAATCTATTTCCCCATTCTGTCTCAAGGTACACACTGCGGTATAATATTCCTGCCTCGAAAACTCTGTGTAAATGGGACTAGAGTGACTAACTGATGGCAGTGTCTTCCAAGTCCCAGGCAGGGTACTGACCGGAGAGCTTGACATCATCTGGGTGTCTCTCATTACCTCCCATATTATCCAATCATAATGCTTCGTTGCTTGGCGAATGCTTTGTGGCACCCTGGAAAAAAACTGACATCTCCTTAAGCTGAGATGATACGAAATTTCTCTCCTCATCTGAGTGTTTTGTCTTGGCTAGCACCCACGGTGAGAATATCTCCTTTGAATGTGAGCCCTTTCCCTTTTGGGTGAATACCACAGTGGGACCTACAGAACATGTGCAGAACTCAAAGCCAGGTTGGGGCCAACTGAAGCGTGAGCATGCTGGAGTAAACTGACTGACAACAATATAAGCAAGGAATTGTTTCAGTCTGACAAATATGTTTACATGACATGGAAGTGGAAACAGAAATTGATTTAAAGTGTATTAGTACATACAAATATATTTTGTGCCTGTAAAAGGGACAAAGAATCATGTGTTATGAAGGCTCATGGTCTTCATTCCAGAACTAATCATTGAAATCGCCACTGATGATCTTTCTCATGGTACATTCCCAGACTTTGTTGTTGTTGGTCTTTGATAATATCAAACTGCTAAAAGGAGTTTAGGACAGAATGACAAGGGAGATAGAAAAATATTCTGACAATGTGTTTGTCACCTGAGGAGAAGCTGTCATTGTCAAGGAGGGTTTTTCCAGTTATAAGAACAGTTAACCAGCTGGACCAGCATCCTCATCTTTCATAAAACAGCTTGAACACCCATTGTAAAGGCAAGGAATGATACTTCATTTTTCACATCTTGAAAAAAAAGTTACCAGAAATTGAACATGGGTACTTTAAGGAAGAGGGCAAATGTGTATCATTAAATCAGTTCAGCAGTCCATCAGAAAAGTATGAATGTAGGCTTTGATTAGCTCTCACGGAGATAAAACAACCCTGCAGCTCAGCGATAGGGCCCATGTTCCGTCTAATCACCCTTCAGTCATTTCCCGGCCCAAACAACCCCAGAACAACAAGACACTTCCTGACTTCTGAGAGAAATCACCGCATAGTTTTGTGAAGGTGGAAGACAGTGGATTTGCTTATTGCTTCCACCAAGGAGGTTGTGTTTTGTGTTGTATGTGTGTGTGTGTGTGTGTGTGTGTGTGTGTTTTTCAATGCCATTTGTCTGTCTGTTGTCTGCAGAATAACTCAAAACCTACCAAGATGAGTTAGATGAAACCCAAAAACTGCAATTTGCCTATCAAGTGGCTTCTATTCACAAAGATGTGAGTATAAGCATCACTCCCTGCGACCTCTTGGTGACTCCAACTTTAGAAAAAGCTAGCCAAATATTTTGTAGCTTGATGCCAATACGAGTGCTGCAGGATACCAAGGAAGTTAGAATCTCCATAGGTTTCTTAAACAAAAGTCAAAGGGGTTATCTATTGGATTTCAGATTATTGTTATAATTTATAAGACTGAAGTCTTGTTCAACAGGATAATCTTCACTAATGAACACCACTTTAAGGATCATGCAACCTTTTAGGATTACAAAGCTAACATTATGAATGAGCAACACCACAGATGCGTGAATTTACCATCACTACAACTAGAGCTATGCTAGTCTCATTTAGCTACTTGGTAGCAAACGCTACTTTTAGATACATTAATGTTTTGAAATTAACAGATGCAGTATTTACATGATCTATTCAGTAGAAAAAAAGCACTGATATATAACACTTTTTTGTAAACCAAATGTTACAACAGGTACTTATTCCTATTGACCTTGAGATGAGGAAAAAAAATATTTAACATCACACCTTTTTTTCAGATTTTAGAAATTCTGGTTCGGGGGTAACTGAGTTTTTTAAACTGATCTTTTGGACAGGATCACTTTGCATTTTAGAGTACATATGATCACGGGATGGATACACAAATTATTTTTGTCTTCATCAGTGCAAGATGGAGCACAACCAATCCATTGTGTGTGCATAAACATAGTTTTTATACTGTGTGAGGAAAACTATCCTGCTCTAGAGCAGAAATGGAATTTAATTCAACCTTATACTTCTTTTCTTATGAGAAATGGACGTTTAAAAATCATCAGTCATTATCTAAATGGAATCAAATGAAAGTTGTTTTTTTTTAATAGTGAAACTACATCACTCAGCCCTCTGCTACATACAAGTGTTTCTGCCACTGAGCCAGCATGTCCTAACAAATGGAATCCAACCATCATTCTTATGGTTTCAGTGAGAAAGCTCTGACATACACGCATTTGCGCCATGAGCCTGAATGTGCTTTGTGCATATTTTCTGACCGAGGTGGAAAATGAAGCATCACTCTTTAAAAGGTTGCATCACAGCAGAGAGCGCCAGGCGTTTAGCTCAGTCTGACAGGCTTTAAGTTAACCAGAACCACCCCATAACTAAACAAACACACCACTCAAGCGCTTATAAGGAAGGCATTATGAGAGCTGCCAAAGGATTCACACGCCTAAGTGTACAGCCAAATGCGGCCATCAAAACTACAACAGACTTATGGCACCATTAAAGGATATGGTCACCATGAATGAAACTTTAGTCAGAGGGATTTAACATCCATCTTGGCGATGTCCATCTCAATACACTATCGGGGAGGTTAAAGCAATAATCATATAACATTAATCAACCATTGTAACCCCGAACATACTCATAAGAACTGCTGACAGTGAAGTCTACAATGTTTATCCGCATTGGTAGATACTTCATAGTCAACTATTATTATTATTATTGACGATCTGATAAGGTAGATATAAATATATGTCCAATCAGATGCAAATCACATAAAGTGGTTTGTAACTTTTCTTACAGATGGCTGGTTTCTCGGGTTCCTGTAAAATTCTTCAGTAAAATGTGTGTGTGCTTGTGTGCATATGGAAATAAACTCACACACACTCCACCCTTTAAGTACTGTGAGTGACTGGGCAGGAAACTCTTTCCATCCTGAATGAAAGGGTTCAGTCATGACTCCATCGAGGGCAATGGAGACAGACGCACAAACGCACAGACACACACGCACACTCGCACACACACACACAACAGGGGCCGGTACCGTGAAGCAGGGTTTTCAGGTAAGCAAAGCACCCATGATTTTCAGTGTCCTTAAGGTGGTTTACTATCACCATGTCAACCTTTGATACTGTAGACCCAACCTTACCCTCAAGATAAGAGACCACAACATTTAAAAACAGTGCCTACTGAGCAATCATTTCTCATGGAAAATGATGTCACAATTACTGGAAGACACACCCACATAGACACACATACACACACTTGGTAATTGAAGTGTAATACAGAGACCGACAAAAAGCACTTGTACTTGTTGACCTTACAAGATGTTATTTGTTTTTATATTCATTCTTCACTTGTTCCAGGAGCTGTAAAAAGGTTTCAGCTGAAAGAATGGCACAAATATTGATTTACACACAATAAGGATACAACTAAATCACCCAGTCATTATTCAGATGTATTACTAACCCATTAATTTACGCATTTACACAGCTGGCATTTTTTTCTCAGCTCTCTTTCCTGGCTTTGACTGTTGCTTTTAGTCTGTATTATTGCTTTACATCCTTGTTTTGTTGAGAATAATAGTTTGTTCTTCTTGAGGAAGTATGAACTACTCATATTTGCCAACACCCACCAAGTTGATTACCACTGTTATGAGATCACTATTCCGTGATTGCTGTTTTAATTAAAATATTCTTGATACATCAAACTTGCTTTGTGACACAGGCCCCAAGGTTTAATAATAAGTCCATCTTTGGAAAATTACCAGATCCTGGCCCATCCTCTCCTTCTCAACAGCTGAAACCACACTAACAACCTTCAGACTGGACTACCGGAAAAATAATTCTGTATGGCCTCCCCTCAACATCCACTCCTTGGAACAAATCACACAAATCCTTAAAACACCTTCCCTGGCTCCCAATAAATGTGCCCTCTCATATCTGGCAAACCCTCTCCATCATCAAACTTCCACCCGCCACCTTAGATCAGCTGACACCAACCTCGTGAACACCAGGACCAAGCACCGCACACTGGGGGACAAAAAATGTGCAACTGCCAACACTTTGGATATTTCTGTATGCATATTATGTATCCTATCTTATTTCATTCATTTTCTCATGTTTACCATTACAAAATGTATCGTAGGACTGCAATATAAAGCACTGACAAATAAAATCATAACGTACCCAATAAACAGGAGCTGTACTATTTTTTTGTTGTCTTTTTTATCTTTTTTTTTCTTTTAGTTAAAATTAAATGTAACAATTACTGGTGCACTCATGTCAGAACAATCACAGTATTATTTGGAATATGATGTTTTTAGGTTTTGGTTTTTTTTGTCCGAGCACATGAAATCAGTGGCCTATAAAAAGAAATGTACAGACCGATTGTGCTGTTTTCCAAATCTAAATCACTACTTTTGTATTGAGAAATCTACTCAACATTCTAATGATACAATCTTCATACTGGATGTCTGGTATCCAATTACAATCAACCCATTCATTATAAATTTATCTCAGAGAGCAGAAAATTTTTGGTTTTCATAGTTATGCTATGTGTTCCTCAGAGAAGAGAAATTACCGAAAGAGATGCCTAAACTTTTAAGGTCGATTAATGATATTTTCAAGTCTGTTTGTGGAATTTTTTTTATTAACCTTAAATCTCTACTCAGCTACTTTTAACTAAAATTAAGCTACACAGTTTGACACCATATAAACACACGACGAAGTAAATCAATAATAACCCGTTTTTCTCATTTAATATTGCTGAACTGCTTTTTTTTTAATGTGCAGGTATTAATGAAGAAAGCTTTGAATTGTATCATAATATCAAAATACGTTTCTTCAATTTCATCTTTCTTTATAAAAAATATATATATATAAAAAATAAAGCTTTACCCGGCTTGGAAATAGCAAATTTCAAACTTATTACAGCTTTGTCACGACTGTATGAGTCCTGGTTTTACCCACTGTGGGGTGTTTTTTAATTAAAATGTACACACTTCTAGGTTTAGACTGGCAAAAGCCTTACAGGTCACCTACCTAACTCCCTCTCAAGTCTACCATCGCTACATGGGGTGGGATGAGAGGTAAAAATGCACAAAACCTACTGCTGAAATAGTCGGTAATATTAATATTACGTACGCTTTTTCAAAAAATCATATAGAGAAGCATTAGGCCAGCTAACCGATGTCCTGTGTTAGCTAATGCTAGCTTATTTACCCGTTGTACTCCATCTGCGTTAGTCTGGCAGGTACCACAACAATAAATACAAATCCGACAGAATAAAATTAAAGATATTTTCCACCTACCTCCGTGTCCTGCTCCAGAGTCAATTATTGGCTCGCTGCCAGCCCACAAACCAGGAGAAACGAATTTATTGTTATTTAGCGGATTTCACTGCCTAAATATTAGGCAGAAAATGCTAGTAGATCCACTTATTGGCTACCCTCTACAGGGAACCTTAAAAGGCTGCACAATAAACATCGCCGTTATCAAAGACAAATCATGGCTATTTTGGCAACAAGGTAGGCTGAAATTATTCAAAACAAATGAACTGTCTTCATAAATACTCTCTGACCTAGGCGCTAAGTGTTTCTCCCGTCTTTTATCGCTACATATTATTAAATAGGCAGCAGCAGCAATGCTTCCTGGGACCGTCAGGCTCATCCCAGACGCTGCGGCTACGCAACAGCGCAGCATTTGATTGGCGTTAGCTTCAGCCAATCACGGACAAAAGACTATAAGAAGCGCCATGCATTTAGGAATAGTGCGGAAAAAGCGTAAGAATGGCAAGTGCGTCAGCCTATGAGAAGGTCCGAACCACCCCTCAAGAGTTGTGCCCCGGGATGCAATATGCTTGCAGCAATTTAGAGCTCTAAAAGAACTTACTCTAAATAATGTAATTGTTAGTTTTGCTTCACCAATTTATTTTGTTCAAGGTTTCAACATTAACGTGTTGTCATGACACTGTTCAGAATTACATAACAATGACGTGAAAACATTTATTCCATCCAGCTAGGATATCCATATGAACTACAAGATGGGCTATATCTAAGGTCAGTAAAAGGTCACTTTTTATCAAAATGCAAACTACAGGTTTTAATTGAACGAAATCAGATGTTTATTGGGAGAAACATATGATTGATTTGTGATTTAAACTGTTAAAATGTGGAAGTTAAACTGTAAACTCTTTATATTGCTTCATGAGTCTCCCATTCTCTTTTGCTTAATGACAATACAGCAGATTAAATCATGATAAAGTGTGATAAGATAAAAGTAGATGATAAGTGATTAAAATTTAAGTGAGAACAACTGGCAACCCTTTTCAAGGACATTCTCAGATATACATCAAAGTAAATGTTTGAGATGACTACTTGAGAAGTAAATATATTATTATTTTTACACTTTCACATATTCAAATCTTGAAATTCCACAGGACATTGTCTAATTTCCTCCAAGCATCCCCTCAAAGGTGCATGGAAATGTCGTCATCCTAGCATAATTCCTACAGGACCGCATATAAACCGTTCATTGTCCTGCACGTCCCATACATCAGATTGCTTTTCACATGGACCTTAGCCACGTAATAATGCAACAACAGCAAAAAACAAAACAAATACACAATGAATATTTAAAAAAAAAAAAAACCATGCAGGTTGGTATGTAAAGTTTCTCTGCTGTAAGTCTCCATATTTGGACAGGTTGAGTGCTTTTACTGCTGGAGTCGTGATGTCAGCACGCACAGATGTGGGTGTACCCTGCTAACATGTCTGGGTGTGGTGTCCAGCAGACAAGGTTGTTTTTATATTTCTCACATCAATGGCGCCCCCTGAGCTGTGACACAGAACCTATATTTAGATTTGGGCTATAAACTCTCACTGGCTGTCTGCCTAAGCTTTGCAATGTTCAGTGTGAAACACATACAGACCACCTGAGTGACATTATCAAGGTCTCAACCATTGGCTGTGGAGTGATTTTTATTTTCAGGTTATCAGATCAACCCAAATTCAGAGCAAAAATATTCTCTCCTTCTCAGGAGGCAGATGGGCTTTTATGGAAATGAGGATTATTGTGACTTTTCCTCATCAATATATCATCTTTGACTGGATGGGAGGGCTGCTTGTCTGGATTACACAAAAATGATTACACCCATTCTTACCAAACTGATGAAGCGGTGTTGTATGGACCAATGATCATTTGGGGGCAGATTAGTCATAATGTCACATGATGGCAAGATGGCAACAGGAAATTCCATGTTTTTTTCATGCTATTATGCACTCCTCTTAGTAGGTTGCCTGGATCCATCTCAAATTTGGTCCAAAACCTTAAGAAGCTATTGTTGGTTTGCTGTAATAACTGTGAGTTTTTCGTAAACATTGTTTCTGTGACGATGTGGGCAACTTTCATAATTTGCTATGGAGCAGGAAACTGTTGTGCCTGTACTCCATCTGTTGAAGACATCTATAAGCTAAGTTACAGTCAAAGCAACACCTGGTGAAGGGGCACTCAAATACAAATCTTAAAGGGCCACAAAGATTTTTTTTCCATGAGTCAAAGGTCCATTTACTGAGGTCGGTCAGCCCACGTGCGATAATACTGTAATATTCAAAACAAAATGCCCTTTTCATTCAAAACAACAACAAAAATACAAACTAACATTTACACATAAATTAAAATAAATAGTTTAATAAAACAGAACATGACCCCCGTCGGGAATCCAAAACAAATGTCAGGAGTGGGTTAAAGGTCCACTAAGTCTTGTTGCATGGTTTCAGCATGATTTCATTTTTGCCTCAAAGCATAGGCATCTTCCCTTGAGCAGCCTGCCCCCTGAATACACTATGAAAAAGTCCTGTCTCTTGAGAAAAGACAGGGCTCACAAATGGCAAAAAAAAACAGAGTGCACAGGATGTGCACATAAACATAACAAACCTCGTTCCAGCCAATCACCCACAAGATGGTTGGGGATGGGGGGCGTTGGTGCGTGTGCATGCAATGGGGAACAAGCAGAGTCGATTGAGTGGTGTAGTTACTATCACACGTTAGCCATTTTTCAATGTAATAGAGCTTACTCTATAGGTCCTAGCTAGCACTAGCATCGATTTCAGGAAGGACAAATTCGACAAGAAGTGTCTCTTTTGAAATAAATCAGCTGACTAAACTGGAGGCCTGTCTAAAGGGAATTAAAAAAAACATGGATGACCCATAATTTCCTTTTATTAAACTCTGACAAAACTGAAGTCATTGTCCTGGGCCTAAAACATCTTAGAGACACCCTATCTAATGAGATAGGTACCCTGGAAGGTATTACCTTGGCCCCCAGAACGACTGTAAGGAACCTAGGAGTTCTCTTCGATCAGGATCTGTCCTTTAATGCCCACATTAAGCAAATTTCTAGGACTGCTTTCTTTCATTTACATAACATTGCTAAGATCAGACACATCCTGTCTCAAAAAGCTGCAGAAAAAATAGTCCATGCCTTTGTCACTTCCAGGCTGGATTACTGCAATTCCCTCCTATCAGGCTGCACCAGTAGGTCCCTAAAGACTCTCCAGCTGGTCCAAAATGCTGCTGCCCGCGTGTTGACGAGAACTAGTAGAAGAGACCATGTCTCTCCTGTACTGGCTTCTCTGCATTGGCTCCCTGTCAAATTTAGAATAGAATTCAAAATTCTCCTTCTAACATACAAAGTCCTCAACAGTCAGGCACCTTCATATTTGACAGAGCTCATAGTCCCCTATTATCCAGCGAGAACCCTTCGCTCCCAGGATGCAGGGTTACTGGTGGTTCCTAAAGTTTCTAAAAGTAGAATGGGAGCCAGAGCCTTCAGCTATCAGGCTCCCCTCCTGTGGAACCGTCTCCCAGTTTCGGTCTGGGATGCAGACACCCTCTCCACCTTTAAGAGCAGACTAAAGACCTTCCTTTTTGATCAGGCTTAGTTAGGGCTGCTTAGGCTGGCCCTTAGATATGCTGCTATAGGCTTAAGCCTGATTTATGCTTCTGCGTCGCGTCGACGCTGCGGACCCCTACGCAGACCCAACACTGTAGCCTGACACGCGCCTCCAAAAAATCCTGACTACATTTCGCGTCGCCAAGTGGTGACATGAACGTCGAGGACTGTGATTGGTCCGTTCAGAACGTAATTTCCAGTTCAGTCGCAGCCCTATGGTCGCAGCACAACAACAACTCTGCCATTTTCAAAGTTTCTGTGATGAAAGCTCCAAGAAAAAATGGACCAAGCCAAAGAAAGGATTATCGCGGAGGTGTGAAAGTTCGACCACCTCTACAACTCCTCTTCACGGCACGATAAAGACTGCCACCCCCCTAGCGGCTTAGCGGTGAATTGCAGAGCAACGCATTCCCTCAACGCAAAACTATAAATGCTCAGTGACGGTGTTGCGTCAAACAGCATAAACCAGGCTTTAGGCTGCTGGGGGATCTCCCATGGTGCACTGGGCTTCTCTCTCCTCCTCTCTTCCCTCTCTGTCCTCCTATATGTGTCATACATAAATCATTCTCATACGTATTACGAACTCGTCTTCTTCTCCGGAGCCTTTGGGCTCCCCTCATCCCAGATCCCAGGTGCTGCTGGAGGAGGCTGCAGACCTGAAGAGGCTCAAGCTACCACCCGTAGCTCCCGTCTGTCCATCAGTCTCTTCCCTTTCTCTCTCTCTTTATCTCTGACCCACTCTGTCTTCCTCCATTATCTGTCTTTGTCTCTGCCCCGCTCTCCTGCTCTCTTTCCCCCCAACTGGTCAAAGCAGAAGGCCGTCCCCATTGAGCCTGGATCTGCTCGACGTTCCTGCCTGTTAAAAGGAAGGTTTTCGTCACCGCTGTTGCAGGATGTGCTTGCTCATGGAGAATTGTTGGGTGTAAATACATAGATGGAGTGTGGTACCAGACCTGCTCTACTTGTAAAGTTTCATGAGATAACTTTTGTTGTGATTTGGCGTCATACAAATAAAATTGACTTGACTTGACTTTTGCATAAGCTCATAAAATAATGTTCAGTGTATCAGCGGTAACTCATAATCCTAACAAAAATCATTTTAAACATATCAACTGTAACTCATAACCTAATATCGTAAAGATATTGTTTAAAGACCTAGAATATAAATTTAATCACTGAACAGTTGGAGTTTGCTCACTCATCTTAGCAACGTTGGCACAGCACAGGTCCACTTTCCATGTTGATGCGCATTCATGACATTTACAGAAACACGTGGGGGGGGGGGGGGTGAGAGCTTGCTCTGTTTTGTTTGACGTTTACAACCAACGTCAACAGAAGTGATGTCAGGCAACAATGCTTAGTGCACCTTTAAGAACACTTTTCTTTTTAAATATCAACACAAACAATCACAAGGAAGAAGGAAAAATGTATTTCTCTCCTATGGTGAATCAAGCATCTCAGGAATTACAAACTAACATAGATGCTAAAATCAAACCAAATGTCCCTTTCAGTTTAATAAACTGATTACAATTTTAAAAACCTAAAGCAAAAGTGAAAGTTAAAAAGTTGGGCCTGCTGTAGTGAACTCTGAGTGACCCAGTAACAGGCTGTCTGTATATCGTTGGCACGGAGACAAGTCCTGGCCAGTATATGCCGGGCGGTGGGGGTGCGAGTGAAGTGCAAGTGCAGTCGCTTTTGGATTATCAGTATACCTGTCTGTATGTGCCGCAGCCACGAGGGCAGGGTGGAATATAAAAGCATCAGTTGGGGTTATGAAAAAAAAAAATGCTCTGGCCGGACCAGCCATTTGGGAAACCTTTAAGGGGCTGGTGGACTGGATGCAGCCCGGGTCCGCCTATTGAGGATCATGAGGAAGTAAGCCAGATCTTAGAAACAGCACTTGATTTACATCAAAATTAGAAGTTTACAAGAAAACTGTTTATTTCAATATAAATGATAAATAAAAGAGTTATGAACAAAGTGGAGGGTGCAAAAAATAGTATTAGTGTAAATGACATCTGCCAATTTTACAGCAGAATGAAATATCACCGAGGTGGAAAACACAAATGTATAAAAGAAATAATGAACCCAAGCAAACATTGTTCATGTCAGCTGAGTCACATATTGAGTAAATTCTGATGAGGAACCTAATTAAGGATGTCTTCTAAAATAATCACCAAATCAATCTGAAACCAAGTTTCACATAGATTTACATTTACATTCGCTCTCTAGCTAACATTTAACCAGTCACTAAATTCGCTATAATGTCATAAACACACTGTCTTTGGTAGATGAAGTTGGATGTGGTGGTCATGTGTGTTTTACCTTCTCTGACAAAGACAAAGATCTGTAACATATTCCTTGAATCCAAATTTAATTAATTATCATTATTGCTTGTGTGTTCAGCTCTGACCCTCAACTGGTGTGGCAAGTCCTACTAGGTTGCCAGATTTGCATATATTTCCCTTAATAACACAAGATATCTTCCAATCATTTTCTTCTGCTTATTCCTGTTAGGGGTTGCGGGGGGGGGGGGGGCTGAAGCCTATCCCAGCAGCTTTGGGGCGAGAGGCGGGGTTCACTCTTGACAGGTCCATCGCAGGGCCAAGACATAGAGACAGACAACCATTCACACTTATGGTCAATTTAGAGTATCAATCAGCCTAGTCTTTGGACAGTGGGTAAACCCATGCAGGCACAGGGAGAACATGCAGACTCCACACAGAAGGAACCCATGCCCGAGCCGGGACTCGAACCCGGAACCTTCTTGCAGTGAGGCGACAGCACTAACCACTGCACCACCGTGCCACCTAGCTCCCAATCATTACAAAACACAATATCCTAAAGCAACAAAAAGGCATTTGTTGTATCAAAATGTTAAATCATCCAGTTCAAGTTGAATTTTGTATCAGTGTTGACCAAGCAAGTCCAGAGTTCTTAAAGTTTCTAGTCTGACTGTCGTGTAACAACAGATGCTCACCTCTGTGTTGTATAGAAAATGCATTCCTTTCTTTCACTTCAAGATTTAACAAAAGCTGCAAGCAGTTGTATCAAATATTATGTCTTTGCTGCCACATTGATTTCTCTCACAGAAACTTTCCGCTAAGAAATATCTTAACACCACAAAGAGCACTCCTCTCCTTTTTACTCTGTTCAGCAGCTGGACATTTTTCCAAACCTATTTTCGTCTTGGTTATAAAATCCTCTCTCACGTCACTAAGTACATTAAAACCAGAGCTTAGTTCATAAAAAATGCAGCTCCAGCATGTTTCAGTTTTCTTTGCAGTGACATCTTCTGAAAACCTCTTTTTCTGGCATTCATATTTTAGGCAGTTCCTCGATGCTTCTATTTTAGTGCACAAAGAACAGCACCGTAGAGTTCTATGTCTTTAATAACAAGAGTAAATACTTCCTTTAATGCCAGAAAGTTGTCACATCCATGAGAGGCAGACTGCAGTTTTATAAAACTTAAAATCAGCATTATTATTTTTGTCAAGATATTTCTTTTTTAAAATTTGTAATTGTGTGATTTTGAAACGAATGAATTTGGGGCAAATGTGCATTGATACACACGCATACACACACCATCTATTTAGGATAAATTCCATACAATTGGCCTCCACAGCTATGAAGGATTAAGGACAGACATTTTTTAGCATTAAAATACAAAAGAAAACACTGAACACTGTACATGCTTTTCATATGGGAAAGCAATGTGTGACTGGGAAGAATACGCAGAAATAAAATTCCATAAAACTAATGGTCAGTTCATGAAAAGATCTATATCTATCATGTAACTTTTTTATGTAACATTCTTATCTGATGACCACTGTGAAATATTGGTTTCTAAATTGCTCGATCCATTTCTGAAATGCTGCAGTGAGACATGAGAACAATTTTTTGGCTCCAGCCCATTTTCATCCACTATAGCGCTTTTAAGTTAATTTATTTATTTGTGTATTTCTTAGATTTTTGTATTTAATCTTAGATGTTTGGAGTGATTGCTGTTCCCATGTTTTCTCAGGGAGTGGTCCTCTATTTAGTTTTTAATAGACTGGCTTTGATTAATATTACATTTGTTTGTTTGTTTTTTCTCTATGCAACTTTGCATTGTTTGATATTGTATTACTTTCCAATATTTATTGGAATCCTGTTTGTTATTCTGATGAATATCTTTGTGATTGAAACACTGATTTCCATTAAACTAAACAGACAGGCTAAGCTTATTGGTGTGTACACTTTTATTATGTAACCTTTATGAACCTGAAAATATTTGGGCAAATAAAATCCTTCAAATTTTTTGTCCTTTTTTATTGGAAAAACAAGCAAAAAAGGAGACTACTGGTATATGAAGTTATGAACTTTTTAGAGCAGTCTGGAGGTTTTGGGTGAAGTGTCATTTACATGAGACAACAACAACAACAAAAATGAACCTACAGCATACAAAAACTTTACAAGCCGATCACTCAAACTGAGAACAGTGTGTCAAGCCTTCAACGAGTGTTTTACCAGGAGAAATGTCCATAACAAAACAGTGTCTGTTAAGATATCTTCTAGACCTTTGGGCCAAGACACCAAGTATTCATTAACCCTATGTGTACAAAGAGGGCATCACCACTCAGGAAAACCCTTCAACATTTTTCAGCCCTAATCATATCTGTCAAGGAACCCGAATCATCCACATGTATCCAGACTGTAATGTGATTTCTATTATATTTGTCTGTGTAGACATTTGCATCTAATGTGTGAAGATAAAGAAGAAATCTGAGTATGTCTAGATGGGACAGACACATTAAGCAAAGGCTCCAAAGATTTTAAGTCCAAAAATGAGAGTCAATATGATGAAAATTGTCCATATTTGCATTGTGCACAGTTTATGGCAGGTCAGGTTTCAGCTGATGAAGACTGGCTTGGTGCTCCATTACGGGTGCGGAGCTGAGACTGGGCTATGTCTGCCAGGGCACTCTGGATCTTCTCCAGAAGCATGTCGCCGCGGTACACCACCTCCTCCAGACGTGCTGCTGCCTCGTGGTTCTCCTCCTCTAGCTGTCGTAGGCTGGCCGCCTGATCAGAGGTGGCAGCAGGTCAGAATCAAACAGAAGTCGTTGTGGAAAGTGTCAAGTGTGAGCTTCAGCCTTCACACTGATCCAACCAAGCATCGTTATTTATGAGAGGAGGTAATGTTACTGGCTGCGCTCCCATCAATACTGACCCTGCTATAGTATGTCCAATTTTTGAGCCAAGACCTGATCATATAACTTAAATAATACACGGATGAAAACACTACCTCTGAAAACACTTGTGAAAACTTGACTGTGGTAAATTTTTACTCTGTGATTTTGCGAAAACTCCTTTTTTAGCCAATATTCACAGGTCTGCACAAAGTTTCTCTGGAAATTCATTTTTTTTAAATTATTGCCAAAAATAAACTCAGAGCTGAATTAAAGTTTAACTTACGCTTTTTCTTCATCAAAATGAGCTCCATAAATACATATAACTTGATGAATTTTTAAATGTGAATGCATTCACTAGAAGTTGAAAGCTGACCACAGAGGAATTAAAACAACTAGCTTCATAATTCCTGTATATGGCGTTGATTGCTTTTAATTCCTGCAATGACCTATGTAGTGTGGCTTAGCTACTTGTTAGCAACTGGATCTTTGAGATGAGAGAAGTGGCTGTTTAACAATGATAATTTATTTCAGCGTTTAAGACCCATTACTGCACCACTCTCTAGTTACCACATATCTGTAGCATATAATAACAACTACATGACCATACACAATCCATAGGTAATCTTCCAGTCTAGAATTAACAGCATTAAAGATACTAGGGAAAGTAACAAAGACTGTACATTAAGTATAAAATAAACTGATTCATTACAGTGTTTCTTAATGAGTGTTTCTCCTCATGTTTTTGCTGCCTGTAGGCTTTTGTAAGTCTATTGAAACATAAAAATAATTTGTGCGCTTGCTTGATATGAACCCATGAGATGATGTCAAGCTGTCACTTGAGTCAACACAGTTGACAGCTGGTTTCCTGACTCCCTCTGCTGACTAAACTCTAAAAATACCACCAGAGATTTTTTGTTTTTGTTCTCAATTCATACATGGAATAAGTGTTAGCTTTATCTCTCTGTTAACAACAAAGGCCCGACTGATACAAATGCACTGTAATGACAGGATGAACTTGAGTTTTGTAAGAAACATGAACAGATTCTATGTAATCATGACTCTGAAGTAATACTTGTGTGCTTTTGCTGACCTGCAGAGCTGCCGTGGACTCCTCACTCGGCAAGGAGTCTATTAGTACATCCACATCTTTGGCTGTTCTGGCAATCAGGGCTGCAAATAACTGAGCATATTCTACACAGAGATAAAAATATAATTAATCCTAAAAAGGGGACACTAGAACTTGCTGGGCAAAATGCATTGTTTATTGTGTTAAGCTAAGTAAACGTTAAAAGTATATAAATTTTACGGGTAAAATAAGTAAATCAAACCCAGGTAAAGCACCTTCGGTTTGGTTTGCAGGCTGGTCGTTATTGATGGCTGTCTGGATATTGCTGAAGGAGGCAGGGGGAGCACACTGTTGAAGGACCCCGATGGCATTACAGAACTGGTCTGCGAGCTGGACACACACACACACACACACACACACACACACACACACACACACACACACACACACACACACACACACACACACACACACACTAGCGCTATTTAACATGAATTTGATCATCTTTCGTTGTGTGGGGCTCTCAACCTCCATGCTAACGAGTTAGCTGTCAGTGATGTAGGATTGCAAGGAAGTTTCTAACATAATTCGCGACTGTTTAAAAATGCCTAAAGCCTTCAAATGATGATAAATGTAAATATATTGCTTTTAATGCCTGTAAAGACTGACTAACGACTTACCGAATTGACAGCGTCTTGTAACTGTGTTAACCTGTCCGCCATGTTTTTTCGATTAGGTTGGTCTACTTCTTCATTGGTGTTTAACGGCATTCGGCAACCCATAAATCGCATTACTGCCTCCTACTGGATTTATCTGTCACTCCACATCAGTAAGTACTCATTTGCTTATACCAGTTTCCACAAGAAACCAAATATCTCTCTACTCCCCATCTCTGTATCCATACATTGGATTACAACGTCAATCCTCACCTCAGACTTGTCATCATTCTTCTTCTGTCCTCCTAATATTTCCATGTAATCAATCCTGCTCAGCTGCTGAACCAATCCTTAACCTGCCAATTCTTCCTCTTTTCTAATACTTTTCCTGCTTCTTTCTGCACTGACTTTATTCTGAATACCAAATAAATATCCCTCTTTAATTGAATGAGCCCAATACTGTTGCCACCACCATATTATTTCCTTTCCACATCAAGCTTTTCCCCTGATTTTAACAATTTGGTCTTAATTTCCAACAGTCCTTGCTTGACAGCCACCCTTGCTTGCTGGTCTAACTTTTCCCACATTTGCAATGTAAGACCATGAAAAATAAACTTTGGATTAATACACAGCATTTCATTGAACAAATTTGGATTATTCTTACTGACTCCTTTTTTTTAATATTGCAATTAACTTGACAATTAAGCAATTAATCATTCTCCTTGTTAAAATTTCACGCATTTATTTTCCCAATGAGGGTCAAATGAAACAGTATGTTGACAGTATTTCGTGACATTCCATTCTCGTCGGTTCCCAGCCACGTGTAACATTAGGTGATTTGTCTTGTGCGCTGGTTGATAAGGTCACTAGCCTCACTATCACTACTATTGTTGTTGAAAATGAATTGTGTAAAGGTGATATGGCCTTTCAGGAAACACCAAATCAATCAGCAAGACAATTCAATCCCCGTCCCAGTAAAACAGGAACACCAATACCAGTGTCTTTTGCTTTTTGATGGTACATGAAAGGTTAAAAAAATGTAATACCAACAGCATATGAGGGCCCACATTTCATATTATGGTATGATTCTTATGAATTAGGTTAAAATCTGGCCAAGAAGATGGACGAAGCAGAATTTCAGTATCTCTTTATTGTGTTGGAGAAGCAAGGCTCTGCACTCTACAGCAGCAGGAACCTGCAAACCTTCCCTAAAGTGTTGATCACCTGTCTACTTAGATGCAACAGTTTCCCACAACAACCCACCCAATCCTACAGGGGCTTTTCCATTTCTACCATCCACACTGTTCAGTCCCCAGCCTGGGAGCCCCAACTTAATCCTTTTGGTCACCGCAATGGTGAGCCTGGCTTATGCTGCTCCTTCTTGTCATTGTGCTTTCTGGTGGTTGAGCTACAGCAGGGATTCCCAAATTGTGGTGCTGCCACTAGGGGGTGGGGATTTTCCTACACAATAAAGATGTGTAAATAAACATTTCCTTTGTAAAAATTTAAAATCAAAAGCTGACATATTGATTAATAAATAAATGCAGGCTATTCAAAATTCACCTCATCTTAAGATAAAGTGTAGAAGAGGTTGTCTTCTACGCACTGCATGCGGCATTGTTGCGTTTTTTTTTATGTGTGGGTAAATGGGGGTTTGTCAACCTGGTTGGGACACAGAAGGGGGCTGGGCTACAGCCTTTCCATCTTAGTGGTCCCGTGTTGCATTATGTCATTGCTGTCCTTCAGGGTTGCGCTAAGGAGTTCAGTATGTCACTTGTTACCTTATTTCCCCCCCACATTACTCATACGATTATGCCATTGAACTAGGAGCTGCACCCCTTAGAGGGAGGATCTACTCACTGACTGGCCCAGAGACAGAGACCTTGAACAAGTATATTTCTGACACCTTGGTTGCTGGTATCATGCATATCATGATGCTGGATTCTTTTTGGAGAAGAAGGATAAGACTCTTTGCCCTTGCATTGAAGACGTGCAAGGTGGATTTAAACATCAAAATTACACCCCTGACTGCATTCATACCAACCAATATGACTTTCTCCTGCAGATCCCAAACTATTAAATAGGAATCATCCCAACTGCCCCTGTTTTTCCAATGGATCCTTGGACCTACCATCTGTATAATATCCCCATACCTTCAGTGGAACTTCTGCACTGATTCTGCTGTTTTAGTTACACTCTTAGTGTTTGGAGGCTCCATGTCTTGTTTTTTTAATTATGTTTTTTGTTCTTTTTATGATGCAAAGAGCCGTTTAGATACACTACTGCCACTGGAGTATGAACCATTAAATTGTACTCATGTTTGATGAAGTCACATATTTTATGCCTCTTTCCTCAGTTAATGTCCTGGTATGAAGTATTGTAGGATTATATTTCTACAGCACATGAAGTTTTGGTTGAAACACATTAATTACACTCATATTAGGGAAAGGTCAAGCAGGTAATGGGGGGTTGGTTGCTGTTTACTTCAATGTGGTTTTGTGGTATGACCTTCCATGAACCAGTCTGCCATCCAGTTCCCCATCAAGCTGGCTTGCTCTCCCTGCCTCCCCTTCCAGAAGCTTCCTTCTTCAACTGTTATTAACATTTCCATGTTTCCCACATTTTGTATTGTAAACTGTTTTCTTGTCTGTAACAACATCTACTGCACGTCTGTCCATCCTGGGTGAGAGATCCCTCCCCTATTGCTCACCCTGAGGTTTCTCAGATTTTTCCCTGTTAAAAGGGTTTTCTATGGAGTTTTTCCTCAGTCGATGTGAGGGTCTAAGGGCAGAGGATGTTGTTATGATGCCATGTGAAGCTCTTTGAGACAAACTATTTGTGAAAACGGGCTCTACAAATAAAATTGCCTTGCCTTGCCCTGCCGTGTGGATGTAGAAGGAAGGTTTTTTTTGTAAAAATAAAACTAGATAAAAATAGATATTGATGGTAGGATTTATAATTGGACATAATATTTCTTATTTAGTACACATTCACATTCATTTGGGAACTGTTTATCAGGGAAATTCAGTCAACAATAGAATGCCTCAAGGATGTGTACTAAGTCTTTTTTTTAATTTTTGATTATGATTATTGATATGCTTGTTGTGTATGCTCAGGTTAGCTCTCTGCTGGTGAGTAAATTTTTGCAGATGAGGTGGATTGTAAAATATGTTGCAAATTCAGGATGCTTTGAATAAGTTGAAAAATGGACTGATGTAGGGGATACGATCTGGAAAAATCTCTTTTTGTCCTCTTTACAGGAAAGAAAATTAAGGAACACGTGTCTAAATTTACAGAAATCTCATCAATTGACCAAATGGAGAAACCTGACCTAATTATGAAACCTAATCTTTGGCTGTGTTGTCTTCAAATATCTAAAAAGCACTAGAGTGATTTTCAGGACATGAGATGTATTTAACAGTGATACAGTAGGTGGCGATACTGCTCCGAAAGGATGCAAATTCGCCATTGAAAAAATAAAGAAGAAGCAGCGTTGGACTAGTTAGCTTTGGCAAGAAATCGTCCAGTAGTTCAAAACCATTAAATTACTTTAGAGGAGAGGAAAGTGTATAGATTAACATATTTATGTTGTTGGTAGTTTAAAGGGTAGTTGTATCAGTCTACATCAAAGAGGCACCACTTTTTGGTCGTCAATGGGGGTAAAGGGACTGTCATTAGCTTGTAGCTAATTTTAGCTACCAAACATCAACAGGAAGTAACGGAGAAACTAGCTAGTTAAATTCCGATGTCTTGCACTTTAAATTCTCCAGGTACAGCCTATTTGTTTCTTTCTGTCTTTTCCTAGTGATGACAAGAAATCAACGTTTCGATTCTGCTCGATTTATAAAATCCATAGCGCCATCATTTTAGCCTTAATCGGATTTCCGTGACAGCATTATTGAGATCATTTAGTGAACAGGTTCGCATATAGTCCTGTTTGAACGTTAGTACTTGCACGCACAGTGGACGAGTTTAAGTAATCGCTGTTACCTTACAAGCAATTTGCGTTTTGTTGCAGTTCGTACAACCACATATTGCTATGTTTTACGGTATTTAAATATATCTATCATTCGACAAGGTAATGCTCATGATAAAACTGACAAAGGAGAGTTAAGAACATGTCACCAGGATTGTAAGCAGATTACGTAGATATTGTGTTAGTAAGTATCATGCTATGTATGTTTTTTCAGTTTATTTTTTATTTGAATTCATTTTAGGTGAAAATATTGGGAGGTCTAAAGGAGGTACGGGTGTAGTTATATGGCTAAGTAAAGATGAGTAGTATATGGACAGCTGACACCAGCTGACATGAGTGTCAAGTGTTACTTCATACTCATAGTATTGTTTATTAATAGACTACTCTCCAACATCCCAAACACTCAATCACATAGAGAAAAATAGAGCACATATTGTCTAATTTTACATTGATCATTCCCAATGCACTAAATATATCAACATATTGTATTTTATTCTAAAATGTATCTACATCAGCAGTGTCATTCACACTGTCATAGTTCCTAATGATGACCTGTATTTCTTCAGACATGAACTGTACCCTGGAGAAAGTCCTGGCAGATGCCAAATCATTAGTGGAAAGGCTCCGTAACCATGACAATGCTGCAGAGATGTTAATTGAACAGACAACATCCCTCAATAAGCGGGTAGACGCCATGAAGCAGGTAAGGTGTTAAATGGGTTTGGTGCAGAGAATATTAATAGAAAGATGATAAACATTTAAGAAGCAGTAAAAATATGCTTCAGTACTGTATTCCAACTATTAGACATTGTAGACTGGAACAGTGGTTGTTGTCTCTTCCAGTACCAGGAAGAAATTGATACACTGAACCAGGTTGCACGACATCGGCCTCGCTCCAGTCTGATCCTTGGAATCCAACAGGAAAATCGTCAGATCAGAGAGCTACAACAAGAAAATAAAGGTAGGTACTTAATTTGATGATGTGTATTCACCTAATTAAGATGGGTTGAGGTATCATCAAGCTGCTTTTGCTGATATTTGCTTCTGTCTTCCTCATTTTGTTGTGCTTGCTCATTCTAGTAGGGCAACAGCATGTTCTTGTAGTAATTCTATGCACAAACAGAGCCTATGCTTGCTGTTTCTGCAGAGTTACGAACATCATTGGAAGAACACCAGTCTGCATTAGAGCTTATCATGACCAAATACAGGGAACAAGTGTTCAGGCTTCTCATGGCCAGCAAGAGGGATGACCCCACCATTGTGACCCAGCTGAAGGAGCAGCACACAACGGTCAGCAAGTCTCACAGACTCCTTGAATTGTTAGATGCTTGATTAAACTTGATAATCCAGTTTTTAACGTTGATTGTAAACTCTATGTATGGTACTTACAACATGAGCATAGCTGCAAGCTACTTTTTAAAATTAAAATTTACTAGTATTATGGCATCCTGAGCAGAGTTCCAGTTATGGCAGTCTTAAATGTAACATTCAACTGAAACCATCCAACTGTCGCTACCTTTTCCTGTGGCAGTTAGAGCTGGCACAGCATTGAAGCACTGAACTCGAATTAACTTTGTGAAATTCAGCTAAAGCCAAAGGTCAAACCTGAAGATACAGTTTTCCAAGCAACAGTCAAGGAGAGTCCAAGCTGTCTGCCATGCAATTGATGCTGCGAAACAGCCATCACAACTTTCTTCATTTTTTTTTGTCTGTTTATTTTGAGTTTGAGAAGAGAAAATAGAGAAAAGGTCTGTGTTGGGGCTTTAGGATGTTGTTTGTGTTTGATGTTTAATGGCAGTTGGTAAACCATCATGGAGCTCGATTTGGTCCGAAACAAGCCAAGTGCTCTTGTGGGACCTCTAGTGGTAATAATTACTATAGAACCTCTAAAAACCTTCAGAATGTCATCTGAAATGACGAGCACCCCTGACTTTTTACAATGTATTTTTTCACCTTTTGTCTTGTAGGAAATGCAAGCGCACATCGACAAGATCAATGAGATGGCCTCCGTGATGAGGAAAGCCATAGAGGTGGATGAGGGGCGAGTATGTGAAGATGAAGAGAGAATTAAACAGCTAGAGGTAAAAGCCCGACACATTTATTGTGCAGATAAAGTTTGGTTTAAGGAACGGAGATCCAGAAATGTGATTAAACTAGAGGCAGATATTTCAAATCCTTAAGATATACAGGACTGAGGGCAGCACACCATGGATTAAACAGCAAAAGTCATTTTGAGTCTCTGGGAACACTGCCACCAAACACTTAGGTCTTCTGGATTTACTGATGATGTCATCTTCAGATGTGTAACAAAAAGCCTGAATTACAAACAGGTGGTTTGTATGTTTATACAAATTTAAGAACGTCTAAAAAGAACACAATGCTTAAAACCCCATTTGAAAATGCATATTTTGCATTTGCATTCAGGCTGGGACAACTTAGCATAATGTAACAAAATATAAAATTTATCTGATCAATTCCAAACTTAATTCAGAAAATGAGCATCTTAAGAGCTGCTCGCTTGACATCTTGTGGAAAGATGTGACAAAGTCCCCATACTTTTTGCAAACTGGGACGACAAAGTCTTATTTCGAAAAGATCATATAACGGCAATATTTATGATTATTTTAAAGTACCTTAAAACACACACACACATACACACGTTGAACACAGGTGAGTGTTTGGTGTTGAAATGATTAGTTGAGTTCTTGATGACGGAAGAATTAAGAGTAGCATAATTTTATGGCAAATTAATATTTTTCACTGAACAAAAATTATTTGACATTTTTAACTATTTTATTGTCTTTTCTTGACAGAAATAATTCAATGAATTAAAGAATGTAGTTTCTTTTCTGAGCCTTGCCATTCTTCTGCCCACTCAAATGTTTTCAACTTCTTTTTGTGTCTCTAAGATGGAGAACAGCGGACTTCGAGAGCTGTTGGGAATAAGTCGTGAAGCTTTCCTGGTTCTGAAGCGAGAAGACGCATCAGAAAGCACATCGCTATCGCCACTTCTGACCAACACTGATGTCAGCTTACGAAAGAGTTAGAGCCCAGACTGGGTGCCCAGCCCCCAACGCTGCCACTATTGCATACTGTGTGTCACCATGTCACCTTTCACTCTACAGACTCTTGCAGTAATCAAGCCCCAGCCCCATGGTGTGGTGCTCTTCAGCTGCTTTCCTGTCTGGTGATTCAGGCATGAGCAGTGTGCACACATAGTTCTTTCCTTTTTGGTACTTCTGTTATGTTTGTTCATTTTGCCAGCATGCATTAGCCTGTGGTGCCTGCAGTGTTTTAAAGTGTGAATGAGTCAAACAAGAGCTTCAGGTAAAAATAAATAATGCATAAATCGTCTGCTTGACTCTCGATGTGGATGTTATTTTGCTACCCTATATAATGTCACACCTTTCCTTGTTTCTGGTTGTGTTTGGGTTGCCAATGTTTCAACTCCCCTTACTTTATTTAAAAGGACAGACGATCTTATAATAAGTGGCAGTAGAAAACGTAATCCAACAAACAGGATCTGCTGTAACAGCCAAGTCCCCTGCTAGTCCAAATGGTGAAAAGTTATGTTAGAATGTCTTATATGGTGTGGATTTAATTAAAACACTGGATCTCTGACTGAAACTGGAAAGCATTTCTGTAGATTTAACAGATCAAGAACTACTTTTTTTTCTGCATTAGAACATTTACTCACTACCAATATTTTAAGGTCTACAAACATTTTTTTGGAATAGATTAAATGCAATAAATGGAGCAGTAGGGTAATAGTAAGCAGTTGTAGCAGTACTTAAAGTTTAATAAAATGAAAACATGTCAATCCAGAAAATACTCTGTACATACCATAATGTCAACATCACATATTCGTGGCTAAATAAAAAGCCTAACATTGTTGACTCAAAGGTTAGTAAATAATTTGAATGTATTATGCTGTTATGATCAAATTTCCTTAAATACATCACACTCTACAACACCCGCTGGCTGTGGATGGCCATAAATTTACATCTAAAATGTAAATTGGTAGTCGGGGCTTCCGCCATGATGGCTCTCGTTCTCCCTTCTGTGAGGAAAGAGAAACTATCGCGAGACTTGTCGTTGCAATTCTCGTTGTGAACACGGTTCAGGTCTCAGAGCTACAGCAGGGGAGAACGGGGACGTACTTTTTTTTTTTCCAGTGTCAGTTAAGCATGTCTCTGTTGCGTTTGCACGGACTACTACTGCCTAAACATAGAAGACTGCGGGGTCACCAATGACCGAAGTGAATTCAGCGACTGTTAGTAGCGTTCTGTCGTCAAATAAACGAAGAAAAAGAAGATGTTTCGGGGGATTTGTTTTCTGCTGCTCCTGCTTCCCCTGATGTATGAAGTTCAAGCTCAAGGGGAGAGTGAGTGCCATAAATTTGACTTGAGATAACTTCTAATGGGTTTCTAATTTCATTTAACGTGACAAAGATTTTAAAAAAAGTATTTATGGGTTTATGTACGAGCTATGACGCTTAGACATACATAGATACTGAATAAAGTCACTGCAAGTCGCTCAATTAACTTTCATAGTGTTGTATTGCTCAGTTAGCTAAGATTAACTGTTATTTATTACAATTTGGTCAAATGTCGCCCCTCAAATATAACTGATGATTTCGTGAATTCAACTGAATTCTCTGAATTGAATGTTAATTAGATAATGTAGATTTACAGAGGAACATTATACTAAAATGTATTTATAATATTCCAGTAATATGCATTCAATGGCGTGAAAATAACGTAACTCTGTTTTTAACATTTGCATCAATATCCCTCTGCAATAAACGGAAGATATTATTACACAAATACTCGTCATTTTATACCCCACTTATAGAATTCTGGGCTACTATTGATACAATGTATAAAATTATAAGTTAGCTGATAGCATGGATCTTTTTCTAGTGTTTATGATGATTTTTTTTAGGGTTTTACTCCCTCTTTTGTGTAAGAGGGACAAGTTCATCATACTAATTCTGCTCTTCATTTAATACCACAATAACTGTTACAAAAAACAAAAAAAAATTGCCAGCTTATTTGCGATTGCAGATGGTACCGATAAAGGCAAATGTCAATCACCACACGACCATTATATTGGTTCAGCCCTCATTCTGTGTGGTGGGATTAAAAAGTAATTCATCTAAATAAATAAAAAAAACAGTCCAGCGCGCATTTTGTTATGTTGTAATCTTAACAAGTGGTGATTATGTGGGTGAGGGGAAGTGAAACCAAGCAAGGTGATGTTAGGTCAGATTTCTGACACAATCTCAGTCACAGACGACACAGAAACGAAGGCTCAAGAAACCATTCCTTTTTTTAATTCAGTAGTATTAACTTCTACAAAGAAACTCAATCGATTCTCTTAATATTTTGCTCACATGTAGGACTGATTTTTTTTTTTACATTACCATATTCCATAAAGAGGTGGAGAGCGTTTGATGATTTCTACCTCACACAAGACCACTGGCTCAGATTTTTTAAGTGTGTGTCAGAAAAATGGAGGCAGCATGCCGGAGTTGGAGTTTGACCTGTAAACAATCAGTGTGGATAAGGCAGCACGTGCATGCGACCGCTGCAACTAATCTACAGAGCATTAGTTCTGCTACTTGGCATTTTTCCTCATATGAGTGGCATCAAGATAAGTCCTACCTATCCACAAACAGACGAGGAGCGTAAACACGATAAGACAGAAAACAACACAAGTACTATGTGAGTCCTTAAAAGTTTAAAAAACTTTTTTTTTAATGGTTTTACGGTTATGTTGTTCACGTGATGGCCATCTTTCAAAGTTGCTTATCAGGAAACCTATTCTTGATGATTAAAAGTTTGCAGCAAACTGTGGTAATCAGAGTGATTTTTTTTTTTTAAAAGCATGGAAAGTACAGATATTCGAAGAATAGCATGCAGCTCGTGTGGAGATGAAATGATTAATGCATTATAGTGTGGGAAAGCATCCTCTACAGTCTTTGTGACGCTCTTTCTTTCATCAAAAATGAATAGCACTATTTTTAAAATTCTCACACTGCACATACTTGTCAGATGTGGTTGCTACATCCCTTGAAATGGTCATGGTATCACGTAACAAAACCAGTGACTGTCTCAAACAAGTAATGGTCACCTTTTTCATCTGTTTCCTCGTTTTATATACATGTAACCAATGATGAAATATTATTTTCTGTTGGATTCATTTAACATGTTGTAACATGCTTTTCGTGTTGTTTTTTTCCTTCTAGTTGATGAATTAATGGATCCCCTAACATTTCACATACCAGCCCCCAAAATAAATATTCTAGAGCCTCGTGACCTTTGTTCTCCCTGGAGGTGGATGAAGCATATAAATGGCTTATCCCAACAAAACTCGCAAGTACTATAATAAATATGTTATCATTTGTGTCCATCATGGATAAAGTGAGATATTTTTGATTATTTTGAAGGTGCAATCGATAATAACAATTTTAAGAAAACAAATAATTAAAAAAATACATTCATAGTTCTTTTAAAAAGTGCAGAATTTAAGTCTAAACTGAACTTATGGAATATTAAAGCAGGGAAATAATTGTTTTTAAAGATGTTACATTATAGTGGTGAAATAGTTATTTAAAAAATGTTATCAGGGTTCAACATTTTCATAATGTTGACAGAACATTTGAGGGAGGGGGGTTGGTGCAGTGGTCAGCACTGTCGCCTCACAGCAAGAAGATTCTGATACTCTAAATTGACCGTAGGTGTGGCTGTGAGTGTGAATGGTTGTCTGTCTCTATGTGTTGGCCCTGCGATGGACAGACAAACCGTACCATCCTCTTGCCCGAAGGCTGCTGGGATAGGCTCCAGCCCCTCCACTACCCTTAACAGGATAAGTGGAAGAAAACTGATAGATGGATGGATTGATGGACGGATGGATGGATTTACATTTGACTTAAGTTTGCTAACATGCGGATACGTTCTATACCCACGCATCAGATTCTGAAAACTTAAGAAAACATCTTTGTCTGATCCACAGAAATCACATGATTATAATTTTAAATCAAGTTATTAATAAAAAAATAATGAGAGTGATGACATAAAAATTAAACCTCCAATATCACAAATCAACACATTTGCAATATCAGTCAATGCAATTGCAATTAGATATTTTATTCCAAATGTACAGCTGTAGTTTAAGGCTTGAAAGGCATATCTGAAATAAATAAATGCCATGTTGCTCCCATGTGGGAAGCATCATTTACAGTCAACTTGTTGAAGAATGTCACATGTAAGAGAATCTGAGAGGGAGTTCACACTATAATCCAAAATTTACTTCTGGGATGCGTCATGTGCCGCTAGGGAATCTCAGTGAGCAACACAAAGAGTTCTTCTTCATTCACCTGTTTATGTAAGAGCCATCACAAATGTGTTGCTGACCTCATTTTAGTCAGCGTTGTTGGCTTAATGACAACTGTCAGAGAATTTAAAGTGGATGTGACCTGTGCCCATAATCAAAGTGTGCTCTTGTTCTCCTTAATTTAGGTTAATTGAAACAGAAAACAACCTCAATTCCTTTAACTTAATTATTTATATTATTATTTTGCTTCAGGCTGCACGGTGGTGCAGTGGTTAGCACTGTGGCCTCACAGCAAGAAGGTTGCGGGTTCGAGTCCCGGCTCGGGCACGGGATCTTTCTGTGTGGAGTCTCCATGTTCTCCCCGTGTCTGCGTGGGTTCTCTCTGGTACTCCAGCTTCTTCCCACCATCCAAAGACATCAATTTGGGGACTAGGCTGATTGATACTCTAAATTGACCGTAGGTATGAATGTGAGTGTGAATGGTCTCTCTATGTTGGCCCTGCAATGGACTGGCGACCTGTCCAGGGTGTAACCCGCCTCTCGCCCGTTGATGCTGGGATAGGCTCCAGCCCCCCCGCGACCCTTAATGTGTAGAAATAAGCGGAAGATGACGATGGATGGATTATTTTGCTTCACACAAAATGGTGTTCTTGGAAGCTCAGTTTGTGTGTGTGTGTGTGTGTGTGTGTGTACTTGGTTTTTGTTATCTTTTGGAGACATTTTCTGGTATAGACACTAACCTTATCAGGACCCCTAGTACTCATGGGGACCAAAGACTGGTCCTAACGCAGCAGAACTTAATTTATGAACACCTGGTCAAAGTTAGAGTGAAGGTGTAAATTGCAGTTAGCTTGAGGTTGAGGTTAGGCATCAGTTGGTTAGGGTTAGGATTAGTATTAGGGCTTGGGTCAGGATATTCACATGAATGGAAGTCAGTGGAATTTCCTAATAAGAATAGCTACGCAAACCTGTGTGTATGTGCGTGTGTGTGTTTGTGTTTAATTTCAAGTACTGCACATTTGGGATTAAAAAAATATTTATGTATTAAAAACATCTTTTGCCAACCCAAAACGTATTTCTGTGAGCACTAAAGTAGAGTCTCGGCCCGTTATGCAATAAAAAGACTTGTGTTTTTAGAGACTCCCCCACCCACAAGTCTCAGTATGAAACTAAACTGGGATTGACATTGTTATGTTTTAATCAGACATATGTATTACCAACAGTACTCAATGTATTTGACTGCATTGTTGATATTTTTGCTTACAATTCATAATTTTTAATTGTAAACCTATTGGGTTTATTTGCACAATCGATATACAAATTTAACGGCGTAGCTGTGTGAAAATTCAGGTCAAATTCTGTTAATAGACTAACAGAATCACTTGAATGGACTCTTTCCTCCTTCTCACTGATACAAGCAACTTTCAAGAGAAAGGCTTTGTTTCAGGTTTCCTCCAGTAATACGGTTTGTGATTTAATTTTCCATAAATTTTAGTCATATGTTTTCATGTCACTGTTTTGCATATTGGCTGGCTTTGGGCTTTAATCACATGATCGGACCCTGTCATCTGTCTCTGACATGAAGGCCCCTTGGGGACTAAAGATGCGTAAAACTCGGCTTCAAAATGAATTCTCTCTAACTCATTCATCACTCGTGTTTTTGGCGGAGGCAGCAGTTTGTGTCTGTTAAATGATTTGAATCTTTGGAAATTCAAGTAGAAAAACTAAATAAATGAATGGACCGTAGACGATTTTCTTCTTTAGTTGTCGTCAAATTAAAAAGTATATGTGGATAAGAGCGGTTTTGTACTATTTTGTGGGTTAAGAACGAGTCCTAAACTTAATGGAATTTTGGGAGTTTGGCATTTTTTAAAATATATAATAGTTAAATACCTGAAATAAGGTCTGGGGCGTAGGGCTGCAACTTATTTTCATCGTTAATCATCATTCATCATAAATCTGCTGATTATATTCTTGATTGATCAGTGAATCAAGAGGTCTGTAAAATGTCTTAATTATTTGAAAAATTCTCCAGAGAGCGTCTTCGAGATCTCTTTTTTTTTTATCCTAAAAGAAATAAAAGGATCAAGGTCTTATATTTAAGAGTCTGTAACCAGCAAATATTTTACATTTTTTGACAGAAAAAAAACCTGAAACAATAAATTGATTATTGAAATGGCTGCAGATTCATTTTCTTTCAGTTGATTAATCGATTGGATGTGGCTGCTCTACTGTAGTTAAAACTAGTTTCAGACATTGAAACATTTTGTTCTGTGGGATAAAATATTTCAGAAATGCTGGATGTAAACTTGTTTCTTAAAAACAGCGTCCGCTAACGAGTGGGTAAACACGACGACAGAGATTGTTGTGGATATTAAACATTATCACGCTGGAAGCAGAAAAAGGCAAAGCTTGTTTTTGTTCTATTAAAGTCAGGGTTTAGCATTTATGGTGAAGTGTGCCCATAGTATAACGTGCTTTCCCATCCAGTCATCCAGTCCCCCATCAAGCTGGCTTGCTCTCCCTGCCTCCCCTTCCAGAAGCTTCCTTCTTCAGCTGTTATTAACATTTCCATGTTTCCTACATTCTGCATTGTAAACTGTTTTCTTGTCTGTAACAACATCTACTGCACGTCTGTCCGTCCTGGGTGAGGGATCCCTCCTCTGTTGCTCACCCTGAGGTTTCTCAGATTTTTCCCTGTTAAAAGGGTTTTCTATGGAGTTTTTCCTCGGTCGATGTGAGGGTCTAAGGCAGGGGTGTCCAAACTGGTCCAGTAAGGGCCGGTGTGGCTGCAGGTTTTCATTCCACCCGAGCAAAAGCAACACCTGATTCTACTTAAATCAACTAAGCTGTGTCCACATGTGTTCAATTGTGAAGATTATCTGCTGAAGTTTATATTACTGCTGCAATAATCTAAAATCCAGTCGTAGAAATCCCATTGGCTTTTAGTTAAGGGAACCCATGGCAATGTTAACTTCTGGCTTGGCTAACAAAAATACAATCTGCACACACACTGTTGATCCATGGCTTATTGTTTTAAAATTGTTTTCGAAAAAATGATTTTTAAAATTTTTCACAACCAATCATTTTCATATTGTACGTGTATATTGTAAGTTTATAACGTCTACTACTGTATAGCTCAGGCATTGATGGTGTCACCATAGCAATCAACAAATCAACAGTATAGTCGTGTGACTTTCCATTCTCTGTGACAGACAGGGTCGTTTTCCTGCCGGGAACATTCCAGAATGTGAGCATCTCCCAGAATGAAACGGTGCAGGCAGTGGTATCCAGAATCCCCGCCGATGTTGCTTTCGTCACTCTGCAGTTCCACTCACAGCATCGCAATGCCACACTCTCTTACACCAGGGTAAGGACCCACAGCCACGTTTGACACGAGGACATCTTTCATGGCAGCATTAATTACTCAGGAGGGGCTTTGTTAGTTTCATCTTCTCAAATATGAGGATTTGCTTTGTCATATGTGGGGAATCGTCTTTTTCTTTGATGAATTGATTTTTTTCTGACAGGTTACCAGCTGACATCTATAGATGGAATAGTGTAGCCCTAAGTGATATAGTATTATTATATTGAGTAGCTGTAGCAGAACATGATTCATTTATATAATATGATCTAGTTAGACAGAGTCATGAGATGTAAGACTGAGAACAAGCGAATATTGTGACCTATTTGAGGAATAAATAGTATGTTGACATGAAACGCTGGCAATAATGCTGGAAAACAGGTCATAGTCAAATAGTTCATTTCACTCAACATCTGTTATTGATCGTTTAATATAAGAAAAGATTAAAAGTCACATTGAAACACATTTATTTTTGTAAATTTTGCTATTGATGAAGTGTCTGTTTATTTGAAATGACCCAAATGTATTATCCAAACTGTCACTAAAGTTGTCATGTATAGCTGTTTGTTTGTTTGTTTTTTGGAGTCCAAAGGTGGGTGTTTTCTGACCACGACTGCTCAATACTCCGATGATATTATGGGTATACTGTTCTGTTCAGACTATTTCCTTGAATTAGGGTTAAAAAAAGTAGGAACACCTCTGCCATTGAAGCTCAGCTCGTGGGATGACTTTCGTGTGACACTTCAGTATAAATTTTCAAGGTTTTCTTGCAAGTGAGCGCTCTTACCAGCAGTGAGAAAGTGTGGTGTGGTATTTTCCTGCCGGTGAAGAAGAATAATATCTTCTGTTAGAAGAAATATTTATTTATCTGAAGGCTGATGGCTTGTGGCTGTGAACTGAAAGTTTAGGGTTAGAGGTTTTGTGTTAGGGTAAACCACGGCTGTCCACACAGTTTGTTGTTAATTTGTCTTGTCTTGTAAGGCTTCGTACTGCTAGCTTTGCACACAGCCGCCGGTCTTTCAGCCAGCACATACAGTTGTGGAACAAGAGGACAAGTTGGACATTGATCAGATTGAACTTGGAAGACTAAGAGAAATGGCATTGGAAATCCTGTTAGTCTAAATTTGCTGTCTTTTGATGTGTTTGGTCAGATACATTGAATCTTGTTCTTTGGTGTCCTTAATAGAGTGAGTGACAGTAAAAATGCAGGCTAAACATTGTAATCTGAGGTATGCTTCATGGGGCATAAACAGGCATTTCAATCCACCTCTGATTAATGAATGAGGCTTTGTGAGCCAGTCTTTCCACTGGGGATAGTGGAGTCAGCTGATGTACAGTCCAGTGGTCATGAGAGGCAGACAGGGCAGCTCTGAGGGAAAACCCTCTGGCGTCATTCCCGTCTCGACTGCTTCAGGTCCAGGCAGTGCAGTCACCCGACTACCTTAATCAAGTTAAGATATATTTTTCAGGAGGATTTGTTTTCTCAGTGGCAAACGCTTGACGTGGAAAAGATCATGACTTGAGCTGCCAAATCTGAAACGGAAGGAGGTGAAAGGGAGGGACTGAGTTTATCAAAATTGAAAGTGATATGCACAGCACACTTGATGTTGCCGATCTTTACTTCCTTTTTGTGTTTATCACTCTCTCAAACCCTACAAGATCTCCTTCTCCCTTTACTTTTTGATTTTAGCAGCCATCATGGTAAGTTCTTCCCAAGCGAATACTCAGTTTCTTCTTGCGGATATTTATCACTTTACAGACACAACTAAACGATATTGGAGGCTTTGAATCCTTTCCTTGTTATATGCACAATATTAATGTGCAAGTATTTGGATATTGGAGTGTTGCTCTGACAAAGCAAGCCATTTTAACATCATCACAGCCACAACGATAATCTAATTACAATTTTTCACAATTTTCCAGACAAAATCTTTCAATTGAGAAAAGCCTCTTTTGTAACCCCTCTGTGACTCAAGATTAGAGTTGGGTATTTAGATGCGATAAATTCAGTGTAAACCAGCTCAAATGGAGTATCACTGCCCATCCCAGCACAACAAAGGAGCCATTGTACCAGCACTAGGACTGGGTACTGTGCTTCTGTTCTGCCAGGCTGGTCACACAACAATAATTCCACTTTAGCGCCATGAAAGTATGCAGAGTCTGGAAGTACTTCTGGGAAATGTTATCTACACTTCTGCCCTTTCCATCACAATCTTACATCCGTGAAGATTGAGTGCACGGTTGTGTATGATTGAATCATTCAGGTGTCTGCAGCCATGCCGGCTGCCCTAGATTCTAACGTCCTTGTGTCACAGTATCACATCGGCCGCCTCTCGGACCAGTCCTGGATTTGCATTTCAGCATACCAGTTCATAGCACACACAAATGCATCGGTTTTTACCCAAATCACCATACCATCTTTCCATCATCTTAACAATGTTTCTTGTGATGTGCAAAGAAGGACAACACATTGCCATGGAAGATTAATTTCAGTGTCGTTCTGTGGAAAACAATATCCTCACAGGTGTATTGCACGGCTGTGGAGCAAGGTGTTTAGCTTTTATGTCTTACAGTAGGTGCGGAAATCTTAATTTTTTCTGGTGTATTGCTCCGTTTTGATTTGGGATCTGAAATATGGAGCACTGGCTTGTTCAGATCACCGACAGAAAAAGAGAAAAGCTTGCCACAAAATAACTGACATTTCTCTTGAACTTTAGGTCACATGGGTCTTATGTGGTAATCCTACCAAGCATGGGGAGCAGCTGAGATCAAAAAACGTCACTCCACGACACAGTGTCAGCAGGATTATGAAAAGAAAAAACTAAGAAGCTAAATTTCAACAAACACGTTGGAGCATTGTTGTATGGGCCAGGGAAAAACCCATTACATTTTGGGACGGATCCATTCGACATGGCATGGAATGACTCTCTTTTTACACTGGGTTTCAGCTAAGGTCAGCTTGGAAGAGACCTGCACTCTCCAAGTGGCCTTTAATTTGAGATTGTTTATCTTCTCAATGTAGCAGAAGAGTTAGAGTAATTTCATTTCTTAATTGTTCAAGGGGATTTTGATCCTACTTTGTATTTGTTTTTGCACATTTGTTTACTTCATGATCTTCCTTTTTGGTCTAGATACCGACACTGGGACTGTCTCTGACTGCGGTGGACTCTGGTCTCCTGTCAGCTCTCCAGCCAGGCCAAACATCCCTCTCTTTGTTTCTTTTTTCCCCTGACAGTGACACTTTTGCAGCCACTGGGGTTATTCTCCCTTATTCCAGCATGGGTATGACTTTTTATTAAACACTCTTATCAGTATCTCGACGTGTATCTATTGTCTTGATTTGTTTTTGCATATGACCTCAGAAACAAGGAAGTTGCCTGCTATGAATAACTGATTCTGCAAAAGTGTCTTTCCCACTGTTTAGTGCGATTTTTGTGACCAGAGGAAGTGCGTGAATGAGCAATAATCATTGATCATATGCTTTTGCAGCAAGTCATCCTGACATGCAGGGTGGTGCTAAGTTGGGTTTTTTTTCTTTGTTGGCCTGATAAGTCTGACACAAATCAATCTTCATCTTTCTAGACCCGGTGCCTGGAGCTTGCAACATTGAGTTTAACTTGGACATCGACCCAAACATCTATATCCACTACAACCTTTACGAGACCACCATCCGTTTTGCCCCAGCAAACTTAGGATACGGGAGGTGAGGGACCTCCTGCTTAGCTGGGTCAGCAGTTTGCAACAACATCTGTTGTTACACTGCTTATTCTCTTCGAAATGATTTGGTGCTGTGTGTCTTTCCTCCCTTCCTCCTCCCCAGTAACTACATTAGCTGATAGTATTTGCTTCATTTTCTCAAGAATGTCTGTTGTGTGTCCCAGCGCTTTCACATCGCTTCCTGTTCTCATTACTTGCAACACTTTTCACATAGGTTTTGTACATTTGAATTAATTGAGGAAGTAAACATTTCAACTTGTTTACGTATAGCTTTCAGTTCTTTATGTTGTATTTTCCTTTCTAGAAATACACTGTTTCGTTGTAGCCACGTGGAGATGGAGCCAATGGCCAATGAATGCCACTTATTCTCTACTCGGTGAATTACTACTTGTTACACACATACTTTTTCTTATGGGATTGTAGGAAATTCCACATGGCAAGGGTATAATGTGGCAATTCTTCAGGTCTTCACTGACATTAGTTTGAATAAATATCAGCACCTTTGTTAAACACCCCTCGCTGTCTTTCACCGCTCTTACATGAAAGAATGCTGTTTGTGTGAATAAAAAAAAAAAAAAAGTGACTCAAATCTGCTTAACCTCACAGACTCAGCCAGAGGCTTGAGACTTGATGTTTAGTTTTGTTATTGTTGTCCGAGGAGATCCTCACCATCATCCTCAGCTGATTTAACATTTTTTCATCTGTGAGCAGGTTCATCTTTTTCTTTGTTTATTGCATGGCAGGCTAAGTTGAAGGCCACTGAATTCTTGTCATTGTCAAGCATTCAGAACCCACAATGGTGGTTCAGTCATGTTCCCTCTAAACCGCACGGCTATAAAGCATGACATCTAGGTCAGGTTCGCAGTTGTTTCCTCCCATTCAGGTGCCGGTGTTGATGTGTCACTTAAATGACCTCAAAACATAAAAGTCTTCAGTTAAAAATGCAGGGCGAACTGGAGAAGAATTCAGCTAAAAGTTGAAACCAACTTCCTGACATGATTGTCAATGTTCTCCATCAGAGGTGAGACTCCTCCAGCCTGTGACACCTCCACGGCAACCAACACACGCTGGCGGCTACAGTATGACATCTACCAGTACTTCCTTCCGGAGAACGATCTATCAGAGCGTAGCCTTTTCAGCGGCATCCAGGCCGTTGCAGACATCCGGGACATGACGGAGAACGGCAGACGAGTGAGAATCACATTCATGTAGCTTTACGTTGATGAACCGAACAGCTGTGGTGGATGCAGAGATCCCTCTTGATGAACTCCTCTCCCTGCAGGTGATGACGCTGTCGTCAGCAGATATGAGCATGGCGGTGTTCAGCTCCATTCCAGGCCAGGGTGTCATATACTCAGTCATCGTCAGAGACCCAGCCTTAAACACCTCGGCCTCCTATGTCCCCGTCCATACATACGCCTGCAGCTTTGACTCTACTCTGGATGGCTGTCAAACACTTGGTGAGCTTCTGTTTCATAGTCCTGAATGTGCTGCTCCCCAAACCTGGTATATGCTTTGACTAACTTTATCATGTAGTTTCAACCTTTCAAAACAATGTGCAAATCCGGTCACCATCCTCTAACTATAATTGTTGGCAATTTACCGGAGTCACAGTACCCATAAAAGGAATCACAAGCTAGGGAATGGATAGATGCCAACAATTTTCATCAAACAGAGGGATTTTGGAGGCAGTCACTCAAAACCACTCAAGAATAATAAAATACTTGACTAAGCCAATGAGTTCTGTCATGAACGCATCTACATCCGTGTGAAAACATGCCATCTTTATGTGTTTCCGTGTTTGTAAATCTTTATGTCCTTTTGCCTGACAGTAAGCTTTATGCAGAGGGGAGATGTGGGGCGTGAGAAGCTTTAACGACTGTTTTAAATCTAAGAAAAGTTTTACATGAACCCTTTTATTTTCATTTTCAGGAAAGATCTCAACAAAGGTTTTTTTCACCATCATCGGTCTGGCGGGTTTGTTCGTCTGCTTCTTTGGGCATCGATTCTTCAAATGCGGTGAGCTGTTTGTCCTCTTCGGTGGTTTGGTCATCAATAAATACATCGAAAGTCAGTTTCTCTTTTTATATATTTATATGCATATTACGACAGAAGTGACAGAAAAGATGACACATACCTCCAGATACAAGGACAATTTTTGATTCATATAGATGCAAAACCAGCACAACAGGCCCAGAAACAGCCCTCTCTTCTGCAAACTAGGAGGTCTTTTGGTTATATCACTTTAGACAGACTGTTCTGCTACTTAGTGTACTGATAAACCTCAGTATGATGTTAAAATGTTCCATTTCTGGCATCACCAAAGTCCCTGCTTTGTTACTATGTCTTGTTTTCACCCCCTGATAAGTTAAGAGACATCCCGCCACTTAACGTACATGAAGCACAAGTATCCCTTCATGTCATTTTTCAAAAGAAAGATGTTAGTGTGGCTAATCGATGTGAAGGAAGGTGTTATAATCTGCTGAACTGTATCTAGATTCACAACATCTGCAGCTGCAAACATCAAAGTAATGCTGACATCTTTCTCTGCACGGAAAAATGCTGTCAGTGAAACCACAACACATTTCACATGAAAAAAAAAGGACCGCGTCGTTTGTAACTGACAATGAGATTTGAAGTTACAAATAAATTTCCTTGTCAACACCACTGGATTTGCCCTGTCAAGATTTCTGCCTGACAGTGAAAGTACAAACATGCCTGCTATATTGCCTAATACGGTAAACGGACTCATTTTTTTTGTTCCGCCTTTCTGCCTTAGCAGCACTCAAAGCGATTCAAAGTGTCATCTCATTCACCTGTTTTCTCTCTCTCTCTCTCTCTCTCACACACACACACACACACACACACACACACACACACACACTGATGGTGTGACAGCGACCCTTCGGTTGCTTGACAGCCACTGTACCTCTGAGCCATGCTATCCATATCTAATATGCTTCTTGTCGATTTTCCTCACACCCAAACGAGAGGAAAGACACCCTTCTCTCCTCTGCGCTCATAAGAAAGCTGAGACCCACAGACACCAGCTGACTGCTAGTTAGCTTAACAAATTGAATGGTAGAGGCTGAGAAGTGTTAGCACACCTCTGCCAAAAGTCACCACAGAGGAGAGACGTGTATCTATCTTCTTGTCTGGCTCCAGTGAGGATGGACATTCCCCAAGGAGTTGGTATGTTCCTTGAAAAATGACTCAAAGAGAAACAAGTAAGCTTGGACTTTATTTCCTTAGCCAAAGTCATCAGACAAACCTCTCCAGCTCTCACGTGGTCTCCCTCGCATGTGATGCTGAAATTCATTTGTTCCAATGTGAACCCATGACTTGGATGCGGTGGAGTTAGATGATGTGATGCGATAGAGTCGTCCACCAGGCCATGTGCACCTCATCCTGTTAAGGGATGGCGCTGCTGTTTGTGGTCCGGTCGTAGATGTCTTCCTGCAGCTTCTTTGACTGGGACATTTCAGGTTCCAACGTGTTCTTTCTCTCTTTTGATCTCTCCATCATGCAGAGCTCTTCTGTATGGGCTTTAGCTTCACAGCGTTCTTCTTCTTTGTGCTGATCACCAGGACCACAGAGCTGGACTATGACAGTACGTCTTTTTCTTAAACTTTTACCACAATTAAAATTAATTTTTTTTTGCCCTGCAAATGTGTCAGAAATATTTGTGCGCGTCTGCTGTGCAGTCCGTCTGGCCTTGTCGGCAATGATCGGCGTGGTGGGCGGGGTCCTCCTGGTGATGAGCTGGTGGCGCTTCGGTTCTGTCATGTTGTGCATCGTGGTGGTGGGCCTGATGCTCGGCTTCCTCATCGCCTCCACTGTCCTCTTCACGCCTCTCGGTATGAAATAACAGTATTCCTCCACGGGCCCTCACTGTTTTTGAGCTCCTCCTAAATGGGGATGAGAACGTTCGGTGTTTTTCAGGTGACCTGGATATTTTCCGGAGATCCGACGCAGTTTTCTGGGTGACCTTCTGCTCCATCATGATCATCACCCCATTATTCTTTGTGCGGTGGCCCAGAGAGGTAAAGGTTCCCCTCTGTGGCACCATCTAGTGGTCGTAGCAAGGACGACAAAGTCATACACCAACACTGGACCAATTTGGAAAACAGAACACTGAATTTTGAATATGCACTTTTGAGATCGCAAGTTATGACACATCCAGCAGCTACAGAGCAACATAATCATTTATGAAAGGAAGTGGATACGTCCAACATTCTCTCTCCTTTACTTCTGTTCAAATATCCTCCTCTGCAGCTGTTGACTGCTTCAACAGCGATGGCGCCATGTCAAGGTTTTCGTGGTAACCCTTTGAGTTCAGTGGGAAAGCTGACGCCTGAGTTGTCATGAATGTGTTAAACCAGAAATTTCTACACATTCCAGTCCAGGATTTTCAAATTAAAAGTGTCTCCTGACCCCCTCGACCCTCCCTTGAGGCGGTCAAAACAAACAGATGTTGCACACACACACACACACACACGCATTTTTGGATCTGTATCAAGCTTAATGCTTGAAGATAATAATATATTTGTACAGATACACCTGGTTTATTGTAACTATTTGAAAAACATCTTTTCCACAAAGTGAGAAAATACATCGTCTGCATTGCACAATTTACAATGAAACGGGACATTTTTTTATTGTTCGTAATTAAATTAATTTGCACAACAACCGATCAGTTTGTTTTTCCCAGTATATTGTCCAGTAGTTTTAGCCACACCGATTTATTTTTTGATCGTCATCATTTTCGAAGTTTCTTTTTGAAAGACTTGATGGGAACTGTGAGATTGAATCTAACACCAGTAAACAAGCAGCTGAATAAAGATAATAGTGCTTATTTTGAAATGTTTTCCCTCAAATTGCATGTTTTTTTTTTGTGTGCTTTAACACTAACACTAATCATTTGACGTTAGGGGAACATCACCTCGTGTGGGTTCATCGGAGCGTACGCCGTCATTCTGGCTGTCAACGCCTACATCTACACCAGCCTATCCTACATCACCCTCAACATCCTCAAGCGATTCCTCAACAACAACTTCAGCACTGCGTTCTCCGACGTGCCGTTCCAAATCATCGGTGAGTTTACAGACACTTGTGAGCACTGAACAGCAACGGTGGCACATTAATTAAAGAAGCTCTTCCACTCCTCCCCCAGACTACGTCATGATCACCGTGTGGGTGGTGCTCGGCGTCTGCGGGATTGTCCTTCAGCTCTACCGCGAGCGCTCGCGTCCGTTCTTCCCGCCAAGCCCTTACCTCATGTGGCTGCAGGAGCGTGAACGCCGCAAAACCAACGTATTGGATCCGAGCCATCACTTCCCGCCACTGCCCAACCGCCTCCTGTCCCGAGTGCGGCAGCTCACTAAGAGGATGGAGCCAGCAGGAGAGCACACACCTCTGCTCTTGTGATACCTGGCTGCTACCCTGCAGCTTCGGACTGCCAAATTGGAATATTGTTCCTGATGCAGCGACTCAAAGGAGGCTTTCTCTGAACCTCTGACTCTCTCTCTGGATTTGAATTTTTAAAGTCAACTATTTTTATTTGGAGCCATAAATGACATTTCAATGAAGAAGAGCTCAAAATGTGCGACATCAGATTGTTTCAGGTGTCATTTTTAATCAGGAAAATGTAGCAGATGTTTTCAAACGTCTGTTGCTTCTGTATGTTTTCTGTTTGCACTCAACGCCAAAATACTAAAGATGGACTCAATGCGGCGTTTAATCTGGAGGGTTTCACAAACATTGCGTCTAAAGAAGGTCTTGATGTAGTTCGGTCTTAAACTATTTGATGAAGTCGTATGTCGGTCATTGTCCGACTCCATTGTGCTGTTTATTTAATCCCGTCAATGTGTGAGGTTCAGTCCTGAGGTCAGTTATCTAAAGACACGGTCGCCAAACCAAACAGCCCAAACTGACAAACAAGAAATTGCACTTCTGAACCTTCTCACAAAACATTTTAACCTGCTTACTTACGTGTGTTGGTACTGCACTGTTCGGTTTGTTTGTAATTTGCACATTGGATTTTAATGTATTTAATTGTTCTTGCCATAATGGAGTTGATTGTTGGAGAGAATTGTTTTGGGATCAGTCTAAACTCTTGACTCTGATGCTTTGACTTCTTCGGGATTCACTCTGATGCACTGAGATGACTTCCACTTGTCAGTATTTTATTATTTGGCTCCAGTCTGCTTTCATGAATCCAAAACAATAGACGGACTTATTAATTTAACATGTTTTATATTTAATAAATGCCTACTGGTCAAAATGAACCATTTATTCCTTTGCAGGTTTGCTAACTGCTGTTATTTATCTCTAATGTAAATTTACCCACCTGATTTACATGAAACCAGGTGGAAGGAGAGGACAAGGAAGAGGTGAAGAGGGATTGAATGTAACACGCAAGATGTTGGAACAATTTGAATTTCTCAACCCTATTGCGGTGTTTATCATAGCCACTAGATGGCAGCAGAGAGCAGGCAGCTAATGTGAGACGGTAGGAGAGCCATTTTCAGAGCCTATTCTTTTTTTCAGTCTTTCACCACTCTAAAATTTATTTTTTTTTTACAGCAACTGGATGTTCTTGTTCAGGCTGAGACGACATGTGACATGATTAAAGTGAGCATTAGCCTATTACCATATATTCATTGACAGTGTTATAGAAAAAAATTGTACCCTTTCATTGTAGATAGATACTGATTATAGAGTATATCCTTCATTTACACACACACACACCTGAAATTATTCATACCCCTGGCAAATTTTGACTTTAAGTTCATTTTATTCAACCAGCAAGTTTTTTTCTTGATTGGAAATGACTGGCATCTCCCAGCAGATGACATGCTCGAGGCAACAGTTTGGGAAACAAAAATTCCCCGCTTTTATTTACATTTGAACTGAAAGTGGCGCGTCCAAAATTATTCATACCCTTCTCAATAATCAATAGAAAAGCCTTTATTGGCTAAAAAAAACCAAAAAAACGCTTCCTATAATTACTGGCTAGCTTTTTGCCCGTCTCACTGGTATTTTTGCCTGATCATCTTTAGCGATGAGGTCGGAGGCCCTCCTTGGCATCACCCTGATCTTTAGCTCCCTCCACAGATTCTTAATTGGATTCAAGTCAGGACTCTGGCTGGGCCGCTGCAAAACTTTAGTGTCTATGTCCGCTAACCATTTCTTCACTACTTTGCTGTGTGTTTTGGGTCGTCGTCACGCTTAAATGTCCGCTGGTGCCCAAGGTCAAGTTTCCGTGCAGATTGCTTGATGTTTTTGTCGAGAATCTTGATGTATTGCTCTTTTTTTCATGGTGCCGTTTACTGCGATTAGGTTCCCTGGTCCATCGGATGAAAAACACCCCCAAAGCATTAGGTTCCCACCACCATGTTTGACAGTGGGAATGGTGTTCTTAGGGTTGAAGGCTTCTCCTTTTTTATGCCAAAACATTTGTTTCATCTGACCATAAAAAAGAAGACCAGAAGTCTTCTTCTTTGTCCAGATGATATCTGCGAAGGCCAAGCAGGCTTTTGTGTGCGTTATCTGGAGAAGTGGCGTCCTCCTTGGTCTGTGTCCGTGGAATCCAGCAGCGTGCAGCATCCATTGGACTGTACCTTGAGACGGTGCCACCAGCATAGCCCAGATTCACAAAGATGGCCTTGGTGGTGACTCTTGGATTCTTTTTCACCTCTCTCACCATCCTCCCGGGCCAGCACAGGTGTCACTTATGGCTTCCGACCACATACTGAGATTTTCCACAATGCGGAACACCTTGTTCTTTTTAACAATACTTTGCACTGTAGCCACTGGAACTTTGAAACATTTAGATGTGGCCTCATGGCCCTTTTCTGACTTGTGAGCATCCACAATTCGAAGCCACAGGTCCTCAGTGAGCTCCTTTGTCTTAACCATGAGAGTCCACAAGCCGACTGCTGAGAACTGCTGTTTTTCACCTGTCCAGTTGATGAAAACAGCTGTTTCCAACAGGGTAATTAGGATGCTTTCGAACAGCTTGGGCTATTTGGAATGGTGCAGAACTTCGGATTCCCCCATAGATTGTGACAGTTTGCCAAGGGTATGAATAATTTTGGACATGCCACTTTTTGTTCAAATCTAAATGAAAGCTGAGAATTTTTTTTTTTCCCCCAACATGATGCCTCTTGTACGTCATCTTATTATCTTCTGGGAAACACCGGTGTCATTTCCAATCAAGTAAACGCTTGCTGGGTGAATAGAAGTGACTAAGTCAAAATTTGCTAGGGGTATGAATAATTTCGGGCTTGACTGTGAATATGAGTATACATACGTACATGTACATATTACTGCTGATTTAATATTAAAGATATTCAATGTACCCTGCCAATCAAGGTACCAGTAAAACAATTCATATCACCTTTAATATGTGCACCAAATCCTCCCCATGATAAAGATCTTTCACAGGTTCAATATTCTGCAGTTAAAATGATTAAATATTTGTGTCATTAAACTTCAGAAATGAACTGAACGATAAACACTCATGACTGAATGTACTATTCCAGACACTTTTCCCCCCCCCCATTTATTACAATATTTTGCCAGCAGTTACAGAACAGCAATTTTAACTTTAACAACACTTTGAACATAGTTTAAATGGAGCACTGATTGTGGTAAGCAGTATGATGACTATTTTATTCCTCCGAACGCTGTATGTTTTTCAACCACGTAGCACTGCTAGTTTATAGTGCTGCTTTCAGGAGCTTGAAGATAGCTGGTAATTCTGAACATTTGAGTCTTGTTCATGTTTTTTTCCAGTCTGGGTGTCAAAATTTTTTTTTCCCCCCCAATCATGATTTTACTGAACTGTAATTTGCCATTTATGTCAGCAGAAGCCGCTGTTTATATTATATATATATATATATATATATATATATATATATATATAAAATATATATTATATAAAATATATATATATTTTATATATATATAAAATATATATATATATAAAATATATATATATAAAATATATATATATTTTATATATATTTATATATAAGCTATAACTTTAATCCACGATTTTAACATTGAACGATGTCAAATTCAGTTTCAAGTTTTTGTTGGGGATCATTTGGACTTGAGCCTCTTGATATAAATTTAATTGATTTTTTTCAAATATTTTTTTCACAATTTGCTGTAAATTAACATTTCATTGGTCTTTTGTCTGTTTAAAAAATAATTTAGTGTTCTCAGTATTTTCGCCTGTTTTGAATGCTTTAATTCAGAGGTTTTTGGTCTTTGTTTTAATTGATATTGTCTAGAATACCTTACAAATGCTCTATAAAATACAAAGGTTGTTTTTTTTTTAATTTAATAATACTTGGTTCATTCCTGTATGTTACAAAGCCCCTGTTTGGCTTTCTGAACCGCTTAATTTCCAAGCACCAGATAACTGAGCTTCAAGTATCGGTGCAAAGAAAACACTCGGAAAACAAAATGGGACGAACAAGAAGCAACATCACCGAGATGCAGTTTTTTTTTTCTTTAAAACACTTCCATTTATTAATCAAAAAAGACAAAAGGTAGCTGGAACAAGAGACACTATCGACATTCAAATCGTGACAAACAGAGGTTCCTGTAAAGTGCCATAGAAGAAAAAAGCCTCACTGATAATATATATGCCATTTAAAAACACGCATACACGCACGAACACCACATAGAAAACTAGAATTTTATACGTACACCAAAAAATTTAAACCCATTAAAAAACATACACCGAGAAGTTTCTGCTCTAAAGTGTTTTCCTGTAAAAGAAAAGAGGCGTTTGATCAGTAGTTTGACTGCGGCGTCCGTCCAGTCATGAGCACTCGCTTGTACACACTGTGCAATATAATCATCAGTAAAAATGTATTCGACCCCTCACATCCCATCATCTAATACATTCTAATGCCGCTCAGATTTCTGATGAAGGCACGCGACAGAAAGACCTGTTCTTGATGGCGCTTTGTCCAGCGCCAACGAGACAAACCTCGCACCTCGATATCGTTTATGCACAAATATCTGACCGGTTGTTCGTGCGAAATGATCCCACTTTGGTAATCTGTTGGAGGTCACAGGAGCTGCTTTGCCCTTCTGTTCGCAGAAGCATGCAAAACTACATCATGGCTGTGACCTTGCGATGAGATAAATAAAAGAGTTGAGGTTAGTTTGAGTTTTCTACAAATTAAACCCTTTGTTCTTAAAAGTTCAGACAAGTTCTTTAACACGGTTGTACATGTAACCAGGCGGAAATGTAAACATTGTGCAACTTTGAGTTTGAACAAGGAAGCTACGTTAATTCATCACAAAGACAAAAACAAAGCATCTTTGACCCTTTTGGATTAAAAAATAAAAGACTATTAAATATTATATAAAACCAACGATGAAACAAGACGTTAGTGACAGTAGTAGAGAGTAGAGTCGGAGCTCCAACAAGTGCTGGCTGCCTGCTGGCTCTGGCCAAGTCTGCGCCGTCACGTCCTCGGCCTCCTCTTACCGCTCATTTCAAAGTAAGGCTCCTCCCGCTTGCCCTTCCACTGAGGGATCTTCTTGCTGACGCTGGGCTCCGGCTTAGCTTTGACGTTAGTGCTGGCTTTTTGTGTGGGAGGCAGTTCAGGTTTGAGGATCCCATTGATGGGGTTAGTTGAGACCGCTTGCTTTTGCCCCGCCCACTGCGATGTGGCTACTGCTTTCTGATTGGCTTTGCTGGTGGTGGAGGGGCCCGTGCTCACCCCTGGGACCCGCCCAGGAGTAGTGGCGCCTCGTGGAGTGGTGGCAGCCGCCTTGGTCGGGGACGGCCCCTTCACTTTGGCTGTGGCATCTTTGAGGTTGCACAGGGAGGAGGCAGGTTTTGGCATTGATGGGGAAGCTATCCGAGAGCTTGAATTAGATGGAGTTGGCGTTGTTGCCCTGGAAGATGGCGATGCTGCAGCTCGTGCTGCTGTCCGCACCCGTCTGGCCGCCTCTAAACGAAGGCGTGAGGCTGGGGAGCCAGGACGGCGTTGTGCAAGCCGCGAGCGCTGGCCGGCGCCCGTTGGGGGTCGGGCATCTTTAGAGGTTGGTGTCCGTGCAGGCGCAGTGACGGGCCGAGGCACAGGGGTGGCAGTGGGGGAAGTGCAGGGGCTGGAGGGTTTGGGACATTTGGAAGACGGTTCAGGGCAGACGGGGCTCCGGGGTTGACACGCGGTGTTGCGGGGTAAAGGTCTGAGCCTCCCCTTGGATGAGGAGTGTGGCTCTGTGGGTGCAGGTGATGCCGATGGAGTCAGAGCTCTGCGCTGCAACTCCTGACCCCCCGCACTGGGAGACTGCTTTGAGTTCCCCACAGGTGAGGCAGGCAGAGATGAAGAGCCTTTGGTGGTGCTGGGCAGTGGCAGCTGCGTGGGCTTCCTGGGATAGGAGGGACTTATCTGAAGGTTCTTCTTCGGCACTGAAGCAGCACCTTTTCTGGGCAGTGTGGGTGTGCAGGCGGGTGAGGCTGCATGGGACCGACAGGTCTGTGTGGGATTCGTCAGAGACGGTGGCTTGCAGGCCGAGCTGGAAGAAGATGATGAAGAGGAGGATGATGAGGAGGAGGCTGAGGAGGAGATGAGGTCGTTGACAGCAGCGAGGGGGTCCATGTCAGGAGGAGGAGGGGGAGCTGCGTTACTATGGTGACCTCCCAAGCCGGGGGGGCCTTTCTGAAACGACAGGATCTTCTGCTCCAGAGTGGTGAACTGCAGCACCCGCAGTGGGTCATATTTCATCAGGAAGCCACGCAGCGTGTCCCAGCCACCACCAACACGCACCATCACATGTTTACCATGAAGCATCTGTGGAGCCACAAAAAAAAAGGCTTGAAATTTCTCCCGCAACAATAAAATAAGGTCTTTTTTGGGATTTTTTTTTTTGAAACCCAGAGTGACATTCAGGTGGAAGTTCCCTTGTAAAAACAAGCTGTCTGGCTCGGGGCAGCAGAGTAATCGTGATGTAATCGACTGACGCCAATCCACCGTTATTAGGTAACAAGCTTACATGCTGCCAGTCAGCCTGCAGTACTCTGAATAGACTATAAACACAGTAGTACACTGGCCTTGAACTCCAGTGTTCAATGACACTGATACAGGTGCCACTTTAAACAGATTTACAGAATCATTGTGGTCACTGCAGTACATCTGTGGTGCAATGACCACAATGGTGGTGCAATTTTGGCTTTGCGGGACACAAAGATCCCGTTTGCTCTAAGAGTTGTGAGTGAGGAACATATGCAAAAAGTCTTGTGGGTCCAGACCAGTGGTCACCATCCTTTTCCCACTCGAGAGATACAGCATATACGAAATTTTTGGTATTGGCATAATAATTAGTAAAGGGAACATTTGCGTTTTAGCCAGAAAAACTTGACGAAGCCAATATAAAAAGGAGTTGGCCCTTTTCAAACTTTAGGGTTCATACACGTTTTTACCCAGAAATTTGTGATTTTTTTTGTCATGATTATTTTTTAATGCCTTTGAGGAATATTTCCTGGCCAAAAAACAGTAAACATGAACGCAAACAGAACATTGATCACTGAGCATTGGCTGACCCCTGCCTGAGTGTGTGCGCGGGTGTGTGTTTTCTCACCCGGATAAAGATGGTCTTGTCTCCCAGGCGGTAGCGGCCCTCAGACAGATACTCGATGGACACTCTGTTGGAGCAATTGCAGGGTGGGTCGTCCATGCCGTGTTCCTGAGGGAAGGAACAACGGAGGACTAATTATCATTTCTCATCCACCAACATGCCACCCCGTCCCCTCCATTCTCTCAGAGGAGAAACAACTGACATGGTGCTGGAGGGGAAGACACATTATTGGTCTACAATAACTTTTACTGACAGCGTTTGCTGCAAACAGCAACTTAAACATATAAACACTGATACATTTCCGAATTAATTCTGCCTGACTAAACGCAGTTATTTTTAGCACAGCTGTCTCCTCTGGGAATAGATCCGCCAACTCTGATGCCCAGTCAACTAGACACGAGTCAAACTGCCGCCAGACTGGTGATGGAGGACTCTACGCGCAGTGTAAAGATGGAATATTTATATATTTAAGTGTGTGTTCCTGCGGCTGTGTGACGCCACATATCTGGAGCCTAAATGTCACATGTGCCAGTGATTCGCAGGGCGCTGAGGGAGCATCACATGGTCAGATGTGGTGTGTCATGAACCCTACAGGGCACCAACGAAGCGGCAAGAGCTGCTGTCGGCCGCCGTTCATGTGGGTCGCACATGCACAAACGATGTGATACTGACATGGTCAGCTGCTGAGGAACACGAGACCACACGTTACTTTCTTCAGCAAGCAAGACTGTTCACTAAAACAAACAGGACAATCAATGTGGAAGGACGTTAGCTTCCATTCTTTCTACAGGCCAACAGGGGGCGAAACCACTGAAAGACTGTATAGAAGTCTGAGAAGAATCACCCAACCTCTTACTGGATTTATTAACTCTTTACATTTACAGGCTCAATCATTTGGTTCAAGTCTTCTTCAATACAACAGGATCTTCATTTTGGATATCATGGTCATGCGTAAGAGTAAAAAATGACCATAAAGTAAGTTCGGCATTATGGTAACTGGAGGCTGACCAGTTGAAATAACAACAGAATCAGGACACAAGTGCTCCGCCATTGTGAATGCCTCATGATTTCAAACAATAGTTGCATTCTTCCAAACAAATCAGATATTTTAGGTGTCCATCATCCTGGCTAATAGTTACAACTACTTCAGTTTGTCATGACACCTTTCAACCTTGCAACCTTTCAAAAGAGGAGTGTGCTGTATCATCACATTAAACACAGCTACAATGAGGGGTGGGCACCGAACTTCGGTACTTTTAGAGCACCGACTGAAATGCCTTGGAAGTACCAGGCACCGAAAATGTCTGTTTTTCGGTGCCAATTTTCGGTACTTGCGAGGTAAAAAGCAAAGCTCTGATAATACTGCCGGTGGCGACTCTGGCGACGAGTGGTCTAGGATGGTAGAGGAAGGCTCCACCTTACTCTCTCTCTGATTGGCTTACCCTGATATCCTGACTGCCAATTTGAGGCAGAGTAGGGCGGTTCATGACTTCACCATCCAACGAACATTATACTTGGCTTCCAGTAACACATGTTACACGTGTGTGTGTTTTGTTACCTGCATGTGTGTGAGAGAGACGCGAGAGACGGTGAGATAAGAAATGCCCCCCCGGTCAAAAGGCTGGGATGAGGAAGGCTCAACCGCCGGATTTCAAAAGAGGCAAACGCAAAGTTTTGTAATGAAAAGGTGTAATGTAATTTTCTTTCAACTAATTTTTTAAAATTAAATTGTTACCGAAAAAAAGTACCATACCGGTACTGAAAATTTTTGAAGGTGCCCAGCCCTAGCTACAGTATCATTTCTATTTATACATCCACAATCCCACCCAGTTGTCCAAATATGGTCAGGTACGGAAAATCAAGATTGGCCATGAAAAAAAAAAAAAAAAAGAAACCCACCAAAAATCCTCAGATAAAAGCATAATATCACTTCTTTTCTACTACCTGTAGTGGTCAGGAGTGAACATCATCACCAACAGGAATAGATGTTTGTGCGCATTTACGTGACCCACAAAAGGAAGGTCATTCATATGGTTTCACATTCCAACTGTAAACCCTGCATGGCACTTGTTTCCTGTCCGCCTGTTCCAGCTGTCAGTCAGAACTCACCCCGGGCTGGTAAAGGCCGCCATGCTGGCAGCACACACTGAAGGTCTTGACGGCTGGAGGTGGCTCCTCCGTCAACAGCAGAGTCTCCTCCAGCTCGATCTCCTTCTCCAGCTTCACCAGAACGGGAGGCTCCACGCCGTACCTGACAGACACACACACATAGCATGTTGTCTGGCACTCGTGGAACCACGACTTAGTTATCTAAGGAGCTTTTTGCTTTGGTGATGAAGGACGTACTTGGAGACGATGCGGCCAATCTCTAGCAGACAGAGACACACCTGCCGAGGCTCCTTGTGTAGCACTGAGGCAGAAAACACAGCAGGAGTGAAACAACACAGAAGCAGCAGCCCTGCTCTTTTTAGACTTCAGTAGAGTGGGCAGAGCAGGCTGCCAGAGAGAGTTGAGGGCAAACAAAATGTGCATGCTGCATTTGCAAACGTGACATATAAGTTAATGACTCCCAGAGGGGAAGTTGAGAGTCACGAAGGAGAGAACACAGGTTTGGAGTGGACAGCAAAACATTAAGGCACCCGAGGATGTTAAAAATAAAAACCTTGTTGAGGCACTTTACGCTACTTTGGTCATCTCTCCTCCTAAAATATTCCATTCTGGTTTTTGGGCCGAACCATTACGTGTAATGAAGTGATCCCCCATACCCGATTACTCAGGGGGATTGCTCCGCATGACCAATCCTATTAACCCATTAAGAAGAAGGCTCTGAGCACAGAATCAGCTCATCAGCTCTGCCAAGATATTAGGAGCTTACAGCAGAGGTCTTGTCTGTTTTACATAGCGAGCAACCTCAACGTGAAGCCAGACGTCAGCTCCAAGTGTGGGATTTATCTTTGGAACAGTCATGAATGAGGAAGGCTTGACTTTTTTTTTTTTTTTGCCTGTTTTTTTTTTAAGGTTTTTCCCTTCATCATCACTGCGAAGTTATGAAAGTCTGTGAAGAAATCAGGCACCTAAATGCGTTCTTGAGATAAAAGCAGTAGTAAATATAAAAAAAAAAAATTCCTTCAGTATTCATTGGTAGAAACCTTCATACAACTAATCTTAGACTCCAACACTGCATGACAAAGAAATTAAAATAAAAGAGGAGAGGAGAAAGGGCTAACACTTGTCATTCACTTCCACTATTTGCGTTAGACTAGTAGTCTAATGATTGTGGCTCCTAGCTCCCTAATGTGCACAAAGCTGATGGTATCCATCTTCTTGTCTGGTTCTGGAGAGGAAGGCAAATGAGAGGCATTTGCAAAATATCAAGGACGATGCAATGAAGCTTGGTCAAAAACCAAGGCATTAATGGGCTTCTAAGACAAATAATCCAATAATGAGTAAAAAAGGTTTTGTTTTTATGTTTTACTTTCTTTCTTCCTTTTTTATGATGTATTTTGACATGACGTTTGTGTAATGAGTTCTTTCCACAAAGAATGCAAACATTAGTTGACAAAAAGCTACTCCAAATGCGGACATGATGCCATCAACCATTCATGTTGTGTTTAACAGACCTGCTGTTTTAGTTTCCTTAACCCCTTGTTTTGTGCGATTATAAAGTACGTTCCTCTGCCTCACACGCACTGTTGGCACCATCGTAAAAGAGAGCTACTCTGCACAATGAAGACAGGTCAAGTAAAAAACCTGGGTGTGATGTGAGCTGCAGCTCTTACCGAGACCCTCAGACTCAAACAGGTAGGTCTCCTCCACACCAATTTGTCGACACCAAGCAAGGAAGTTGGCGGTGTTGTCACGGGCGAAGAAAGAACCAGGAGACGCGTCCCGCTTACAAGCCACCTTCCTCATGGGGAAGAGCTATCAAGTACAAGAAGCTTGTGATGAATCATCTTACATAGCGATGTTGGCATGTTTAGTAACATGAAACAGTGTTCAACAAATAGCAGAATTTAAAGCCTTGCTGCTGCTGCACCCCCACCCCCCCTCCCCCGTCGCAGAGCCCAGATAAGAGCGCATAAAACCACTTTAAATTACAGCCTTTGGTTGCCATGATCTGGAATGTCCATGCAGGTTAAAAAAAAAAAAAAAAAAAGACAGTAGAAGGTATTTTTCTCCCATTTCGTACTCAGTGAAAAAAAAAAAAAATCTATTCATGTCCCAAGTGTAACTGTGCTGGTTCCCAAATCTAGTTGCTTTACTTCTATGAACTTAGAAAGACTGGGAACTGTTTTGTTTTTTTTTGTACATATAATTATTATAATAATAATAACAACATTTTTTAAACCCTTCTTGTACAAAGCAAAATATTTTTCATGCATATAGTCTCAAACAAAAAAGAAGTTTAAATGGAGTGATTGAAAATGCTGTTTCAGTGCAGACATAGCCTTTAGCTGATGTTAGCAGATTGGACACTGGGGTTCAGCCTCACTTCCCCATTCAGCCTGACATTTTATAACAAAAGCACACCAGGATCATGGGAGAGTGGGACTACTTCATACCCAACAAATGAATTCAGGGAGATGTGTCCTTACTGTCTGTGAGCATGAAAGCTGCCCTTCAGACCAGAGCTATTTTCATCCCTGCTGTCTGACTCACCTTGCCAAGTGCAGAGGGGCAGCTCTGGGCGATCTTATTCTGCAACACACCGATAAGCTGGCAGAGCTTCACACCGTTGTTCAGCTCCTCCATGAAGCACTCTGCTCTCACCTCATCTCCTGGAAAAATTAAAGTAAAAAAGTATCAACTGGAATCAAGCACAATACCAATGATCCTTTTCACATGCAAGAGTTGCGCTTCATTTGAGTTTTTGTAGGGCAAAATTTACTGGTACAAAATTCCAACACTGTTTTTTTTCTTCGTAAGCACAGTTTTGGCCTGTAATTTGTTTTTTTGACCTTATCAAAAATCTGCACATTAGAGAACATTTGCTATTCAACAAGTCTTCTCCACAACATATCGCACTCCCATGATTGTAAATCACCCCCTGAGGAAACTCAACAAAAGCCACAGAGTCTAACTGACCCACACTGGGAACAAAATTTACAATGGTCTTAACACTAAGTGACATAGATTGCTCCACAAAAGTTTATCTTCTGTATAACAACAGCCGAGTCCAGAGGGTGAAACATAATCCACTGCACGCCACCTGTTTCTGTAGCATCCTTCCCCTCAGGAATGACAATCATGTCCCTTTAAAAAGTCTCAAAAATATGGGAGAGAGGTCATAGCAGCCATGGCTCAGATAACTCATGTTGAGTGTGTGGTACCTCCCCACGTACCTCGTGAGAATGTGTGACAGATACTAAACACAACAGTTTCGTCAGTCAACAATAGAGTCGGCTTCAATTTCCTCCCTGCTCCATTAAATCATAAGGGACAATGGATGTCAGAATAATGGAGATGAGCGGAATGAGGGATTTAGTTCCGCTGCCGTTTCTGTGGTTTGCTAAGGGCAGCATCTAAATCCAATTACACGGGACACCCGTGTCAATTGTGCTAGAGTATTTTCCTCGCCTCCAGGGGGAAACTGTTAGCATGCAACTGCTGTGTTTGGATTCTAATGTGCACAGGTTTGAAGACAATGTTGTGCATCAAGTGTCACTGCTGCTGGAGAGAAATTAAAGACAAAACATACCCAGCATGCCTGTGAGCCAGATGGCCAGATCCTCCTGCATAGGCACCAGAGTAGCTTCATGTCGCACTGCCAGCCACTGGTCATACTGGAAGACGTCTGCAAGGCCGGGGCCATGTCGCTGGGCCAACGGGCTGCGAGGGCTCCTGGGGCTCAGCAAGGGGGCATCAAACTTCTCCCCAAACCAAACCTGGAGGAGAAAGAGAGCCAAAAAAATGGGAGGATGAGGAAATTAGTCAGCCAGATTCTGCTTAAGCCATCATGAGAGGAAAAACCACCACAGCTGAATATGACCCAATCTGATCTCTAGAGTTACTGGCAAGTAGTCTTTGGCTTTGAGAGAAATGTTTTGAAAACTATTCAAGCCAGAATTTTGACTTACAAGTGAAATATTTCATCGTCATGAATTTGGTACTAATATTCGTAGTGACTAGATGATGATATACAGTCCAATGATCCCTGATTTCTCCTCTTATCTAAACAGACAAGGGCTGAAACAAAATATCAACGTAATTACATGCTTGAAAATAAATTAATCAAATGTATCTACTTTGGCTATGACAAGTTTTTAAAACACTTCAATTCAAATAGATTTTATTAAATATTTGAATAAATGAGCTGATCGGCTTTAGGGGTCAAAATTGATGGTGATAACAATCAAAAATATGAGCGAAATACCTCCTACAGAGAAACCTGGGCCACAGTTCGTACAGAAAGCCCAACAACTGTTCATCTCTTTTCCGTCATTGTTTTACAAAACCAGTCAGCGAGCTACATATTGCTCAGGGTCTTCTGGTCATTTCTGGGAGACATAACAGGAGCCAGCATGCTTAACTACCCTCCACAGGTTACTCCCAGCTCTCCATTTACATACTAACTCCACAAATGGGGTCAAGGGTATGGGGGCAGCATGGCTCACAGATAGAGAGGCTGTCTAGCAACCGAAGGGTCGCCGTTTTGATCCTCACCTCCCCCAGTGACCATGTCGACATATCCTTGAGCAAGATACGGAACCCCTAATTGCTCCTGATGGCCCTGCGACGGACCCTCAACAGATAAGTGGAATACAAAATGGATGGATGGGTCAAGGGTATGATTGTGTTCATTAAAAAAAAAATAAAAAAAAATCTATAATTAATAAAACTGAATTGTTATTTTGACAACCCTAATGACATTTCACATGGAATGAATTGTATTAACTAATGAATAAGTAGTTTTGATGCGCAACAGCAATCTTTGCTTGTACAAGTTTTAAATAACAGGACGCTTAACTTGATATTTGGCAGAGTGCTGCACTCTTGTAGCACTATATGATGGGGAAGTGGAAGATTACGACAGAGAGGAACCAAAACATGCTTTAATACAAGTTATACGTTTAAAATGCAGTTGCAAACAGCAGGTGTCACACTATCCGAATAACTAGCAGTAGTTTATAGTCAAATTTTCTCTTAACTTCATATATAAATGTCCTTATAAACAAACTGAATTCATTTTTTCTTATCTAATTAGTTTATAGTGTCATGGCCAATACCTATTAGTTGAATGTCAAATCAGTAAATGGGGTGGTGGGTTCAGTCTGTAAGGCTAATGTCCAGCACCAAACTCTGAGCTAGCTTCTGTAGCTAGCTTTCAGTACCTGAAAGTAGCCCTTTGAGGGGATCACGTCACCGAAACACTTCATTGTACATAAAATGGTACCAATATTCGTAGTAACTAATTGTAATCAATTACAATTAACCTCAACCCAACTTTGAGCCCTTTTAGCTGATGTTAGCAGGCTAACAGCTCAAGGTGGTGTAGACTTGCATCTTTCCTGAGATGCATAGCTAGTTATTGTGATTCAGAGAAGTAATAAATAACTTGCAAAACCACTTTCATCTCTTCAGTGAAGCACTGTGAGACAAGCATCTTATTCTTGGGGCACACCTGAGGTAAGCTTTTTTGGGACCACCACATCTGTGGTTACTTTAAATCCTTAATATAGTTTAGAAGTTACTCCACAGCCCAGTTATCCCTCGAGGTCAACAGTGCTGTGATGTGAGCTGCTCCAGTTTCTGTTTAGCCTTGCATTGTAGGACTATCTGAGGAATGTGTGTGACCCATCCACGCAGAGAAGACGCATCAGGGTTGCCATCTCACTCCACTGACTTCATTGCTCTAGTGGAGCTCAGAGCATGCAGAGCACACTCTGACCTGGCAAGCAGTGTAGTTTAAGACCTCATCTTTATCTCTAACCACCCGACTCAAACGTATCACTCTTGACTGTTTAACTGCTACAAAACCTCACAGCTGTTGTAGCAGCTACCTTTGCCTCAATCTAAAAGAGAAAATGTAAACGGACAATAGAACACTGTTGCACTTGACTGCCTAAATGGTTGTCAGCAGTAGTCCACCATAGTCCTGGGCTCGGTGCCTGGAGCTGATAGCGATTGCAGCTCCAGCACTCTTGTCCCTTCATATCCGTCTCACTTTTCTCACTCCCATTTCGCTCATGCTGCAGCCTGGTGAATTGTTCATAAAAAAGACAGGGCATAAACTCTTTAGTCTCTGTCTTCTGATGACTGCATTGTCTCGAATTACTCAAAGCCAGCAGCAGGGGTGATCTACAAATCAACAGCAGATGTGCACGATGCGATGATGAGGACGTGTCCAGACATTGCATAACTCACTTCTGGATGACCCAACCTCCTCCCCTCTCAACAGTCCAGTTTGTTGACTTAAAATACAGCCTTTAATCTTTGTGTCCACCACATGTCCGCGAGCAATAATGAGGAATTCCATTCGCTGTTGTGCTGAAACAAGGCAAAGTCTTGTTGGGGCTGCGAATCCATCAAGTTTGTTCTGCCTACAAACAGGAAACCTTCTGGCCAGTGGAACAGAGGCGTTATTATACAGTAAAGTTCTTCTGATGCTCACAGCTGCTGGACAAGTTAGGACACTCTGTCTCACTCTATATCGTGCAATATAGCTTCCATGAAGCAGCTACAGACTGTCTACAGGACATAGTTGCAGTGTGTGTGTCCGAGATTTCTTAACTTACTGAGACCACATTAGCGGAAATTAAAGAGCAGAGAGACGACATCTAATTTGGACTTAAACCTTCAAATTAATAATCTTCAGGGAACCGGACATCCAGCCCCATGACTCATACAGGTCACGATCCACATTTTACAGGGTCAGTTAGGTCCAGGTCCTGTTCTACTGCAGCGGGTCTGTCTCACATTGAACGCAACACCGCAAGGGGAGCTGAAAAAGACAAGGCCATGATAGCATGAGCAAACGCCGCCACTCAGAAAGGCTCAGACAGACTCATCTCATAGAAAAAGATGATAGTAGATTAACAGTGCTGATATTCATAGCCATGGCAACAAAATGAAATGAGCAGATCAGCACCTTCCTTATGGATGGCAGTACTCCTGTTGGCCTCTGTTAACACTCCCACGAAGGGGACCACTTAACTACAAAGCCCAGGGTGGGAATAAAGACGTTATTTTGGTTATCTCTCTCTCTCTCTCACACACACACACACACAAACACACACGTGGGAGAGTGTGGTGAAACCACCTGATGCTCTAATCGAAACCATTACCTCACTTCAAAGAAGCTGAACTGACCCACACGCTCGTCTGTGTACAACATGTTACATAACACAGTTCAGGAGGGTAGCCTGCCAGTGGCACCATGCAGGATCACGGCAACATATGTTTCTTGCATCCAGCCAATTAGAAAATTAGTCGCACGGTGCAACATTTAGAGGTTGCATAAAGTGAACAGCGGGGATAATCTGGTGCAGTATTCTGTCACCTGACTGGATGCAGGTCCGGCGTAGGTATTTGGGGTTTAAACTAGATTAATGTTGTAAACTCAGATCTGCATTGCTCTCAGATTAGGGGCATTCTCAGCTAATCTGTTTTTTCTTATACTACCCCTGTGCTCATTAGGTGGGTTTTGTAATCCAGCAGAGAAATGCAGCCCACTGTAGATATATGAAGCAGAATGGGGCTGTACTGTACGTAACATTACACTCTTAAGAGTTGAGCTAATGCTCTTAACTAGATCCACTAATACTGAGAGCCTGTAATTTTCCTCAAACAACAGTCGTACCACGGGGCAAAGGTCAAGATGGTATCCCAATATCTATGTATTCAGATTACAGATGTGATCAATCCAAACCTGTTTTGCAATTGTGCAGTATAAATAAAACTGGGTGTCCAAATCAGAAAGAATCCATCAAAAACATGTACTGTACGAAGGAGACATACTGACGCAGAAATACAGTTAAAGTAACAAACTTGTTTTCTCATATCATCGGGATATTTTGTGAACATGACATGATGTGAACCGTTAAGCAGCTTTTTGAATTTCTATTATTTTTTTTCGGTTCTGAGTGCCCACACTAGTTTGTTTGCAGGGCATCTGAAAGAGGATGGAGTAACACAGTGCAACATCTGCGAAAAAACAACTTCTGCCAAAGGAGGATCACCACAAACATCACGAAACACCTCGGCCTGCATGGTGTAACAATTAATGAGTGGACGGTGTTCAACTCGTGGTGTTGCTCTCCTGCTCCCGTTGCTTCCTCCACTTCGGACAGTCAACCTTCATCATCAGCCAGCAACTCCTCCTTGCTAACAGAATCCGGAAGGAGAAAATTATGGTGGTCTCATTCTTAACAAACGTGCTTAAGTTATAGACGACCAATTCTCAAAACTGTGTCTGTTTATAGTTTAGCTTACTAAGTGAGGCTAATGCTAGCCAGTCACAACCTGCTGCTGCTACGTGAATCAGCGGGCGACCCCAGCCAGCAGAGTCACACATGCATCATATACCGTATTTACCGGACTTTTTCCCACACTTTGAACCCTGTGGCTTATACAACGATGCAGCTATCGGGGGCGCAGGGAGTGCAAAAACAAGACAGTCGCAAGAGTCAACGCAAAGAAGACGCTAGTTTTTGGTGCACTCAACGCAAAACGCAGCACGACACGCACGAACGCAAAATAGCAGCGTGGAGCAGTGTGAAAGAATCCATGATCACCAACGGGTTTTGAATGGCTGGACTACTGCATGAAGAGGACAGCACAACTTCGGCGGCAACTTTGCCTCCAGATGAAAGTGACGTTGAGAGCGACACTGACAGAGAGACTGGAGAGGTGTGTGACGGAGACGTTCTGAGGCTCTTCAGCTCCGACACTGAAGAAAACGACTTCAGTTGTTTCAGTGCACAGGAGGAGGATGAATAAAAACATTAAACACTTTTCTGTTTTGTTAGATCATACGTTGTACCGCCGTGTTACAGGCACTTTTGGAAACAATTAACGTATGTAAATAAACATTTACAAAATCTTTCTGTGTAAATATCTCATTTCACAACGTATATATCTGCAGCTGATAGTCTGGTGCGGCTAATATATGAAAAAAATAAATTTCTTTTAAAATTTTGTGGGTGCGGCTTATATTCCGATGCATTGCACTGGCAATGTGAATAAATAAATTGGCCTGTGTTAAGGCTTATTCAAACAAAAGAAATTCTCCTGATGAATAGGCTGTGACCTGTTGACTTCCATCACAAAGAATCGGGATCGAGAATCGTTTAGAACACGAATTGATATTGAGAGTTGGAATCGGAATCGGTAAAATCCAAGCAATACCCAACTCGACCTACGACCAAACTTATTCTTTTTTGTAAATGGTTACAGGTTCTTGAAAAATGATCAAAAAAAGGGAAGTTACACGAAAGAGGGTGAACAAATAAAATCCAAGTGAAAATGAATAGTATATCTCACTTTATATAATATGTTGGATGGAAGCAGGTACAACAGATAAACAGTACACCTTAATGGGATGTATTTACAAATGTTTTAAAAGCAGCAGCAGCTAGCTCTGACTGGTCCACTCTGTTCGTACTACACTCTTAGTGTTGTTGCAAATATTTTTAACATCACCCTTTTTAAAAATACAAACTTCCCATGACGTGATTGTTGACTTTTGACCACTGGGGATCGTCACGCCCAAGAGCTTCCAGTCAGTCGGTTTTCTTTTCATTTGTGGGGAATTTTGAGTTATCAAAGAACATTTTTGCTTGATGCTGAGAGTTCTGTCCAGCTTAGTCTGTGCCAGCTCAGCTTCCATGTCAGGTTTGTATGCTTGTCTGGATGCTTCCTTCCCCACACCAAAATGATACTGAAAGGCTGTATAATTCTGCTTCAAACTATGTAGCACTTGGATCTGTACAAGCTTTTTAACAGCAATGATTCATCACTATCCTGAGAAAAACCCTCAGATGCTCTATTTCAGAGTGGTAGTGTTGCATTAATAGATGTGCACATATGCTACTTACACTTCCATGAGTGCGTACATTTTCAGCACGGGTGAACAGAGCAGTTGAGTGTGACCAGCTAGCCAACGTGACTGTGCGCTCGATGGGCCAGGAAGCTTTGGGAGCAGCTGCAGGATCATTCGCCACAGTGGGATATGGATCAATATCCACACAGGGTGTCTTTGATAACATGCTACACTAAAAATCATGTACTTTGGACGACATGCATTAATTTGGGGTGTATGATACTAGTTTAGAGCCTGATCTATCTGTAAACTGTTATGCTTTGCGGTTGTTTGCTCAACTCTTTTGTATATGCTATAACCTTTTGGAGATATTTACATGTCAAGCTCTCATTTAAACCCCCCCTTTTTTTTTTACAAAAACGAGGGGATTTTGGCGAGACAAACAGATATATTGAACTAAAAATATGTCCTGGCAGAGACATGCTCAGTATTTTGGGTGGAATTGGACATGCCTGAGGCCTCAGCATCCACCACAGCTCATCAAAAAACCTCATCAAACTCTTCTAGATAGCCTGAGACATTTCCTGCCACATGTTATCCGCATTGCAATGGGATGCATAATTTCAATATCCACAGTCCAAGACGAGTGGGAAGAGCCAAGACTTTCCAGAGCAGATGACAGGGAATAAGCCTTCTTTCAGAGGTGCGGCCATGTGACGGACCAGTAACACGATATGCCTGTTGTTTTGGATTTTCGGATGGCTGACACTTGGTTGCTGGGAGGGGAAGGGAAAGTGTGGTGCATTCCACTCGCTCCCCCCCAAAAACATGTATGGAGAAGCTCCTCGGGGTGTGGGTAGAGGAACGTCAGACATGCATAACAACAACAGGGACGGCATGCTGTAACACAGGTGGGCTTGCCGCAGCTGTTGAGTGGGAGACAGATGTCTGGAGTTCTTTATTTAATCACAATAACTGGCAGGGAGTGGGGAACTTTTCCCCGAATTTGATCCAGTGATGGACATGATGAATGTTAAGGACTGGCTTAAAGAGGGCACTATAGAGAGACCAAGATTTCAAAGTGCATGTCGTATCTACATGACAATGAACCTACCTGGATGCCCGTCTGGACAGCCATGTCTGTGTCGCAAATGACTCACTTCTTCATCCTGTGGAGAGATCAGAAAGGGGAGTTCAATTACACATCACATAAACACTTTTGTAGTTCAGCATGGATTATAAACTTTGCATGTGTTACTGTAAAACACTTATAGTGACGCAATGGTATCAAGCTACTCAAGCTGTTATATCTTTGGCTTTACGTAGCATAAAGACTGAATGTTTATGTGATAGTGATTTAACAGCGTAAAGAAATAGACTCCTTAAAAGTTTCGTCATCACCATTAAAGTTGTCAAATGACAAGGAAAGAAAGTGAAGAGGGCAGATATTTTAAGTGCCCCCCCCCCCACTTTATACTGAAGATTTCTTTGATAACATTTGTTTTTTCTTCCAGATACCAATTCTGATACTTCAACTTCTGAAATATCCAGAGAATTAAGGCACACCATTTTATTGCATCATCTACTTTGACATTCACCCCAAAATCTCAAGACAGATCCCCATTTTATTGGCTGGGACTGTACCATGTCAAATTATGACATATTGTTGATGTTTGCTAGGTCCATGTGAGTATTACATACAAATAATCAATTTGTTTTGTCACTTTAAAACAGTAGTTGCCAGTGACAAAATAAACACTAACCCTACTGTTCAGATTTAGCCTACTGACCAAATTGTTTTGCAACTAGCATCTGCCAAGAATTACATAATTTGGTCATCAATCCTATCCAAACTGGGGCTGGATGATACAGGAAAAAAAAAAAAAAAAAAATTAAAAATCACTGTAAATTCAGAAGCTGTTTTTCCAAGCCAAATTTATCTGCTTAAGTATGGAAAGACACATGTCAGATAATTCAGTGCTAATAATGATGATAATGTTAGGATCCATGATGATTTGGTGTGTGTGTGTGTGTGTGTATGAAAAAAACATACATATAGCCTAGGCCCAGCCCTTAACTGTATCCCATCATGATCATCTTTCATAAAGGTGACTAATTACTCCAAATAGAGGATTTGAAGAGGTATCCGTTCTCAGTTCAGACCATTATTTATTTATCGCCCATTTCACAACATTTCTGAGTCAGTTTGGGTCAATAATTCAATACAATCAGTGAATGGTTAAATAGCTGGGAAAAGACAGGAGAAAACCCTGAAAATGACCTGCAGTGCTAAGTGGTTCCACACAGCATCTTTTAAGCTTCATTTAGGACATAATCTTATTTTCTCATCAACTACTTTCAGACATGTCGAGCTCTTCTCTTTCACTCTGATTTATTCTTTAAAAAGCCTTGGCTCTTCAGTAGTCGGTACGGTATTCTTCTAAATCACTGTGTAATGACTGCTTAACAAGATTTATGAGACATAAATTCTAATTTTGCACGGTGTCCCAATGAATATGCTGAGAAACTTTAAGATGCGGCAGTGTCCTGCGGCTTGATGAAAGTAATAATGTAGGAACATTAAACTGAATAAAAGCTGCAGACAGGCACTCGGGATGTTCCAGCCAAATAGTCCTCTGGGTAAAAATTCGCGGGCACAATTGTTGTTTTTACTGGACTCACAGTGAGTTTTAGTGGATCAGACTTTCTCATGAGGAAGTGATGGGGTTAGGCTCTACTCTGCCCTTTCCCACACAGGATGTGAAGGATTACCCTGACGATCAACTATCCCCACGGGTGTGTGTGTGTGTGTGTGTGTGTGTGTTTGACAAAGAGAGGCAGTCGATGGGGTGGGGGGGGAAAGCAATCACAGCACATAGATCCAAATAACAATGATAATTTGGTCAACACCAGCTGAGGCAATAGTTGCCCCAGCACCACTCAACCCCCAACCACTTCACATGGACACACACAAACAAATATCACCTTGTATGAAGCGGATTTTCAACATCAAAATGGGTGAGTGGAACTTCTATGCTGTGGTATTTGTATGTTGATGTCATCATGCACAGGCTGTTGAAATTCAAAGACAAATGGTTCTCGTGCAGAAATGCCTCCATAACCACAAAGCTACAATCACATCCACAGCTGTATAAAGGCCTGACTTACGAGTGCTGCGTTTGGTTACCCAACACCAAAACTGCAGCACAACTGAACTGAAGACACAAGATGCAAGTCAGCAGGCAACGACTGGATGGCAAAGATAACAACACAAGAGGGCTCACCTCGTTGCAAAAAAATTGTGAAGTTCAAAGCGAGGAAACTGCAGCATACAACTACTCTCAGCATCCGTAGCACATCCTTGTCAACGCTATCAGCGCTGAAAACCCAGCGTTCACTCAGCGCTGTCCGGCCAGAGCAGCTCTCCTGCCTCTGTGCTTTCGCAAGTGAGCGTGGAGAGAGAGTCAGCAAGAGGATGACCGGGAAAGAGGGAGGGAGGGAGGGAGGGAGGATGGAGGGGAGCAGGAGGAGGTGCAAAGGAGAGCCCTGACTAATGAAGTGGCTACGCTTCGCTAAACCCTGACTACTACCCCCCCCCCAACAATTCTGTCATGACGGGACCCTCTCACAAAGCCTCCATTGTTTTCTTACCCAGCCACCCTCCCCACACACACACACACACACCCACACACACACATCTCCAAGCCAGAAACCATACCAGGAACTCCCCAACCAGGCTGCAATTGGGTTGAATGAGATTGAAAAAAAAAAGTGTGCGTGGGGGGGGGGGGGGTGTCACCTCACCTCTACATCCTTTTTCATCTCCCCACCTCCCTCCCAATCTTGCCAACCAGGACACAGAAGAAGCTTTGGTGGGGAAACCTCCTGCTCTAAGAGTGTATGTGTGGTGGTTTGCACAGAGGACATACTACTTTGTGTCCTTGTGAAATGTTTTCGAACAATATTGCCTTGCAAGAAAGCACAGTGTGGAACACGTGAGGTAACAGATGTCCAGATGTTTCTACTTCACAGTTGTTCCCACCTACTCTGTTCTTGGCACAACAGAGTTGTTGGACTAAATTACCATTTTTACTTCCAGGATGTAATGAGGATCCACCCAGTGCATGAAATACCCTGGGATGATCAGGGCCGTGCCTCCAAAACAGAATAGGTAACTCAATCCAAGTACTTACATAAGAACAAGAGCTGTTCTGTTTAGTTAAAAAAAAAAAAAATTTAAATTCTGTTTACCTGTTGTTTGAAGGTCTGTTGAATGGTAAATATCATAAACCCACAATAGTTAAATATTTCTGCATGTTACCTCCATGTTTTGTTTTCTGTTCTATATTTCTCACTTGATAACTTGTTTACTATTCATGACACAAAATAATCTATTAAATAAAGATTTCAAGAGACACACGTATCCCATGTTAGATAATTATGGAACAGAGGTCTTGGTTCATTTAACTGGGCTGATTTCTGTCTGAAGGCCCATGAAGCTGGGCACTCAAATGGTAAGGAGCAAATACTCTAGACCCCATTATCCATATTTTTGTCAGAGGATTGCGGTGTAGCCACAAATTACGTTGTCCTGGCCTATGGAGAGAGTTCCTGAGGAATTACTTTCAGTTGGGCAAGTTGTCATTGTTCTTTGGTGCCAGCGAGCACTGGCTATGTTGCTGCTGCTCCAGAGATGAAGAATGGGAATATCCAGGATAAGTAACATAAACAGCTGGTAATTTAGGTGACCGTGAACATTTACCATGTCGGATCATTCCTAAAATAGTTAACCATCTCCAATTTTGTGGATTCAACTTCTTTACTAAGGGCAAAAGCCACCTCAACCACACATAAAAACTTTGGTGAAGGTTTCAACCAACCTTTTGTGATGCGATTGTCAAAAAAAAAACGTTGATGGAAACCCACCACTTACGCTGCTCCCTAAATAGGGTGGAGCAACATCAGTTTTATACATGAGTGGGCAGATGAAGTCCCTGCGTAATCTTGACTTGGTTTCTTTTTCTCTGTCAATCTTTTTTTTTTTTTTTTTTATAAACACAGCTCTTAAACCGGGGCAGTAAAACAGAAATAGGATGAGAGTGTAGGTTGTTTGACACTCTTAACATTGCATTTCAGCAATACACAATATATAACAGTGCCAGTCTAATCTCGTAGCATTTCCACAATGAGTGGTCAGTAAAGTATACTCTTTTGTTAAACACACTGACTTGAATTGCATTCAAATATTGGAATGTTTAATAAAAAACACCAACAAAAGGTTTAACCTTTTGAAATCAGCCCAGAGTCTTCGACATGCCTTTTACTTTGGTTTGATGAGAACTATGGAAGATCCTACTCCTCCATTCGTCTGAATGAAAGCAACTGAAAAAGCATAACGTGCCGAGTGATCACCTGTGCTGTCGGAAGTAACTTGTGAAGGAGTCACTAGAGCATCTCAGTTCAACAGTTTGTAAGTGTTCTCGAGGGTCCGAAGCTAAAGCGCAGAAAAGTCAAGAACAGTGACGGAATGGTGACATTTAGGATCTCAGAGGGCCGGAAAGTTCCAGAATTGCTCTGTTTCTTTTCAGAGTGAAGGGTCACACTCAACAACACAGGACAAAGTGAAAATCTTTGGCTCTGGGTCCAGTTGTGTGCAACTGAGGCCCAAGCAGAGCCTGTGAGCGTGACTCCCTGGAGGGACCAAAGGCACCCACACAAGTCAAATGTCAAACATGGAGGAAGGCGAAAGAGTTCAAGCTAAAAGGGGGGCGAAGACAAAACATGTTTTATAGTTGTGCTGGACATGGGATTGGTCCTGTGGAAAAAGCAAGGCACAATACAGTGACACAGAGCACTACCACGCACATTCTCCAATGGTCACTGGGAGAGGACATGTTCCACAATGCTTACCCCTCTTCATGAATCCATATTCAAAGCCTCCTTTCCTCCCTCACATCCTTGTTTTTTTGTCAGCAAACAAGAGCTTGTCTCAAGAAGACTTACAAATTCTTGAGATTAGATTCAGGCCAAACATGCAGTTGAGCCTCTTTCTGGATCAACCTACATCATCAATTATCAAACTCTTAAATGAATTCCTTCACATAACTGACTGGGATTTTACCACTTTCCAAGGATCCAAAATGAAAGTTTGTTTTGGAACATATAGTATGTGAGCCATATCCCTAAAGCCAGGGATTAACTGAGTAAATGAGCCACAGAAACCTGGAACACAAAAGACCCTCGTCAGATTTCACTTGCCTAACCTGAATTTCTTGCAACGAGGGAAATAAAAGCTTTGCCTCAGGTTTCATTCCCTTATAAAACCCTCCATTCAAGTCCTGACTGAACAAGGGTCACTTTTGTCCTTCAGAAATCAGACTGGTTTTTATCAGGGACCGATTTATCGGCCGATAACAGCCCGTTTGAGAATAATCGGTTATCGGCCTAAACTGGCCGATAATCGCCGATTTTTTTCAGAAATAAAATGCAGGGAATAAGACATAGTTTCACTTTGAAAGGAAAGGGCTTGTGAATATTTTAATTTTGTTCTTATAATTCTTGCCCCACACAAAATACCTCATTCTTTTGTAGTTGTTTTTTCATTGTTTGTTTTCAAAGATGTGAGATGATGAAAAAAATAGTTGGAATTACCGTTTGCACATTATTATTGTTATTATTATTATAAAAAGCTAATGGTTCATCGTTGCTGGCCTTATGTTAAGGATGGTTATTGTTTTAATATGCTGCTTGCTTCAGCAATAAAAAAGGATTTGAAATTAATTTTCTGCCTCTAATTTACATCTTTGTAGAAGTCTGAATGGCTCAAAAGCAGCCTTTATTTCTACATATATAAAAAATCTCTCTCTCTCTTCCATATATTATATAAATAAAACCTAAAATCAACTCAAGTTTAAAGTTCAATAAAAAAAAAAAGGCATTCAAAAAAAAATTCAAAAAAATCCATATCGGTCGGGCGGGCCCTAGTTTTTATGTATGTTCTCAATAACAGAAATGCAAATTTCGGGGGGTGCAATCCTCTATTATTCATATTCTATGTTGACCAGAGTTCAACATTAAACATGAGACAATGGCACCTGGGTACAAACATCCCACGCCACCTGTGAACCTTTGCTAACACAACATTCGTTTAAAAAAAAAAAAAAATTCAGAGTCCTTTATTCTTTTTGTTTCAATTATTGTTAACTCTGTACAGCAAGTTACTGTGATTAAAACAAGTTAGCTATAGATATGTTGGGTCTAACTATAGATTAGACAAGTTTACTGAAGCAACCGGAACACAGAAGGTCAACTAAAAAAAGTGTGTCCAGAATATGACAAGGATGTGATGTACTGCTTTGTGTATTGCCAATTTTCTAAGCTAACTAAGAAGTCTAGCTCATTTTTCACTGGTAGCAAAAACTTTAAAATAGTAACCACTACAGAAACACTGTCACCGTCTTTCGTGCCCAGGAAACTACACTCCAGTCCCATTTCGATGACACGTTTCACTTCCTTCTGGTGTGGTAAAAGCATTCAGGACATCAAACATCAAGCACCAGAAAAAGAAATGCAGAAAGGCAACTCCTCGTCTACTGACAATGAAAGTAGGATCAGCTTTTAAAGACATCATCTTTTGAATTCAATGAAATGGTCCCAATAAAAAGGGATACATCGATTTAAACAAACAGAAGGACAGTAAGGGGGATTTAAACACTAATGGTTCAGCTAGACTGCTCATAAAAAGGGGTCTATTTGAAGCTATTCATTTCATCTACTTCCTGACTGGAAAAGGTGCTGGAGAGTGGAAGTGCCTTTGTTTGAATACAAATGACCAGGGTAATAGATGAGGAGTCTATTAAAAGAAAGAGCTTCCTTGTAGACTGAAACAAACATAGACGCTGTGTGTGTGTGTGTGTGTGTTTTATTGAGGGAGGGGCTGAGACATCTGTCTGTATGTTGTTCTCCATGCAGGTCGCCTCCCTCTCGAGCAACAGCCAGTAATCAGTTAAGAGGATCAGTGCTATTCCAGACAGCAGAGCGCATCCACCTCCACGACGCTCCATCATCACAACGCACAAGGCACGTGGCACATGCATGCAGCCTGCGGCGCTCTGGCATTGCATGGGTGCACTCGTGCATAAGTGCAGAAATGAAATGAGAGAGCATTACGTAATGAGTTAAAAGTAGAATGTTGAGGTTGGATATCCTTTTGATTTTATGCCACTTGGCATTGTATGTTTTGGGGGAATAAAAACAGTAAACAGGAGTGACCTATAATACCGAAGCATGCCACGTGCAGTTTTAAGGACCTTAAAGGGGTCTTTTTGGTATTTTTGTGAGAATTCCCAGCAAACATTTATCACTTGACTCTATGGACATGTGCATAAATAGAACATATAAAGATGACATGTGCTTTATATGTAGCTTTTCCTCCTCCACCTTGTTTATATACCTAATAGCTCGGAGCCTGGAGGTTAGGGAAATTTAGGGTACATAAAGTTCCCAGGATGTCTTCTTTCAACCGTTTTATATAAAATTCTTAATATAACATCTGGATATATTGTCATCTTTAGGAGAATTTTGCAGCTCAAACTATTTTTGTTGATTTTCTGATATACACCAAATCACACCTGCTTAACCCAATACAAAGCCAGCTTTGCAGATGTGTGAAAAACTTCAAGAAGAATGTAATATCTGTGTTAGGCTAGCCAACCGGCCTGCTCCCACGTCAGGCCGCAGCCAGGTCAAGGTCTGTGGGAACAAGGGGCACATAAGCTAGCTTCTCTCAGATGGTTATAAATTGTCATTGCAGAGATTCCTCTGGTGTTCTTATCACACACTTAATTTGCTGTGCGAAAAGCTGGTCCCATTCAGATGCAGCAGACAAATCTTCCGGTACAGAAGCATCGTGAAACTTCGTATGAGGGCACACCGTCCATTGGTTGTAGTGCAAAACTATGGGAACAGACTTCTAAAGTGGCTTTCTGATGAAAAGAAAGAGAAAAAAAAAATCAACATTTACTTAAACTGATAATGGCTGCAAAAATGAAAGTCTTACGTTCAGTGCATTTGTGTCCCCAGCACCAAAGAGTGTGAGATGGCTGCTGGCCAGCACCAGAGGCAAATGAACCTCCTGTGCCGTTCCTCTTCAATGCAGTCCAAAAAGGTTCTGCTGGACCCAACTTGCCCCTGGAGAATACTAACTCCTTCTGTATTAAACTCCTTCCTGCTGAGCCCTTTGTGTCTGGACTTAATTATCCTGTCAGAGGAGTGCTTCATTTAGAGCCTGGCCTCCCCCTTTCATTACAGATGGGGCCCGGCTGCACTATGTTGAGAGTGAAATTCATTTGATGGAGGAGAATGTAAAAGTAAATACACGTCTTCTGTTTAAGAGATGAGGGCGTCTTCAATGAAATGAAAGCAATTCTGTTTCCCAGAGGTTGTGCAAGCTTGCATAACTCTCCATGGTAGAAGACTATTCTCTCTTTCAAGAAGGATTTAAACCTTTCTTGGCCCCATCCTCTTGTCCTTGTTGATGGGGTCTTCTCTTGGAGGTGTAAAGCCCATCTTAAAGGCTTGAATGAGTGGAAGCCACCTGCCAATCCCATTTTGATTTATTGATGCTAATCCACAGCTCACAACATGCCTCCGGGTCAGCTCCAGGATTTTAAAGCCCCTCCATGCAGACTCAGGATCAGGTTGTGAGTCCAGTTTCCCTTAACCACGACTGCAACAGAGTCCAGGTTGGTAGAGTGTCTGCTTTTATAAGAGCAGACAACAACATGGTCCCATAAGTCAAACCTCCCCCACAAACAGAGGATACAATCAGCCATTTATTTACACAAAACATTAGAAAAGGGACATCTTTTCATTTTACAACTCCACTCACTTCCACTATTTTAACCCAAAAGGGGTTTCAACTCATTATGCAGCTGAAAAGTCTCATCAGTCATCATCACACAAAGCTGATTATACATCGTGAGATTCATATATTCATATTTAAAAAAGGTGTAATGGACAACATTTTCACCTCCCTTTCAGCAGGCGTTGCACTCACTCTTGCTGCATAAATCTAGTCTCCTGGTTGCCAGGTTGACACAATAAACCACATATGGTCAAAGTTGGAATAGTGGTAACAAGACAGATAATTCACATGGTCTATCACATCCTGATACACTTGGTGATGTTACACACAAGCAATAACAACATGAACCGTTTAGTGGCTAAAATTGCATAGTTGAGCAATTTAGCTATTGTTAATAAGCAAATGTTAGTTTACCTGTCCAGCAGAAAAGTGGCAACCTTGGCGTGACTTTTCAGCCCCTTTTCATTTTTCGGCTTCGACCACCATACAGATATTAAACAAATATTGACCCTCATCTTAGTCCTTTGGTTGTCGGACAGTTTTTGAGACAGACAAAGGAATGAGGCCATTTCTCAGCAATTTCTACAGGTAATTGAACAACTGGCAACTCCTGAGCTCCTGCGGCTGGTGGCAACACATAGTTAGCATTTGCTATCAATGCGTTTATAATATTGGCTCCGAGATCCTCAGTATTTTGTCAGCCACATTGCCCTATTTTACGAACATTTTGGGCCAGGTGAAATTTTTAAAACAATCATTGCATCACTATATAATCATATTTTTTTCAGGTGAATTTATACTTTATCTATGATTCAAGTTTTTATTTGTCACATGCCTAAATGTACAGGACTGTGCAAAAGCCAATGCATAACAGTTGTAACATTCATGCTCTTGGTTTTCAAAGTGTGAGGGTCCATGAATGGAAGTGAGAGAATATTAGTTATTGAAGGACATCCTCTAGAATAGCCTAAATGTATGCAATTTGGTTGAAGGTATGGTTAAGAGATACAGTAGTTTGGGGGGAATTTTACCATTCTCCAATTGCCAGAAATAGCCCTCTAAAATCATGTAAAATGTCAATATTAGGCAAGCTTGGCTAAATAGTTACCCTCTATTGGATCAAAAATAATAATTACCCTATACAGGACAGACATATGTAATACAAGGAAAATTAAAAAACCCCTGGACTAAGTCAAAACCACAAATAACTACCTCACCCCACTTCTGGCAGATATCCAAACAGTGACTCAAGTGTTAAATAAGGAACTATAAGAGGAGATGACCCGTGATTCGCCCTCCATCTCAGCACTTTCTCACCACACATCTGGGTTGTGTTTTTGTTTTTTGAAATTGACATCCATACGAATTAAACGTTGTGTGAAGCAGTCAGGTGCATCAGAACAGATTTGTTGGAAGCATTAAGACGAGTTCACTATTCCAGAGATTTGACTGACATCCTAAACTAAGCAACAGCCAAACCACCAAGTCATTTAGTTAATGGGGTTCCATGTTGGCGCTTGTCTGCACCAACTGCAAATCCAGGGCCTTCAGGTCTACAAGTATTCCTCCATTTGACATTCCCTCCTTTCACTGTGACTGTAAGCAGTTGGCTGAGTCACTCAGCAGAGACTCAGCACAGGCGCCACAACATTTAAACTGCGGTGGGCATGGCAAGGTGCCCAATCTTAGCATTTTCTGCCAACGCACTACACACACAGCCAACTAACGGTCTAACAGTGACATCATTGCTTCAGCTGCAGGACTTAACTGGCTGATTTGAAATACCTGACTGTTGACATTTCAAAAGCTTTGTAACCACCAGATATTAATGAACTGACACAGAAAAATTTTGACAGAAAGGCTTCCCAGAGGACTGTGTGAACACAGGTATAAACGCCTGATGTCAGTCATGGCAGGTGTACAGCCATCATGAACAGCTAAGTCCAGTAAACTGGTCTCCTCCATAATTATCAATGCATCAGTTAATAATGTCAACCCTCTGAAGCTGACACTTCACATGTGATCTTTTAAATGTAATCACACCAGGTAATGGTGGTTATGCTTTATGCTGCACCACCGAGATAAGGCTCTTTCGGCCCCTCCCCCTTCAGTCATGGAAGGTCAGGCCAAGGAGATGTGAAAGGTCGAGGGGTCATTGTGTTCAGCCTAATTAGCCCTGTTAGTTTGTCACAAAATAAGCCTAATTAGTGTGTGTGTGTGTGGATAAGCACAGGATTTAAAAACTGGAGCACCTTTCATCTTAATCAGCTTCACCAATGCTAAAATATGTTGGCAGAAACATGCATTTCCTCATCGGTGAGAAAGACATCTGCAACACAGTAGCAGTGATTAAAGTCGATTATGTGTCTAAGTGAAATGGCAAACAAAGGACAATTAAGAGGTATTTCATAGAGTCCTTAAAGTTTCTGTGCTGACAGACTGATTCACTGTTTTATTTCACCAATGAATGGATCAGGTGACACGACAATCTCAAAATGACTCTTCTTTGACTGTACTTTATCAAATTACTTTGACAAATAAAATACACATTCAGATAATTTATTTTATGGGGGGGCAAGATTTGATCAGTAAATGGACTAAATACAGTTTGTCCAATTAATCTGATTAAGTTTGGAACTGAAAAGCTATTTTTAGAGAAAAACAAAACAAAACAAAACAAAAAAACCTGTAATAAAAACAATATTTCATTGCGAGTAAAATAAATATTTTACGAAGAATCTCAAATAATTGGGTTCAAATCCAAAGGTTTGTGAATCCCTCAAGCAAGCTCGATGAAAACTGGCCAATAAAGATTCGTCTTAGATGCTGTCACGCCTACGAGGTTCAACCTCTTTGTAATTGTGAACAAAATTTTTGAATTTGCTGGCAAAACATTTAGATTTGCATCGATGCATAACAAATTCAACTTGCAATCGAACATATTTTTCATCAGGCTCAAAAGGTTTGCTCTCAATTCAATGTTCTGATAGCAGATCTACCCAGTTTGATTGCATAATATGATACAAATGTAACTCCACATTCACTCAAGGACCAGCACAGACAACACTGCTGGACCAAAAACCCTGTCCAAGAAGGGGACGCTCTGACAGCTTTTTAAACAAAAATTGCAGCAGGTCATTTTGTGATTTGAAATTTATTTGGTAAATGGACTCAATTTTTTATAGTGCTTTTCTACCTTAGCGACACTCAAAGCGCTTTACAGTGTCACCTCATTCACCCATTCACACACACACACACACACTGATGGTGGAGGCTACCATGCAAGGCGCCAACCTACTCATCAGGAGCAATTATGGGTTCAGTATCTTGCTCAAGGACACTTCCACATGGTCACCGGGGTCGAGGATCAAACCAGTGACCCTTTGGTTGCTAGACGGCCCCTCTACCCCTGAGCCATGCTGCCCATTTAATTGTGCAGCCCCACACAACATGTAGCTCATTTTCATAAAACTACCAGTTACTATTCTGCAGCAGCTAATGACATGAACAAGTCTCATAGAATCTGATCTTAATGGCTGAGAGATAACGAGTCGACACCTTCAGAAGGTAGCGTCTGACAGCACAGATTTAACAAACAACCACAAGAGGAATCAAGTCTAATTTTGAACACTTTCACACACATTTCTGTTTTAAATGTTGGGGGATTTTTTTTGTCATTTGACAGCTCAAATGAAGGGAGTGGTGATCTTTTAAACATCTTAAAAGAACGGCAGTTTGAAAAACAACCCCCTCCCCGGCACACAGAGAACAGAAGCCTAAATACATGAGGGCTAATCTGAGATTTCATTATCATGTATTGTGTCCACACACGCAGCATCATAGCCCATATGTGCCCACATGCATTTTGAGTTCATTAAGCCTTCTTTGTCTCATCTGTGTGTGTGTGTGTGTACATGCACAGCCCTTGAGTTTGTTTGGGGGCCTCGTCAGGCCAAAAACGGCAGGCCTGATGCCAGATATCGAGCAGATGGTGACAATGAAGATGGTATGATAGTTGCTGGTTGTGTGCACTCATTCATTCAAAGCTGGGCAGTGACAGCCTGGTCCAAAACACTGACGTACTGTATTGTCAGTCAGGTGGTGACAGATGTGCAGTTCAAACCATAACGACTTTATGATGTCATCTTTAGTTTTTGACTTTTGGTCTGAAATGTTACGTGGGCTTTATTTGCTTCAGTCTACTTGCAAGCAATCTTAAACATTTTTGTGGTTGACATTGGACAATTGATTTTATAGGGTGACACTACTCAAAACTGGGGGCATCGCATGGTCATATAGTGTATATACACTGTAGTGTATAGGGTGCATGCCTTAGCTACAGAATAGCATCCATATTGGACTGAAATATTAGAGCAACATGATTTTATGAATATTGTGTGATTATTGAGGACACTATTGTGATAAACAGTGACATGTGTTTTCTGGTTTTGTTATCAAGAAAATAAAATGCACATAAACATAACTGATAATTTGAATTTTGTTCGTGCAGTACTGTTTTCAAAATACCACATTTGAAATAACTGAATCGCAATAAGAAATAAAACTTTTACATAAACACAGCCAACATTTGGCACGGTACGATTCAAAATAATTGAGTTTTTGGAGCTCAGACAAATACATAGGTGGGAGTCAATGGATGTGATGACAATTATCTACACTACATTCATGAGAAATAAGATACAGGTATTTCATGAGCAGGATGCAAGGTGCAGCAACTGTGTGCACTAAAAATCAAGAAGGAAAAAGTCAAACAAGAGTGAGTCAGAAAGTCTCAGAGTTGAGAGGCGTTGCTCTTTGATGGATAAAAAACAGATAGCAACATCTGAAGTCCAGTGTGTTGAGGTCTTTCCCCTCTGTCTGGTCTGTCAACCTCTTGGCAGGAAGCACATGCTGAGCCTTTACTTCCTGCTTTTTTCCTCTAACAGGAAACCAGGATTATCCCACAAGACTTCATGTTTCATACATATCCAACTTCATTATCCTGGCACAATAGATACATCAACAAGATAGTCATCAGTGTGTACTTTCATCCAAAATCATCAGCATGAAGGCCTGCCGCGTTCTCAGGGGTCTGTCAAGGCTTTGCTATTCATGATTAACACAAAGTTAATTGTTATTAAGCAATCAGAAAGAATAGATTTGTAATCAAAATACGTATTTAACTGTTAAAATATTGGCACTGCAATCAAAAGATGTTTGCCAGTAAAACATCATGTAATGATGTAAATCCCAGACTAAATTCTGTCTCCTTTTTTTAAACGAATCAAGAGGATAGTAAAACACGGGCAAGTACCACTGCCTGCCACAAGATGCCACTATAGGACCATCAGATGCCATGGAGATGCCACCAGATCCCACTGAGCTGCAATAAAATGCTTTTGAAAGTCGAAAGACACCAGCCAGTCTGCATCATAGACAGAGACAGTGGGCAAAACTCAGTTCAAAAAATGAGACTTCAATTTGAACTCTAAAATGCCACTTTAGATTCATATGAGAATTCTTTATGAAAAATACCACATGCAATAAAATATTACTTTTATTCAGTGGCGGAAAGTTAAGCATTTCTCCTCAAGCACTGTACTTACATACAACGTTGAGGTATCTGTACGCAAAAAAATTATATTTTAAGAGATATCTACCTCAATATATTTGAAAGGAAATATTGTACTTTTTATTCTACCACATTCACCTGAACCGACCAGTTATTGCTTTAAAGAGAAACATTTCACATTGAAAACATGCCAAACTCTGATGATTTTACTTTTACCAGAGTACAATTTAACATATCTTATATCTATCTATCTATCTATCTATCTATCTATCTATCTATCTATCTATCTATCTATCTATGCATTTATTTATCCCCTTGGGGAAATTTGATTTGCAGCAGAGAAATTCTCATGACATTGCATAAAACAACAATTGAACACATCCACAGTCATACAAACACACCAGCTATACATAAGGAAAAGGAAAAATAGATAAAAGTTTGTAAAAACAAGTATCCTCAAATTAGGTTTGTTTTCAAGTCAGCATCTTATAATTGCCATCCTTTAGTGTTTGAGTGCATCGAATAAACGATATAACAGTAACTCCATGAAAACACAACACTCACTGATCCCATCAGCCGCTGACCGACACCTCCCAGCTCAGATATGCACCTGTGAACAACCGCAACTCTTAGCTGTTAATTCCCACCTGCCATTCCTGAATAAATGTTTATTAGTCTGCAGTTTCACACTCAACGCAAACAAGTACAGACCTGCAAATGTCAATTACCTGCCAGGAGAGTGAAAGCTGAAAAGCACAGGCCTGTAACCAATCGTCATTTAAGCTTGGTAATGGCTCTTGAGAAATACACAATTTGAGAATGAACATAACCAGAACCCTAAGGTAAGGTGACTAGAACCAAGACAGAATTTATGAATGATGACAGGTAAGTTCTCCAATCTTCACATCATAACGAACTTAGACTCAACGATTTATGATCTCAACAATTTAGAACACACGAGACAGCATGAATCAAGAGCTACGTAATCATTATTTTAGCTCCAAACCACGTTCCAAGCGTCCACGAGGCTCCCTCGCGGATTTTTTGGAGAGAAACAGAGGAAAACCTCTGGATGGACTGACAAAACTAAAAGGCAAACATCTCCTGTGTCAAATAATAAAAGGCTGTAGACTCACCAGCAGAACACTGAAGATGATACTGTCGTCGAGAGAGAAGAACCGCTACAGTTTCAAAAAGACTTAAAGTGCTTTTCCTTGAGAAATTTCAGCGCTGGAGCCCCAGTCACCCGGAGTTACTCATGTTCTCCGCTCCACTGGTGTGTTTGTGGGCAGCGCTGTTCGAACCAGCCAATCAGATAGCGCCGGCCGCTGGGGGGCGGGGTTAAATACACCTGCGCGTCATTTTACTGGATAAAGCAGCAAAGCATCCTAGTTGAGTTGTTTATTGGGATAGGCGGAGTAGAGTGGCGCTATTTCATGTTTTTTCTAGCATTTTTACGTTGCTCAGTCTTTTACTGGCTCATCCCATTTCTCTGTTCAAATACAAAGTAAAGAATTAATGTATTAATTCGTTCAAAAATATGGCATCTACTTGAGACTGGATGACCTCTGTTTTTTAATCTATGTTTTTTTGGGGGAATGTTTTGAACATCCAACTGTGGCTGTACATAGATACAACAACCATGGATCATGAATAATTCACGTATTGTCATTTTGGCAAAAAAAATATACATAAAAAAATAACATTTGTTCATACATTTCCTTTTTCGCCAACATTTAAATGCCTGTCTGAAGCTTAACGCTACTCACAGTCATTTCTTTTTTGTGTCACTTATGTTAGATATGCACCCTGGGACAGACTGGCGACCCATCCAGTGTGTACCCCACCTCCCGGCCAATGCAATGTCAGCCCCCCACCCCCCACCCCCATTCCATTTTAAACAAAATTAGCCTCTTGTCGTTTAAGGCCACCTAGGAGATGCTCCAGTCAGACAGAAAGGTAATTGTTGACAACAATTTTTCTGAGAAAATATTAGGTTGAAAATTTTGAACACAACAGCAACACCACTGGCCTAGTTTATGACAAACAATGAGGAAGATGAATCCCTTTTCTTTACTGGCTCTTCAGGGCTGTTTTGTCCCATGAGAGAGGTGGAGGGAAGGTTTATGTTCAGTCTCGGCCGCACCCTTGCCATTGAGATATGGCAGCCCACAGTTCAGTTGTGTTTTTTTGTTATAAATACTTCATGAAACGGCCAGTCCTCCAGCTGCTGGGCCAGCTTCCCTACCAGGTGACGCTTTTAAGCTCCCTGAAACTGGAGATTGCTCCGTTGTCACCCTGTGCAGAATATAAACTTGTTTTTAATAATCCTGGTCCTTTGGGATGCATCCTTGTGTCCTAGATTTCTTCTGTGTTGTTGTTGTTGTTATTGTTGTTGTTGTTGTTGTCCTGACTTGAGTCAAGGCTTGTTTTGGTCTGAAAACAGAACCTTAGTGACCTGAAAATCTGCTACTCAGTAAGAGCATGTCAGATAAATGTTACTTTTGTTGTAGAATTAAGATTCAAAACCCAAAGGTAAAGCTTGACAATGTGTAAAAATATGAGCGCACAGCCGAAAAGCCCCTCAGTCACCATTAGACATAAGATGAAAACGACATGAGAGTCATAAATCATTAAATCTGCTGCAAAGCATGTTTGGTATTGGCTGTTGAATATATATTTTTATAATTCATATGTTTTTCATACATTGGTAATTTCTTTATATTTGTGTAAAGCTTAAACTTCAACAACAGTGTAAACATTTTATATTGTTTTCAATGCTTTTCAGACATACAAACTGACATTTTATAAATCTTCATAACAACATTTTCACTTGTCAAAGTAGGAAAATTGCAAGAGAATTCTAGAAGTGCTTTTGTTCACATTGGGAAAAAGCCTCTCTCATAAATTAATAATCACTTGTCCCTCTAATTTCTCTGATGGATTGTATGGCGTCCTTCAACTATTTGTCATTATTTTCTGTTTTATTAATGCTTGTCCAGTATCCAGAACACAAATTGGCAATTGAATCCTTCATTGGAAATTGTGAGAAAGTCAGTAAATGCTCAAGTCCCGGTGGCACTTTGTGGCAAATTTGAAGAATTACAGCTGGTATTCCTCAGGTATTTGGTGCATGTTTTTGCCAAAAGTGAAGAGATTCCCTCAAGGCATTCCTTAAGTATTGTGTTAATATGAGGTGGCAGTGACCTTGACCTTGACCTTTTACCACCAATCGTTTATATTCATCTTTGAATCTGAGTGAATGTTCCCCCGCATTTGAAGAAATTCAGCAGCAGCTTCGAAGCGACCCTGGTGTTGGTGATGAGGGGAGATCAATGCAGGGACACTGGAGACTGAAACTACAGCCGAGGAGCTGAGCCAGCTGGTGAACAGGCAGATGCAAAAGTGGAGCCAGGGAAACAAGAGGCTGCAGTACAGGCCCAGGAGATTGTAACTTAGGGATGGAGATCGATTGTTGGCGCACAGATGGAGACACTGTGGTTGTAACAAAACCTGAATGACATCAGCAGGGATGGTAGACAGCTCAGGAACAGGCTCAGGATGTTTTAGATAATGAGCACTAAAGATGGCATGCAAATCTGGGAAAAAGATTGAAATGCAGAACCGTGGCCAACATGATCACAAAGTGTATTTGAACAAAAAAGGCCATTAAATTGCAGATAGGACTTGTCCTTTCATGCAAAGGCAGGAAAAAAGGCACAGACCCCCCCCCCCCCCCCAAAAAAAAAAATGAATTGAGAGATCATTTGGCTGTAAGGCAAACAATTCAAGCAATGAATAAAAATCCAGTCAAAAATAAATAATGCATCAGGAATAATCACAGTAGAGCTGAAGCTGGGTCTCACACTACAGTGTTTTAATTCCATCTCACACTGTACTGGTGGATGGTCTGCTATGGAAAGTCAAAGATCATGATCTGGGTACTAACACTGTACAGCTCTGGACAAAATGAGAGAAACCTTGGCTATGATAGTCTCTTCATAAACTTGACTAGCTCTTCTTAAATGACTCATTCAACTTCAAAAATACACAATCTGGCACTTCAAGGTACAGATACCTCAATGTAAATACAAAAAAACTCCAAAACAACCCCAACCCATTTTAGAGTTAAACTGGGACAGGGAGTGGGTGGAAACATGACTATTTGTCCAAGAAAAATAAGGGTACATTAATGAAAATCTGAGAAAATCACCCTGTGAATTATTTAGATGTTTTTTCATAAATATTTTTACCTCTATTGCTAGCATGAAGAAAAAAATCATTCCCAACACACCTGTGGCCTGAGCTAGCTCCAATCCTCTTGTGCCACCTACTGACAAAAGTTTAACACAGCAGCTTTACTAAATCGAAAGCTATAATCATTTTAATAAAAGCAGATTATTGACAAAAAAAATTGGCACATTGACAAAAACGTTCATGTAAATACAGAGTGTCTCATTCAACTGTGTTTCAATGTGTCTGTAAAAAAGTCTGTCCAGATATTGGTAAGTGACTTATTTTAACCTTTTTACCTGTTTGACCCTGGGTCATTAATGGCCAGTCAAAGTCTGATGGTAGTGATTTAAGTTACTCCATGAATTTGCATGAAATTAAGATTTGCACGGCATGTGAATAACATGATTCACACACATACACAGACTGCAAAGCTCTTGTGCGGGCTTGCGATTTAAGATTTAGTGGTTCAAATCCCAAATGTGGAAAAATCACAGCAATGAACACAAACACTGTCCTTTCTGTTCTGTTGCACTTCTGGGCTACTGCAGAGGAAGGTCATTAAATCAACAGAAACTAGATTTTCTGATACCAGTTGTAAATAAAGACATTGATTTTTTTTTTTGAGGACAAGGATATAATTTCAGCTTGAATAAAAACACAATATCTTGACATCAAAGGAGACCCATTACTGTCAACATGCTTGTTTTTTTTTTTTGGAAGCAAAATGTAGTTTCCATTATTAATAGTAGTAAAGTCAACACAATATTGCTGTAAGGGTGAATGTATACGTAGTATGTCTCCATATGCTTTCTGAGAAACATCCTTTGCTTTGCTGACACAGAGGACTGAGAATTGTCCTCTGAAGAATATTCAGGCTAAGAATTGCTTAAACAACCTCCTCTACATTTAAGAGGAGAGCAAAACAAGAGCTGATGGATATGAAATATGAGGTAAGGTATTGTGAAAGAGTAAATTTATGACATTATATCCAGGGTTCATATATATATATATATATATATATATATATATATATATATATATATATATATATATATATATATATATATTCACCATACATACAATACCATACATAAATATTTTAACCAATTTTTAAAAAAAATTTCCATAACCATTCATTCTTTATACATGACAAATAAACATAAAAACCCTATTCAAAATTTACTAGAATATAAAATTATGTGCTTTGATCTAAATATCTATATAAGTAAATTACTATTGACTATTTACTTTTTCATGAACAAAAGACAAGTTTGCATACTCACTCACATTCACTCACTCACTCTAACGCACAGAAATGTACCAACAATGTTTTTGATCTAAGATCTTTGTTCGGTTATTTATTTTCCAAAAACTCATCCAAACCTGGATTTTGTTCTCTCCCAGAGTTTTCAAGATTTTTCCATGACTTAATGAACTCTCCCCTGATCACCTATAGAATCCATCATAGTCAAACTGTCACTATATCAACTTAAAAATCTTTAAAATTTAAATTAAATGTTCCTGTATCAGCTGCCTTTCCCATCGTTTTGCCATGGCGCCTGGTAGCCAGAAGATGGCGCCAAATTCCAGTTAATAACTCCACAACCCCTCTGACTTTAGAGCCACAAACCTCTGGGGAGGAAGCCACAGGGAGCAGGGAGGTGTAAGAACGTTACACGCAGTTAGAGCCCCACTGGGATCTTTTGTCTGGATGCTTGCAGGCAGCTTGGCCCTACTGGCTCCATTTGCGCCATATGCCATGGGAGGCCAGGCTGTCACATCTGATGAGGACCTCTGTGTGATGGCATAACTTACTGTGCAGCTTTCAAGTGCACATTCACAGTCACTGCACACCATTCATCACGTTTTAAATGCAATTTACATGGTTGGCTGACAAAGTAGACTGACATTCAGTCAAACAGTGCATTTACTTTGCAGATTTTAAGTCTCTACTTGTCCTTATATGCAATCACCTTTATTATATGACAAGAATGCATAATGAATTTCAAAAGCAAGATTGAGTTATGAAATGATTAAATGAAAAACGTGAACACATGTATAACTAAGATTCAATTTGAATACATAACAGGGCCTTCTTTTGATCAGATTTTTCATTTCAGAGACTGTTATTAAAAATTTGATTAAAACATGAGCTAAAAGCACCGTCACCCTTTATCTATATTTGTGACCACTGCAATATCATATCTGACATACACCATTTTCATCCTCGCATACCTTTAACAGTACAAAGTGACATTGTCTTTACATCCACTGGTTGCAGCATGCCTAGAGAAACTCCTTAAATTAGGTATATAACAAGCAAAAAAATAATACATTTTGCTCGCTGGAAGGCATGTACATTATGTGTTAACTCTCATATAAGTATAACGAATCAACCAAGTCCATCACTGCAGACGTACAACAAATGCATCCAAATTATTATACAGCAAAGCATTCAAATAATGTTTTGAGTGAATCCTTATCTATTCGATATAAAATGCAAATAAATTAAGCAGTGTTGAGGTGGGGATATTACAGCAGTGGTGGACTAATGACTGTCACTGCTTTATGTTTTAGATAATTGTCCAATTCATTCACGCTTCGTCGATACATTTTCCGAATACGTGAAGTTATGTCTTTGTTTTTACGGACTATTATATAATATAGAATCCCTAACGTTACAGAACCATAGCTAAAGAAACCGATTCAACCTTAGCATATATGCCAGCAACGGAAAGTCACTAATTAGTATTGATGGAGAATATTATGCAATAATATTGCTCCTTCAATTACCGTTAAACGATAATAAAATGAAACTCAATCGAAACCAAGTCAAGTGTGCACGTTGGAAGGATAACTAGCGCGTGAGCTAGCTACGTCTACTAAAATAATTTAACGCCATTCCTCTTTCGGCTACACCTACTCGGAGATTGATATAACATATTCAAGAGGACAACAGCAGCTTTATTCCAAATATTTTATCTAGGAAGTATCTTGTAAACTGGTGGCAATAGACGTAACTTGACCTAGTTAGCAATATTAGCAGGTTTTAATAAGGGATTGGAATCTGACATGCGACTGCAAATCATCGCTGCAGCGAGCGTCCATAAGATCCTTCTTAAGACAGTTTTATGTGGCGTTAATAATTCTGAATTAGGTAGGAAACGCCACGGTAGGGCAACGCTTATTTAACATTCAATTCCGGATAAAAGGATTAACAAATACGGTACAGAGCTGGTTAGTGGTATTCTAGTGGTATTAGCACCTTCTGCTAAGCTATCATGCTAGCGCACCACCGACTCATTAGCCTAGAATTCGGTTGACGGGTGCGGAGTCCAAACAGGAGGCGTGAGGTGAACCCCGTCGTGCTGCAGTTTGTTTGCAAAAACGAACAGTATTTTGAGAACCTCACGCAACGACACACACTTTTCCGCTGTCTAGTGTCAATTCCTCAAAATGGGGTCTGTTAACGTACGTCTCCGCCATTTTGTGACAGGTTTTTCATTGAGCAAAGGGGTACGTGTAATGGTTGAATGTAACCCCATCAAGAAGATATCCTGCCTGGCAGTCACAGGGAAAAGGGATCAGGAGTAATTTTCAAACATCCCATGAGATAAAACTCTTTTTGAAGTGGTCACCGGGGGATGGGAACAGTTTACTACGATAACTAATATTGAGCTACTAATTTCTCCTTAAACCAAATATATATATATATATATATATATATATATATATATATATATATATATATATGAACAATTTAATGTGCGCGAACAAAACTTTATAAAAAAAAAGGATAAAGTGATGATCAAACACATAATGCGCTCATTTCTGTCTGTCATGATTTCAGCTAAGACCTCCACCACCGCACTTTAGGATGAAATTCTGCTGTTATATAGTGTATGATTCAATAATGTCACAGTAACGCATAATTAAATTGTAATAAGTAATTACTCATGTCAATGTGTGTTTTTTATTTAAATTTGGGATTACTAAATTCTGTGGCACAGATATGTTAGAGTGGATTTGGGGGGCAATCCCATCAACAGGCTATGATTTCTTGAAAACAGATTATACCAGTATAACAACATGGGAGCTTAAAAGCTACATATTTCAAACTGCTATGGCTGTACTTATATGAGCATGCATTACTTTGAAATGCTTGTAATATTTTGCTCCTGTGCCATTAATTAGCTAACATCAGCGTTGTGAATAACTTGTTTTTGAAACTACTTATTACAACTATAGTAAAGCTTTATTACTGACCGGAAAATTGTACTTTTAATACAAAGTTGGCCTCTATTACATGCCTGGTTTCGATAATAGGGGACCTATGTTAATTAGTGTTATCCCCTCCCCCCATGGGACATTTTCAAGTACCTCCTGACCCGTTTTCCAAACAGTGAGACGAGTTGTCAGACGGTCCCTTAAAAAGAAAACAGTCTCTATTGTTCCAGCACCCGCTCTGCTCTGGACGACGTAGTGCCGCCTGTGGCCGCAGAGGGCGCTGCGCGCATGGCAGGCCGGGCTCCGCGGCCTTCACATCTTTTTGTCTGAGAACTGGATCCCTCTGCCGCTCTACAGTGTGTGCGATAGCCTCGGAGCTGCGTCCGTAACACACTGTCAAACCACTCCAAACGAATACAACCGCGACCAAAAGCATTAATTCTACACCTTCTGTCATGGCGTTTCTAATCTGCCGGTAAATCGGTCGTATTTCTGAGTGTTCGTTGGAACTTAGTCCAGGGTTGAATCGGGCTTGCTTTCTGTGTGCATCAGTCTTTATTAGCGAGCTGCCGCTCTTCTTGCTATCAGCTATTTCTTTAACTTTTTAAACACTCAGCCTCGCGAATGACTGAGCGCCGGCGGAGTATGGGATCCTTGGTGTCTTAAGAAGCGACTGAAGTGGGCTTTAACCGTTTTTGCATGCAAAAACAATGGCAAATTCGACGGGGAAAAATCTACCAGATCAGCGAAGGAAAGGACAGGCTTTCCTGGACGAGCTGCGGCAATTTCACCAAAGCAGAGGGTGAGATTGGGGCGTCTTTATCGCCGAGAAATATAACTTTAAATCGGCATTGGATGTGACTGCGAGTTGCACTAAAGTGTTATTTAAACCCATGTGCGTTTATTTCTTGTGTTATCCTCTCAGATCGCCGTTCAGGAAGATTCCTATCGTGGGTGGGAAAGAGCTGGATCTGGGTGCTCTCTATATCAGAGTCGTCTCTTTAGGTGGATTTGCTAAGGTGAGTGGGAACTAAAAGTGGATTTTCTCCACACTCTGCTGTGTGTGGACTCCTCATTGGACCACTCTGCAACTCCGTGTGGGTACCCCGGGACAAGTGTAACCCCCAGGAAAATGTTAGTGGGTCGGTGTTGGCCTTGTGCTAGTTTGCCATGTATCTCTATGCAATGTGGTGGCTTGTGTTGTTGTGTGCTTTGAATCGAGAGTCCAACCGCTCGGAGTCAGAGTGCAGTTGGAGCGACTCAAAATTAGCGGGCACGTTTAACATCGATTATCGGCACGGAGCCCGGCCTCGGGAAACGCCGCCGAGGACGTAGCAGCTCGCCCGGGCGTTTACCGCTAGTTTCCTCTAGGAAAAGCTTCAATTTTCTTTCTCGCCATGGCCATTTTTCTGTGGCTTCATGGCTGATGGCAAAATGTAGGCCTCATAGGCCCATGTAGTGAATAAACGGTATCAAAACTTAGCCTTGAATCAAAGGGGTCGCCGCTAGCTTAAGCGTTTGTGTCTGCCCGGAGCCCGTTTGTTTGGAGTTTGGCCTCGTTAGTTTTTAACGCCGAAATAGGAAAAAAAGTTAGCTCGTTAGCTATATTGCTAACTAGCTTCAACATACTACTCTAAAGGGAGTTGTACTCACTGATGTGTCAACTGTAAATATGCTCGGATATTAACCACAGTAGCTTATTTAAAGCCGTTCTTATTGCTCTTGCGTCCATTTGAATCAAGGTTTAAAAAGAATCAGATATTTGAACAGTTTGAGGAAGTTATTGATTAGGAATATTGCCTCATTTTGGAGGGGGGGGACCTGTGGAAGACAAGACCAGATGGTTGTTCATGGAAGCGCTCTTTTTTATTGCTGATGCCGGTGCTTTACTTTCTAATTTATAAATGTCATTCTTTCAGGTCTCTGACAAAAACCAATGGATTGAGCTTGGAGAAGAGTTTAATTTTCCCAGGAGTTGTTCCAACGCTGCATTTGCTTTAAAACAGTACTACCTTCGGTAAGTAGCATGGCCATGCAGCACTCATCCTCAAAGGTGGCATGTTGGAAGTGTTTACAAACGGTAATATGCAATAAACAGAAGCTAGCCTCTTAGCTCCTCTCTGCTAGGAATCCAGTCGTACATTATTATTACATTATGAACTTTTGCAAAATTCTTTTATACAAGAAATCTGCAAATAAGTATGTGCTTAATATTTTTGGTAAAATGGTTTTCAGATGTGATGAGCCTTTTTTGTAGTTTTCTAAATTCATTTTGGTTTTCTTTATAAAATGTTGCATCTAGCAGGCTTTTTTTGGTTTGATTGTGCAGAAATGGGTTGTAACATCCAAGGCTCAACACAGTCAGCTGCCAGTGATAGGGTGTCTGGTGAGAATGCAGCTCTCCCAAACAGCTGGCATTTGTGGTTTTGGTGTTACTGTTCTCTCTGTACTCTTCTTCTTCCCCACCTCAAACAACGATTGTTCCCATCACTAACACCTGTCTGCAGGGGATTACACCTCTGTAGCAGAGAAACCCTTGTCGCCACTCAGATATGTTACAGGCCATGGCAGTTCACTGGCAGATAATGTAAGCAAAGGCTACTTATCTATTTCTGTAGCAGCTAACTCTGTAGAGCTGATGAGTCTTTTAGTTCATCATAAGTTCAGATAACGATCAGAATTTGCTGCAGGGGAAGATGCCTCTAGTACATGAAGATGTGCAGTAGTTAATAAGGTCTTCTTGAGATCCAATATGACCACAAACCTTGATGACACTTAAACCTGTTTTATGTTTTGAGGGCTTGAAATGCAATTTTTCTTAATCAGAAGATCATGTAATTTGGTGCAGTGGTCTGCTTCAAAGCATAGACAGCTGACAAGATTGTTGTTTTGCTCTGTTTGTCCTGGAGAAGTGATGGTAGTGATGGATGTGGTGTTGGGTTTCTGTGATTTGATTTTGTATGGCTCAGTAAAACACTACCATTCCAAAATCTGTTTCAGCTTTTGTCTTAGGCTCATTGTTTCTTCTGAGCGTGGCTGAAGTGCCTGTCATCTGATTTCTTGAGATTCTAAAATAATTTTCAGAGGACACAATCAGGCCAACTAACTCTGGAAATGTTTCCTAAATAACTGTAATCTGATACACCCTTAGCAAATCACAAGAACCGGCCAAAATATATGATGTTTGCTATTTGCAAAGATCAGTCAAATAATTAAAGGTAAATTTGATAACTATTCACCTGTGTTAACATAAGCAACGGGGTCAATTTGTGTTCAAAGTTGCTTGGTGATCTGTACATCAGGGAGCAACATATGTAGCTTGACAGTTGAGTGAACTGACATGCTGAATGTCACACTCGTATCGCGACAGCCGCTGGAACTCATTTGTAAAGTTTATCTAAAGAAGCTCAGTGTGTTGGATGTCAGAGGCAGCAGGCAGCTTGACTTGTCTTGCTTCAACCAGGGATGATAATAGAGAGAATATCCTTGCCTTCCTCATGCTGCTTTTTTGCAGACTGAATGTGATCACTCAAGGAGTGCTGGCTGACAGAATGATGCCTCCCCCCCAATAAGTAATGTAATAAATGTTGAGGGGAAACGTTCAGTTTTCCCTCAACCAGGGAGGTTAGAAGTCATAGCCAGTGACACAGGATCTGTACTCAGTAGAGCTGTTTCAGCTTTAGTGTTGCTCAAAGACACTCTATTTGCTAGCATCAGATGGTAATCTGTTGGCTAGTATAATGATGAATCTGTAACAACTTGCTGGTTGTATGTTCTTAAACTGTGGAATTTCTTAAGAATGTACTGAGGGGAAAACAATACAACATTAAATGTGATGTGGATATGTATTACTATGTGCATTAACTTTCAGTTCTTTCAATGAGCAGGTTCATAAAAATGGAAACTCAGAAAATTGATATAAATCTCTAAATATTTCTTATGTTTTTATGCATGGCGTTTCAAGATTCAGTGAATAAATGATGACGTTCTCCAGATACACATATTGATTGTCACTCAAGCTTCCGTTCTATTCGAAAAAACAAAAACTGGAGGCAAATGCAAACACCAGGAAAATCTAACTCTATTTCCATTATCTGTCAACAAGCTGTTTATCCAACTGGTTGTTTTGTTTCCTTCATTTGAATCCGTGTTTGTTCGCAGTTTGTTTGCACTCTCTTCTTCTGCAGGGGTAGACAGGACAATTAATGCATCACCTATTGCATGTTTCAATGAACCAAATCCAAACTGTCACTTTCCAGTAGTGGATGGAAAGTCACATAAATTGGCATTTTCTTTTGCCAAGTTTGCTGAAAATAATAGTGAAAATGATAATAATACACATTATGTGTAGCTTTGCTAATACTGACTGACTAGACCTATCAGAAAGACTGAAGGTATTCAGTGTGGCACATGATGAGTCTTCAGTTATCTTATATCCTCAAGTGTCTTTCATGAAAGAAAAGACTTTTGAGTGTAATTCTATTTCTTTACTTAATGAATTGTTTGACTAAGACTTTTAAATATATTTCATGAATTTGGATAAGTTCTATTGCTTGTTAGTCATCCACGACGTTAGTATGAAGCCAGTTCATTTTATGATTTGGTTGTAAACATGCGAGAGGCCGTGTGCTGCAAGGTCTTAAACCTTGACTCAAGACTTTTCAAAATATACTGTGTACATAACTGCTCATGTCATGCTCCTTAAACCTGACCTATATCAGGTGTAATTTACTGATTCTTTCATTTATTTATTAATCACATCTTATTTGTAAAAATGATGAAACTTGCACAATTGAACTAGAATATGCTGTTTCCATGACCCTAAACAAATTGAGTATTGAGAATATTGTCATTTTGGAATACATATGGAATATTGCACTGCATTTAAATTGAGCCACAGACTGAGTAATTTTGACAAATTTTTGTCATCTGTGGCAAAACCATATCTAAACTTCTGAGAATACCTACAACATTGAAGTATTGTACAGTGAATAGACATGAACTCTAAATTTATTGACTTCAATGCAATTACCCATCATGTTTACATGAGTTTTTGTTTACACAACAATGTCATCTACATTTTTTTGTAACAAGTTAGAGCCTAAGCCTCATGAAAATGTCAGAAATATTCACCGTTTTCTTATACGCATAGAATCACCTTCTTGAGGGCCTAAGCATGCTTGAAAACTCATGAAAGTTTATACATGCATCGGGCCTGGTGACACTTTTTGTTGTTTTTCTGGGTCTTTTGTGTGATTGGGCAAAAACTGCCTCAGTGCCCACTAGATGGTCTTCAAACTATTCTCGCTGGCCATCATTTTCACCTACATGAACAAAATTTGGTAGCAAATATGTTGCATGACAAAACTTACCAAATAAAGTCCAGTGTTGCTATGATTTGAACCCAACAGGAAGTTAACCAGTTTTAATTTTATTTGTAATTTTAGGCTATTACCAGAAGTTGTACTTGGTACTGCACTGTGCTTTTGGGCTTCAACAGGTTGCCTTCAGGTTTGGTCAGCACATAGCACAGATCTCATTGATATTTATTTGCAAAGTTTTTTTTTTTTTTTGTCACGCTGTGGTCATGGTCAGCCATTGAATTTTGCTAAGTTTGTCATTTGAGAAGAAAACTCTTAGACCTGCTTCCCACACGGGAAGCAACATAATAGATATTAACTGTTTTCTCTAACACCACCTAATGTACTCAGGAAGTGAGGATACACCACATATTGGACGTATTGGTATGCTCCTATATAAAGATTCAAAGTTTTGTCAGGTTTCATGATTCTCTTGCTCTCTGTAACTACGAAACATCCCGATAAGCACAAATGCAAAGGCTCACGTATGGCGTTATTTAGGTTTTATTTCTTTCAGATATTTTGTTACTTTAACAAACGACTTAACAATAGCATAGCATTGCTATGTATTGCCGTTATATTTGGGTCATAAAATGCTCATAGTAGAAATATTATTCATTTTTGCAGTGATTTCTCTGACACTATTATCAAACACAAATTGTATGTTACATTTTACAAATAAAATTTGAACAAATTTGTCAGCGTCTTAACTGCTGATGCTGCTAGAATTGATGTTTTGATGAAGGCGTTGGCAGGTCCACACTGTGGTTGCGGGATCAACCCTGTGACTTTAGCGTTACAGTTTATTCTGTTTGTCTGAGCAAGTTTCCTCTGGCCACCTGTTTGAGTTAACAGGAATATCATGGTGCTGCTGGGCTCTACTGAGCACTTCCCACTCAGAGCAGAGTAATAAGCAGCGGTGAGCTTCAGCGCCAGCTCTTGTTGCTGTCTATTGATATCTGAATGTCACTCTGTAATAAGAGAGCGATGCTTGCCAGAAAAATGTTTCCACCTCATTTTCAACTTGTTGAATCACCACTTTGACATCAATGGTGCTGATTTCGTTTCAGCTTTGGGGGAGGAAGGACTCGCTGTCTGTATCAAACTGTGTTGGCATCAAATCACACTGACACACAAAGGGCATGGTCACCGTCAAAATGCAGCACTATTTTTGCTTCGTTGTCAAGATTTAAGAAAAATATTTATATTGGAATGAAAATTAACCAGGTGTAAGGAAGAGCTACTGATTAGAAAGGGGAGGAGCTTGAGAATTGTGTCCAAATTTCCAGGAGGAGGAGGCCATCTGATAGGTGAAGGAGTGTTACAGGGCTGTCATTAAGTTAGCGGGGAAGAGGTCACATCCCTCCACAACAGTCAAGCACTGGTTTAAGTTCACCTCTTTCCTCAATATTATTGCCCATAATTCAGTCACTCAGCTGGTGGAAAAATAATTATTTATTGAGAGGGCTGGACAAAAGAATATCTTAAAATAAACTGAGAGAAGTTAAAAGACCTGAACAGTTTGCTAACAGTAACTCCCACATTCACCAGATGAGACAGGTTGTAAACACATCAATATCACAATTTTATTTCAAGTTTGACATTTCATTTCTTGCTGTTGATGGTGTTTTTTTTATGTATGCATTTTTCTTCAATAAAGCAATAACAGTTAAGTTTATTATGCACTGTTTTTTGCCCAACCAAGGAATTGATAATGATAACAAAAAGCCAGTCTAGCAGATGGTATCAATTAAATTTAGACTTCTATTCTACACTATTCAACACTTCTATTGATGATTGAAACTGCTGCAAAGTAGTTAGATTTGGTTTAAATGGACATGGATGAAATTCAATGGGCAAGGCTACCACCCATTAAAAAAATGTTTGAAAGTTACAAAAGGAAAGTGTTTACTTAGCAACCTTTTGAAGTATAAAAATATTCAGGATCTGCATTTCACGTAAAGAAGAGTACTCAACATTCCCTGGGAACTATTTGAATATTATTTGAAAGTCATTATCCCTTTCCCCATTGGATTGACTAAAAAGATATAGAGTAATGTGTGTGAGATAGCGAGTGAGGCAATGTAGACATGCGCTTTGTAGAGAATAATTGGCACGAAGTGACGTCAGTCATAGAAGTTAGTTTACAGGTTAAACTACAGTTATCTGCAAATGAATGCTACAGCCCAAGTTGTGACACTAGCTTTGCTGTAGCTTCATGGCACTACTTTGATGATGCAACTAGTCAATCCTGCCCCCTTGATGCTTGCTGATTTTGAGGCAACTCTGTCCACTCTGTTGCTAGATCAAGCATCTGTGATGTTTTCATTTCTCTTGCACACCACCTACAAGTAAGGGATGAGGTTGTTCGCAGATAGTTTCCAGTTAGTGGAGGCCGAATCCAGTTTTCTTGTGGTTAGAAAGATTTAGATGAGCTACAGTGATTTGTTTCTCATCTTCCTGACTCTCCCATTATTAGTTTAACATGAATTAGGAAGTGGTTTGCACTAAGCCATCAACCCTTGTGGGAATACAGAGTCCTGATTTTCAGTAAAATGCCATTTAGGCACACACTGTAATTTGGGAATGAACAAATCATGTTATGAAATGAAGCCTGTGACAGTGCTACAGTCTTTGACTCGTATTCCAAACTGCAGCACATTGTATTAGAAGCCAAGTCAGGTGATGCTTAACCCTGATTCAACCTTTGTTTGACGTCTCCACTGCATCTCCATTGGGAGGAAATCAGGCCCAGGACGCACTGACATCTAGGAACCACTTTTTTAATGTTTTTGTTTGCTCGTAGCTTTAACTCAGCTATGCTTTTAGTTTGGCGGGCTTCCACACTGGCTTAAAATGTGTAAATTGACACTTTTAAAAATAATTGGTTTAGAAGGCTTCTCCAATGTGGTAGAATTTTGCTTCAATGTCAAAAGGATGTCAAATGGCATTTGTTGAAATTAATTTTGCCTGGATGGTGTTTGGTGTTTTGAACAGTATTCTAGGAATCAAAATACTGATTGATTTCAATAAATGACAGACATCAGGCTGTATCTATCCTCCTGTCACTTTGCTATGGGATGAAAGATTTGGTGGGCGGCACTGCTTGGAAGTAGTGTGACTGACCGGGATATGCTGGTTCAGTCCTCACCTTCTGTATCAAATTGTCCTTGAGCAAGACACTGAACTCATTATTGAGTGAGCATATGAGTAGGTTGGCACCCTTCATGAAACACGCGCCATCAGGGTGTTTAAATGAGGCAACATTGTAAAGCGGTTTTGAATACAGCCAAGACAGAAAGGTGCCATATAGATACGAGTCAATTTACCATATGGGGTTATTGTAAGATTTGTGGCAAATGAAGCTAAAGTGGGTTACATACGGGGGGTGGCTAGAACCTATCCCAGCCGCCTTCGGGGTGAGGCGGGGTACACTTTGGGATGGATGGCCAGTTCATCACAGGGCCAACACATAGACGGATAACCATTCACACTCACAGTCACACCTATGGTCAATTTAGAGTATTCAGTTAGCCTAGTCCCCTCTTTAATGTCTTTGAACTGTGGGAGGAACCCACACAGTCACGGGGAGAACATGCAAACTCCACCAGCCAGGGCTCAAACCCGGAACCTTCTTGCTGTGAGGTGACAGTGCAAACCACCGCACCACCGTGCCGCCAACTCTCAAAAATAAATAAGTAAAATGAAGTACTCTTCAACTGGGAAGAGTTACAAATAAAATTCTATTAAAAATAAGTTGCTGTATATCTGGTTGTCTCACCAATCTTTTACTTATCGAACCAAAACTATTGAATGCAGCAACCAATGAGGATAGGAGAGGTTGCAGGCTAGTGCATTGCTCTGATCTCTGGCTGCTAGCCTTAGCCACTTTCCATTGTTAGCTTTCTCAAACTGAACAGGTTCAATGGGGTGATGGAGTTTAAGTGTCTGATTAGGTTTATTGTTTGGGAGGTTTTCCTCGTGGGTTTCCTCCACCTAATATTTTGGCCTTGCATGTTTTACAAATTACAAGTCTGACCCTGAATTTTTATCGGGCTCGGCTATGCTGCCTCCTGGCTGTGATGCTGATCACATCAGTCCTCTACAAATTTTGCTAATTTGGTCATTGTTCATTGATTTGTTTTTATCACATGCATTTTTTTTCTTCAAATTTGACATGATTTTTTGTGAATATTTCCTCTCTGGCTTGATTATGCTCCGTGCAGGTAAATGCGATGCCCTTCAAAAATAGTTTTGCCACTATTTCTGTAAAAGCAGTTCACTGTAGCCAGTCACCGGTCAGTTCAAGCCACTGAAAACCAGCCGATTCTGGTCCCTGGCTTGTCAATCGGTGCATCTCTAATAAAGTAGGTTATCCTATTGCTGTCATGGTAAGTAGCATCAGGTTTTCATCAAAGTGAAGGAAAAGTGAACTTTTCACCAGGTCCACTATTTCAGTTGCAGCCTCTCTGATGGCTGTTCAGAGTGTGTATTAAGGTACTGAGGCCCTCTGCAACTCTGACAGAAGTCAGACAGTAGACGCACCATAAATGAAACAGCCCGGTAGAGACTGAGAACAGTTTTGCTGTGCTCATTTGGCTTGGGCACTTGGAAAAGCATTGAGAACCCATATTTTCTATATCAAAAGAATTGTTTGGCGCTACTTTCAGTGTGCCCTTTTGTTCTGTATCGAAGCATCTGCGATGGTTCTACATGTGTTTCTACTAATAAATTATTCACCAATTGTTGTCTGTTTCCCACCAATTGCATATTGACAATTAATTGTACCAACCTGGCCTGGTTGTTGCTCTGCCTCCTCTGCTGCTTTGTGTAGCACCGCAGACTACCACATGCTTCCACTTTCACATGTAGTGAGGACTTCTATTAGAGGGATGTAGTGTGTCACCCCAACTGGAGTGACTGGGACACATACTCATATGACTTCCCACCTACAGATTCAGACATTTTTGTCTGTAGGGAACAGGGGGAACCAAATCAGCAGCCCCTTGTGATGTAGGCAACGCAACAGACTGTTGCACCACCTGTGTGCCCCCACCTGTCTGTCAGGGGCAGGGAAAAATTGATTGGGGTCCTGCTGCATGTTTATTAACTGAGTGAATAACACATCAATGCAACACACGCAAGTTGAAAACGTAACCACCCCAAAGGGAATGACACTTTAATTAAATTTATTTTATTATAAAACCAGTGAAGTTGTCTAATGTTATTTTGAAGTTGGAAGCTGAATTTTTGTTTATGAATTGAGACAAAAATGGTAGGGAAATAAGAGGAGAGATGAAAAATTCACCTGACTGCAGTAGTGGAAGAAGTACACAGTTTCTTCACTAAGGTAAATGTATACTTAACACGGATTAAACAGAACGGAGGGGTAGTTGATGTTGAGTTTACATGAGTATCAAAAGTAAAACTGCACATTCTACGTGATGTTTTCATATTTCAATGCTTTCTGTTCTCAACCCTTAGACCTCTAAAGGTCGTGTTAAAGTCAAATGCGTTACCGTTGTGACCACTTCAATTGTGTCCTTGAAGTTGACAGGCTTCAAATCTGAAAATGCATCATCCTCTTCAGGTTTTATCATATTTTCTGTGCAAAGTGTTACTTGAAAATATCTCGTAACTGATGGGCTAGGAAAAATACAGTTTGTAAAAAGTAATATATATTCTTTTAGCTATGTGGAGTAAGATTACAACAGCTCCTAAAATATAATCCTAATCAAGTACAGATACCTTGACATGTTACAATACTTGAGAAACATTACTTTACACCACTAACTTATTGTATTTATTTAATTGATATCTGAGATGTAGGGTAATGAGCCTGGGCAATAAACTACAGTAAGAATGGACTCGCTAACAATTTCAAAATTGCTACAATGTTCAATTTCTAAATTTAAATGCCAACGGCTATATTATGTTGGAGTGCATGAATGAACCCAAACCTGTTTCTATCGTGGCTCATAAATGGTTTATAGTCATTCTTTAAAAGAGAGTTTACCATGACTGACATACAAAAATACAATCATTGAACAGCTGTGTTGCTCAGTCACACCATCCACATTGTTTACGTATTGTGGTAGAAAATAAAATTCACACTCCACAGGTGACACATCATCAGTCACAGACTCCCACCAGTCAGAGCCTTGTTCTAGTTGGACTGCATCAATGCAGGTTGAGCAGAAAGGATCAATCATATGAAAGATCCTCTGCTTATGGATATTGTTCTACACACTTGTATTTCCTGTATATGGGATTCTACAATCCTAATCACAGATGAATCAGTCATATTTGTCAGAGAGGACATGCATCAATATGTTGAGCACAGCTCTTCGATGAAATAAGACTACAATAGTTTAATTCTTTGTAATGTACCGCAGTGTTACGTCACAAGGTCCCATCTTTTCTGCTCCTCCCTAAAATAACAGTGCTAGAGATTTGTGTCTCACATGGTTTCTAAAAGGTGACAGAAGAATACAAACAACATATCCTATTACTTCCACCACTATTTTTTGTAAATAATTTCTCAGGTTTACAGCTACCACAGCAGCCACAGGGCCAATATATATATATATATTTATTTATTTATTTATTTATTTCCAGGCCAACCAGGAAGTACGATGTCAATGGGTTATGGTGGGCAAAAGCAAGTGTACTTCTCCACTACTTTTATGATAAATTACACCTAAATTCAGTCATTATGTGTAAAAGAAAAGAGAGGCTTTTAATGAACTACACTACGAAAAACGACCATTTAATAATTATGACTTGTTTCAGGGTCTTTATCATAACTGCCCTATAATGATCAGTAACTTGAACTAAGAATGACTAGGGAAGTCTTTGTGTACAGTGATTGGAAAAAAAGAAACCCTTTCTGCTGACTCAACCACCAAGGCTGTCTTTTTTTGGAGCGCGCTCAATGTACGATGTAGCAGCACAATGGCTAGTTCACCCTTTCATGTCACCGTGCAGCCAATAGTTCTTTTTTCATGTGAACAGATGCTACTAAATTCACAGGCTTAGGTATGTAAGTCAGTATTAGAACAATAGAGATTTTACTACAATTCTCTGTGAACGCTTTAGTGTAGTTAACCGTGATTGGCAATTTGCAATCACGTTGGACTTGTGTGACCTCACTTTTTACTCATTGCAACCAACATTTAGATTGAGTTCTGTTGTGAATTTGAGCATGACCTACTTTATTTAAAAAAAAAAAAAAAATTTAAAGAGATGCAACTTGCTGAAGTAGATGATGACCAGAAATGTGTTCCAGAAATAAAAAAAAGTATAATTTTCACATTACTTTGACATTGTTGTGACATCACTCTTCATACTTGCAAAGCAAGCCAAACAGAAACATTGAACAAGCCTTACACTCCGCAGACGTATTTCACTACTTTTTCTGCTTGGGGCATGCTAATTTTCACACCTGTTTATGAGATTATTCTGGTTACTATGATCCTCGTTGCTCCCACTCTAGTCACTGTGAATGTCATCTGAAACATCTGCATGAAGTGGCCTTTGATGTGGCTGGTGTTGGCTGTTTTTAGTCCCTTGCCTCATCTGAGGTGCTGCTTGTGTTGTGTGGACCAATGACAAAACAAAAAAGAAGGTGTCGAGTAAACTTTCTATTGCCGATAACATCTAAAGGTCTTTAAGACCGTGTCATCGTCTGTTTATGTTTTGGCCTGCCCTCCAGCAGTGTTGGCCACCACTGATAGCCTAATCTTGTTCCTTCAGTCTCCTCCTTGTACTTGACAGTGGAGCTAGAATCTGGCTAGAATTGTTTACCCTCTATTCTTTTGATGGTTCTTTTGGCAATGTTGTAAGGCTCATTTTTTGTGTGGTAGATTTTGATAGGTGTTCTATAGGCTGTAGTTTTACAGTAGAACTAGAATCACCTCATTTCACAGTGCTTTGTAACTCTCTGCATTTACTTCAGCATTCGTATAAGGACTCATGTTTATGAGAATGTGAGTATATTCTTAATATTTTTGCTTGAGAGATGACCTATCTATATGTGTTGAGAAACTCGCGGTGGGGGGGGGGGGTTTAATCAATGCTGCTGTTCCCTATGACAGCACATTAAGAATAGAGCCTTGGTGCTGAGGATGCATTTTTTTCCATTTGAACCTGAACTTAGTCCTGACAGATGAGTGGCCAAGACTGACCAGAAATCAGAAGGTGTGGTGGTGCATCCTGTAAATGACTTAAGCAACATTGTTATACATGGGTTATAGGCAGATTGCTGTAATACAGTTTACGCAATGTCATCAGCTGCTACAAATATTATGAAATGTGTGTGAATGTTGTCCGTCGACAACATTCACGTCTTTATAATGATGAACTCTTACACTTAGCTGTAACTTCTGTAATTGAACTTGTACTATTTAACACAATGTGGAATTGTGGTTTACTGGGCATTGTTGTGGAAGAAGAGAATTCTCCCACAGATGATCCTACCAGCCATGCTGCTGTTGCTAGTTGAAAGTTTGCGATGATTCCCCAACACTTAGCTTTGTGTAAATGTGACGGTGGTTCTCCACCACCCAATAGATCCTTGTCATTGTGCATGAGGCAATTCTGTGTTGAATACAGTTCAACTTCAGCAATGATACTATCTATAGCTAGTCCATCTCAAAATGCTTTCATACCATTCATTTTCTTTCTTTGGTTTCATTAGGTTTTAACCTCTGTGATGGCAAATGTGTGATGTCCTTCAACATTTAGCTAGACTTTTTGATTTTTTGTTTTATTTTACCGCTCTCTCACTTGTGTTTGGCTTGATTGCTGTCACATAAATGGTAAACCCCCCCACTGTACAGGCCAGGGGAGAGGGTGGGATTGTACTTATTTTTCACAATATTTTCGCTGAAAGCTGACTTGATCAGTTCTGACCCAAGCCTGACAATCACTTCTAAGTATTGGTCAGAAACCAATCCAAAACTTTGAGTCAAACAAGTCTTATCCAGTGTTGTCCATCATGTCATTTAGCTAGATTTTAATAACATTGTTTTGCTGGTTACATGCCAACATATTTGGCAATCTTCACTTTCCTTGCCAAAATGAAAAAAGAAATAAGTCCAATCAGTCATCAAATTGAATGCTTTGGTGACTTGCCCGGGATTTGTAAGTCCCACCTCTGACTTTCATGCATGCCTTCGACTTCAGTTGGACACTATGTCGTCATTTAGCAACTACTCTCATAAAACACCAATAAAATGAGGTTACCCTGGGGTTTTTAAAGAAAAAGATAAAAAAAGAATGTAAAAGTTAAAAGGAGCAGGCATATAGCAAGTTGTTGGGCCATTGTCACATCTTCCTCTTTACTCCTAGATATAAGTAAGGTTAGTTCAGCTCTCTGCCTATTCAGTACCAGCCTTTCAGAAACTATTATTCTTCAGCCTGAGCCGATCTACAAGTAACATGACATGCCAGAGGTTGAGGCCAGGAGATCCCGATTTAAGGCCTGTCCCTCATCAGTCATATAGTCACTCAGTGACCAAGCGATGACACATGGGAATTGGATAATTACAGACACCAAAATGATGTATAAGTCAGGATGACAGAATAAGACCATAAATGCTAGAAGTCTGTGTGTGCTGAGTTTGAACCCTGAGGTTTCAAGGGTCTAGGGTCTGAGATTAAAGTCAGGTTTCTGCCTGCACAGCTTTAATGTGACATACATACAGTGTTGTCTCATTTGGCACTGGCATTTAGAAACCTTCCTGTGATTATTGACTAAGCAAACCAACCTGAGCCTCTGTTGAGCAGCCGGCCCTATTAACTCCCAGCAAACATTTCTCCCAGAAATTGGCAGTGGGTGTGTTTGCATGTCTGCATCCATGTCCAGCAGGGGGCAATCGACTCTCACACACTGACACACAGAGAAGGCATTTGGGTAGCCAGGAATCCGAGCCAGGAGTGTTTGCTATGCTATCCAGATGACTGTAAATAACACAATATGTCCAGGGCTTATGCAGCAGCATGCCTTTTTATCCCTCCTCATGCCTCGTTTGTTCCCTGTTCTTTGTGATTGTAACATTTTGAAGGCAAAATATATATAGATTGAAGCATACTGGGTATCTAACAGGGATGATGCACACTTTTCCCTTAATGGTTGAAGTAAAATAATGGTTTGTGAACCACCTAGTGGTTTCTTTTGGCTGGTGCATGCTATTCAGGTGGGGAGGGGACTGGGGTTCCTATCGTTATGCATATATTAAATTGGGGAAGTGCAGGCACAAGCAGCTGCAGTCAACCCCCTCCCTATGCCCCCACCCATCTGTAGCCTTTTTCTGATCGTGCTCAGACAGCGGTTGATGACGCTGCATTCAGGAGCGGGGCCTATCTCTCCCACACTCTCTTCACTCTCTCTCTCTGTCTCTCTACAAGCGAGAGCTCAGTGTATTTATAGTCCAGCGTGTCACCCGGCAGCCAGCGGACGGGGGATTACCTTGGCCATGATGAACAAGCGGGGCCTCATTCAGAAACAAGCGCTTGCTGGCTTGGTGACTCACGGCCACACAGGCAGGGTTCACCACAGTATCACTGCTGAGATATTTTGCTGCGTGAGTGTAAGTGTGTGCATGCGTTGTTTGTCTGGCAGATTTCTATGCTTTAGTATAGGGTTTTTGCCTCTAATCTCAGAAAGCCTGGATCCTGATTGTTGTTCACGAAGGAGAATATTTTTCTTTTTGCAAGTTTAGGGCAAGTGTCTTAAGAATATGTGTTCCAACATGCACACATTTCTATGAATTGCCCCGATGGGATGTGGCGCGACTCAAGTAACTCCATTATGCAGTTAAATGTGGGGTGCATACAGTCACAGGAAAACCTGGAAAAGTCAGGGAATTTAAATTTCTAGCCCCGGAGAAGTTTTTGAAAAGTGGGGAAGCACATGTGAATTTTCTCATTTCATCCAGTATCCTGCAGCACTAGTGTACACTGTTCGAAAACATATTGATGTTTTATATTTTCTTTTTTATTTTATAATTTTATTTTTTGAAAATTCACAATATCACACACTTCTGTTAATTGGCCAGAGTGACCTGAAGTGACAGACTCCCTATCAAAGAATACAACTTCAGCAGTGTCTCTCTCAGTGGGTATTATTATTATTATTATTATTATTATTATTATTAAGTGGAATAAATCCCTTTTTTTAAATTTGTACAAATTTTAGTATTTGTGTCGTTGATGATCTTTATTTTATGATAATTATTCCACAGAAAAACTGCTTGTAAGCAAATTAAAACAGCAGTTTTAAATAACAGTCAATGTCTTCAGGTGTGAGTCTGAGGTCCATTCAATCTTCCTGAATTGGCAACATCTTTTTCCAAGAGAATTGATTGGTCAACAGGGGACGTATTTACACAATTTGATCTTAACCTTTTTAGGAGCCTTTTAGGTCTGCTGCACTAGTTTCCATGATGAGATATTCCCCACAAAAAAATCCAGCACTCCTGTTCTAAATATATCTTTAATTTTTGGTACGTAAATGATTGATTTAATCACTTATGAAATATTACACAGCATAGTTTCTTATCTGAGTTTTCTGCAACCCATGATATAAATGTGAATTTTATTTTACATGGGGCAGATGGGACAGCTTCCAGTCTCTGTATAATCCAAAATGCTATCATGCATTGACTGTTTAGTAAGAGGAAACAAGTCAACTTTCGACAAGAGCGTATTAAACTCTCATGAAGTTTGTTTCTGCATGGTCCTTCATGATTAATTACAATTGCAGTCATGATGTCAGTGTGTATGATTATTAAACAACAATTAGGCTGTGATTGAATTTCAATAAATGCACGCACATGTGTCTGTGAATATGACAGGCAACCTATCCACTGACAGTGTGGATTTTACGCCCACCAGCTGTTCTAATTTGTATAGCCTGTGTAGCATGTGTGTACAGTCACACGAATATTCGATGTGCAGGCCACAGTGACCAATAGAGTTGCTGCCAAGCAGGAGCGTGAGAAACAAGTTGATGCCGATTTGCTTTAATTGAGATAAATCACATTTTAATATTCCTTCTGAAAGAATATTGTTGTTGTTTGAACCTATTTTAATATCTGTGTTCATGAATCATATCAGTACTACCAATGATTAACGTGATGGAAAGTTTACTCTTTACCATAACTATATGCATTGTTTTAAAACACAAAATTGACTTCCATGTACAGTACAAAAAACTCCAAGCAAATGCATACACTTGAAACTTGAAGGATTGAAGGACCACTGAAACCCCCCCATTCATTCCTTGCATTGTGTTTGTGGTGAGAACTGAGAAGACATTGCCTGTTGGTCAAGATCAAATGACGAGCCTCATTTTAATGCTGGTGTACTTGCATAACTTGCATCCAACAACTTTAAATTGGTCTTCTGTTTAAAAGCCACAGTACTTTCTAATGGGCCTTTGTGGCTTGGCATGCAGATCTTTGTCTGCGTTGGGTAAATTTAGTTGTGGACCCTCCTTTTGATTGCATTCAATCAAAAGATTAGCAGGTGACATTGTGTGACGCCTGTCTGTCCTGCATTCAGTCCAGTTTTGTAGATTTTTATATTAAGAATATTTGTTGACAGCCTTTCAGTTTACATTATTTGTTTATACGTGTTACTTTTATTTAGCTGACACCACGGCTGGTAGGTTTAACAAATTTACTCATCAATACACCAAATCACTCAGGTTCGTCAGGTCATCCAGGCTCAAATTCTCAACTAATAATCTCTGCACCTGTTACCAGGTGATGATGTTACCAGGTTTAGATTAGAATCGAGTGTGTTGAATACGAAGCAGGAAAAATTGAAAGCAGTGCTAGAAAAGAGCTCAGATTCTTTTGCTGGCATTTTTGTCGAACTATTTTGGAAGTCTCTTATTTCTAAAGCTTAAAGATGCATTGCAAACGATGTGTGGTCAGATTTTTGAAAGAAACTTTATGAGCTGTATTCTTTGCTGTTCTTAGATATGACCAAACTGCAGCTGCTTATTCGTTTAACACTTCCTGTTGTTGCCCTGAGCCAGAAAAACCGACAAGTCTGCCGCATAGTAAAGTGCTTCAGTCTAATGGAGGAGTTCAGTGTGCTTGCTTTCTACACGTGGCGGTAAACATCCAGATAAATGCCTTCTCTGATTATTTTGTTATCAGTGAGGAAGAGTGATCTTCTATTTTCTCACAAGTCTTGGAGAGCGAGTGGAGCATTTAAAAAGTCACACCAAGCAAGTCTCATATTATTGTCTCTGTCCTTCCTTCCACAGATACTTGGAGAAGTATGAGAAAGTCCACCACTTCGGCGAGGATGATGATGAAGCGCAACCAGGGAATCCCAAAGCCACTCTTCCAATCGGTGCAATTCCCAGCTCTTATAACTACCAGCAGCACATTGTATCAGGTAGGCAGGATGTAATCTGTTTTCACAGACTTTCCTCCCTCTATATCCTGACTTCATTTGGTTCACCTTTTTCTCTGTCGGGTAGATGGATTTGATTTGGATTTCTATTTGCACGCTCGTCTTGTTTTCTTTCTTGCTCAGTTTCTAATTCTCGGTGAAGTTCCTCTGGTTTCTTGTCCTCGCTCTCTCTTTCCCGTGGCCAGCTCAAACACTTAATCCTTGCGCCCGATGTGATTACAGCAGAGCATTGCTTCATCAGCTGTGTGTGAGCAGCATGGGAAAGTGTGCAGCCCACAGGATAAATTTAGGAATTGGGTTTTGCTTCAACAAATAATAGCGTTTGGTTTCAAAGGCTAGATAGCTTTGTTGATCAGCCAGATGGTGGCTGGACTTTTCAGTACAGAGAGTTAAATTCTGTAGCATAAATGGACAACAGCAGACAGTCCACATATGATTATAATTTAATTCAATATACATAGCATTCCAAATTTTGATATTGTGGTTATTAGTTGGTTGCATTTATTTAATTTCCTCAAGGTATACATATTTTGCAGTGGAGACCCCAGGTTTAAAATTACATCCTTCACCCAAGGTTTCTGTTTACATCTATGTAGATCAGAGCCGATAAATACCCGCATTGACTACAGGGTCAAATCACATTTACGTCAAACCCAATTAAACCTTTTCTTATCTTGACAGTAGAGGTAGAGACGGTAGAGATATCGGTTAAGATGTAGAGTAACTGGAAGAGCTGTCCAAGTAACATTCCTTTGTTGTCTGAGGACAATGTAGACCATACCTTAGCCTCACAGTGACATGAGTGCGTATCCCCAGGTAACTTTTTTTTGTTGTTATTTAATCTTTTCTTTATCTAAAAATTAGGGATGGGAAGATAAACTGATATGCACTTGTACACCAACACGCACAGGCAAAATGCGAGTGCATTGGGAGAATAGCTGTGAATGGATGCAATTGGGGGGGGGGGGGGGGGGGAATCAAGGTGCATCGGTTATTAAAAGTTTCCATTGGCAAAATTCAAAATTTTGGCTATTGAGTCTTTTTGCATTACTTTGTGCATGTAACAGACCAAGCAAGACGTTCTTTTACACATTCTTCCTCCAATTAAGTAGGCTCTATATTACGTTAATTTGCACCGCTGCGCGGATGTACTTTTGTGTGCATGGACATGGGAGCATTTTAACACATTCATCGGGCAGGCTTTACAAAACAAACATAGCAGAAGCAGAGAAGATACACTCATTTTGCAGCCACAAGTCCAGACTGACTGCAAAGGAGTTAACAAAACTTTACTGTGAATTTTCCAAAAAATTAGAACTTTTCAAAGAACGAGAACTTTTGCAAGATGTGCTGTGCTGCTTTGCGGTACACAGGCAGCACGACGAACCTCATTATTCACCTGAAGCGACAGCACGGTGTGACCTTGGTGGCCTCCAACAGTAACAGTAACTCGGCATCCCCCACCATGGGGTCTGATACTTCACTGTCCAAGAACGGTGTGCGCCGTATTGAAAGCTTTTTCCATGCTCTGGTGGGTAACAGCTCAGTTCATACAAAGGTAATAAATGATGCCATAGCCTTCTTTATTTGTAAGGATATCCAACCTTATGGTGTTACTAAGAATGAAGGCTTTATACACCTTCAAAAATTTTTGGACCCACAGTACCAAATAGGAAGTTCTTCTCTGAGAAGCAAATCCCTGCCTTGTATGGGTCAGTGCCACAGAGCCAGTGAAAAGGCCAGTTTGTCAGTGGTCTTAATTTTATTAGCTTAATAAACATTCAAACTCATTGAATTGTCCAGTGCATCATGATTAAATTGTGAATCATTTAGTATTGCACTGAATTGTGCTTTGTTGAATCAGATTTTGTTTAATTGCAGTGCATCGTGATTAAGTTATGAATCGTATCGCACTGCGAGTTGCTGCATATGTATCGTTAATGTATCGGATCGTGGACAGTGTATCAAGATGTGTATTGTATCAGCCTCGTGCCAGAGGTGGCCAATCCTACTACAAATCAGTCCGGGGTGCTTTAAGTAGTAATACTGATTCATAATTTGTAGGTTACTCCATGTCCATGCACAAAGTCTTTGGCCTGATAATTCTTCTAAAACACTTGAGTTTCAACTGAGATCAACGGTTGCTGTGAAGTTACGTCAGGAGTGCAATTGTTTTGAATAAGTATTTCAGATAGATGGTCAGCACGTCTTCCGTGTAGAGAGCAAAGTGCAAGCATGGTGACTCCGTCACTCAGCATTGTACTGCTGTGGACTGGGTACTGTAGGGAAACATATTCACCACATAAATACCCACCTTAAAAAAATCGTATCTGCTTACATGTATGATACATTGTAACATTTTTGCAGCATTTTCCTCTGTCCTTTCTTTTGGCTTAATTTTAACTGTATAACATGTTTGAATTCTTAGGCATACTGCATAATGTGTTCCTCTGCTGCAGTGCATTCTGATTCAAAAATGTGATGCCTCATACATCCCCACCTCTATGAATCTGTATTTTTTTCTATCCTCTTTTAATGTTAGTGTTTCCCAAGCAGGCTTAGCAAAGTTTGACTAAATGAAAACAAAGACTTGCAAATTATCTTACCTTGTTAACCTGTTTGAGGCTACTTAGAAACAAAACAATCTTAAAAATTGCCCTCCCCCGTTGCTTTTGTCTGTTTAGCCCGAAGTTTTCAAAATGCCCATCATCTTCGGAGCATGTTTTACATGGAGATTTGTATTCATCATTTCATCACTGATGTTTTGACAATTTATCATCTTGTTTGCCTTGTCAGGCAATTGTTTTTCAGAGTAACAAGGTCTTCAGTGCAATATTTTTAAGTTAAAATAATCTTAAATCAATATTGGTTTACGTCTTGAGTCATTTAGAGGAACTCTTGCCTCTGCGTAGCTCTCTGCCTTTTGTCTGGCTCATGAGCCAGGTTATTACATGTCACATATATCAATTTTATTGCACAGTGAATCATTTAATTCAGATCTGGCTGCAATTTTCAATGCTCTACTTGAGCCAAGGCTATGAAGTGTGTGTTTGAAATGATTATTGCTCTGATGTTCTCTACGCAAAAAGTATTGACTTTGATTATTCAGAGTCCAAACATACTGCGTCCTTTTAGGATGAAAGAAAAATCTTAATTCATTCAACCCTAAAGGCCAGCCTTCTCGTCTTCATTCTCAAACCCAGGTCACACACAGTGCATTTGCGCTGGCCTCACAGTGCTGTTGTTGTGTTGACAGCTGAGCAGCTTCTTGGCAATTGACTGTCCAGACAGCAGTTATTGATGAAGTGAAAAAGGAATCGCTTGTTGGGTTTCTCTTGACCTCAGTTTAGATTAGAGCCCTCTACTAGTCAGCCTTCTGCCTGCTGAGCAAAAATACTTTAAATCATGACCAAGATGCTAAAAGACACCCTAAGAGTAGTGGAGTTTCTTTTTGGATTTTGACCATTTTCATTCCCCACCCAAATGCATACGTTCACTATTTGGCAGTCAAACAAGGCTGTACTCTTGGTACTGCTACACTCATCTGTAAGCTTACAGAAGAGCTTGAAGATTTGTTGTTTGTTGACTATGTGAAAAGCAGTGATCTTGATCCACAAATTAGTGGCGCAGAACCGGAAAATGCTTCTTCTCAGATGTTTTGATGCTGTGGTTGTCTGCTCTAGACAGCTCTTTAACAAAACATGATTAAATTATTAGATTATTTGACTGACTGGTCAAGCTGCATGCAACAGGTCCAGCTGATATTGACATTTTAGGGTACCCTCTGCTGGATGACAAGGGAACTACTTCCAAAAGGTCTGATGTCATAAAGACAGCAGTTATAATTCCAACGACACACACACACACACCAACCACAGCTCCATTCTCTGTCATCAATTATTTGAACAAGTTCATGTCAAACTGAAGACCTTTTTCTAAATTTAATTACTAAATCAGCAGAATCCTGAGAGTAATATAAGCCGTGTCAAAGTCACAAACATAATCAAAGATCTTGTTTAGGTGAATGGTGCTGTTGTGATTGTAACAAAGCCAAAATAACAAACTATTTGATTTATTGCCTAAATGTTACTTGCGGAGAAAGTTGCCGAAACAGTCCTGGAAGCAAATTGATTACCATTAGGGTGTCAACGCGATCAAAGTATCACCCTCCAAACCAAAGTGGCCACGTCCGAATATTCCCTCCGAACAAGCAGCTGAAGTCAGCCAGATAGACGAAAAATAATGGCTCCGTTCAGGATGGTGGCCTCCCAACTTGCAGGTGATGTGGGGGAAAAAAGTGTCTTGTAAGATGTTGAAAAAGTCAAATATAGCTGGTCTTCTCAAGTCGGAACGCATCTGTGATCAGTGGTCCCAAGGCAGGCAAGCACTCTCTTGCCTTACTTTCCTCTTATTCTGATTGGTGATGTTAATATTGCTAGTAAAACAAGTGCTCAAAACATTTTTCTTAAGTAGAAATATGTCTATTTACTGTAAAAGTATTATTGCCCAACAGTAAAGGTAAAGGTCCTGCCTTCAAATATTTGCTTTTTGAACATCATTATTTTAATCATTGTATAATTGAAATCTAACAGAAAATATAAAAGGTTATCGTTATAAAGGCTTACTTGCAGAAATACTTTACAATAGAATATAGTAAATGTAAGTAAAGAGGGGAATTGAGAAATGCTGTATACCCTGATATGGCATCGCACTGTACTACATCTTTTATTGTTGCATCCCTATGCGTATTTGCTGTGTTTGTAACTGTTTGAACCTTGAATGAAAACAGACAACCGTAGTTGGGGACTTGCCAGTGAACTTGGCGGAGCATTATGCAGCTATAGAGCCCGATATTTATCATATCAGCTTATATGGAACATTTGTTGATGCTGCCTGTATAGATCATGTCCTCTCCTCTGCCCCTACACTTGATTATACACCAGCTGGTGCAGACCTTTCATAATGGGGTTCTCTCTGTAGCACAGACTCTAAATGTAAATTGACTGTTTAGCAGAAGGACTGGCAGTCTAAAGCGGTGCTATGTTGATTTGGCAGACTGAATGATGGTTAATTATTTCACAGTTGCCTGAGCGGTTTCTCACTGAGCTTTGATCAACCTTTGTCTTGGTTGTGGAATTACAACAACTTCAAATTCCCTGTCCTCAAAAAGCCTTGTTTGTCAAATTTGGACGTTGTACCCCCCCCTTGCTGTGCAAGCCAGATGCAGGTGTTAAAGGATGACCGGGGGGGGGGGGGGGGGTTGAATGAAGTGGCTGCAGCCATAAAAGTAATTGTGATGAATCATATTTGCTGCACAAACCTTTTTTTAACTTGGAAATGAAATTTCAGCAGTGCTCTGTCTGTTGTGATTTACCTTCAGATGCAGCAGTCCAGTGTAAAGAGAAGTGACGCCCGTGCACATGAAATAATTGATTGCAGAAAATCAGCAGATAGGATGATTTCTGTTTTGGTTCCACTCTCAAACTCGATCATTTATTGAGGGTTGCTGAATGACACAGTTGAAAGTTAGAGAAGAGCTATATGTTTCAGTCAGACAGGGCATAGATCTCAGCATCTTGCTTTCCCAAGTAAAAACATACATGACTTTATCTCAGCTCATCAAATACTGAGCTTTCTTAAGTTTCCTGTTCTGCTGGCAACACTACAAAATGTCAAGTAGTAATATATATGGCCCATGGCAAAGAAAAGGAATAATGCACACCAAGCTGTCTGGTGAGATGCTGAACACTGCAAATACTAATATCAAGAAAAGAAAATGTCGCAGACTCCAGGCTTCATATGCATGTGGCTCTTCAGACCACAAGGCCAAAATGTCACTCTTTCATTATTGAAAATTATTCATATGGTTTGCAAGACTTTATTTTTTGATAGGTCCGCTAATGTTGGCCATTCACAAGTAGATTCATATTAGTTTATATTGACCTGTATGCACGTATGTATTGTTCTGCATAACCCTATTCTGCAGTATTGTACAGAAAGCAGCTCTACCTTTGATAGGACTGGGAGTTGATGCCGTTCCCAGTTCTGCTTGTCAGACAGATTGTTTGTCAATTCCTAATCAGAGTAGGTTTTCACAGGTTTCCAACAGTTTTATTCCCTCAGTCAGAACACAGTGCAGAAACACTGTAGATAAAAGGTATGCATGTCCGTCTATAAAATTTGAACATGTTCAAATGAATTATTTCTCACTGTCTTTTCCCTTTCCACGGTGTAGACACGTGATGTTATTGTTCTACAAGGAAAAGTTCAGGTTATTGACTCCCATCCCGAACTGTGACATTAACATGCTGCTCATGTGTACATGTCACTGAAGTCTCCCTATTATATACAGTTTTTTGGTTACTCTTGGTATGATGTGGAGCTGTGTTATTTTGAAAAAAAAAGTTTAACGTGTTATATTTTGACTAAAATTACTATTACTGTATTATTTGCGATATCATAGAAATCAGTTAATTTGATAATTTCGTAACTTTTGTGGGTATGTTCATCAAATGAAAATGTATTCTTAATTCTTTAGAATGAAAAAGATGTGTTTGCTGAACATCTCCAGAGCACAATAGTGTTTAATCTGAAATGGTATTCTGAAGGATCAGGTATTGCGCTTATCCATGTAGTTGAAGGGGTTGGATCAGATCAAGCAGGAAATAAACCCAAACTTGTGTTTTGTTTTGCTTCACCTCCCTTCAGAGTCCCCCTCCATGCAGGTGTTGTTAGCAAGGAGCAGAGCAAGACTTTTAGACACACATCTCTGGGTTAGGTGCAAAAATGGCACGAGCAACAAGAGAACATTTGGACTCAAACACGTCATCAGACATCCGAGGAACCTAAAACGCAGTGTGCCTCTTTAACCACCAGCATCAAAACCCATATCTCCCTTGAAAGAGAATACTAATTGACAGTTTATACAGCAGAATAGTAAATGACCTGCTATGAAGACCCACACAAACAAACTTGAAGTATGCACTGCGCAGCATACTATGCTATATAATTTAAGAATTAAGGGCAAAAAAAACTGTTCTGGACACCCCAAGTATTTTTACACACAATGTGCCTTTAATTATATTCTGATATTGATTCAATTTTGATGATACACGATATACATTGTCGTCACTGTTTAAACACCCATTTCCGTGCTTTCAAATCAAATCTCTTTGGTATTTTCCATTTTAAGACATTAATTTAACACCTACAACAGTAGTTCTACATCCCCAAATTTCTAAATGGCGTTTTGTAAGCTTAAGCATAAGCATTTTATGCAGAAATTGTAATAAATACAGTTTGTTGCAGAGTAAAATGAAAGTTGCTGTTGCTCAATACTCCTGTGCAACGACGTATTCCATTAATAAGTGAATTTGTTCAGGAAAAGTTTGAAGGGACTCGATATGGAGACATGTTGCTAAGAACATCCTGAATAACACCCAACTGATCATGCAACAAATTGTACCATTCTACAGTACACTCATAGAAGCTCTGATACATCTTTGCTTTATTTCCCAGACTATCTCCGCCAAAGCTATGGACTGTCTACAGATTTCGTTCCGCCGTGTGACTACAACAAACTGGTGCTGTCTCTCCTGTCGGGCCTACCCAATGAAGTGGACTTCGCTGTTAACGTTTGCACTCTGCTCTCCAATGAGAGCAAGCACGCCATGCAGCTGGACAAGGACCCAAAACTGGTCACGTTGCTGCTGGCCCACGCTGGAGTATTTGACGACTGTACGTTCCCAACCTCCCACAGATTGTCTTCTTGCATTTCAGTTGAGGAAATATGTTGTTTTTAGACATTTGATTTGTCTAGAAGATATTTTCCCCATGATATTCAACTCCATCCTAGAAAAGATACTTTCCACATCTCCAAAATATTTTATCAATGAAGAAATGTAATAAGAAGAAAATAGATTAGAATCTTGATTCTCCCTCTAATTATTCCTTTCTGCTTTTGTAGCGCTAGGCAGCTTCTCTGGGGTATTTGGAATGGACTGGAAGGAGAAAACCTCCCGGGACTTTGTCAGGGTAAAGTAAAAACAGAACATCTTTATTTGTGACCTGCTTTGTGTTTACCAGTTTATTTATAGAAACTGAATCCTGCTTGGTACCAAAAAAAGCAAGATTTATTGAAGAGTAGACAAGGCATCTGTTCCACACTGTTTGAAGTCAGCTGATAGCAATTCAAGTGGTTGCTTCCTACCTCAGAGCAGTTTTAAGACAGCAAGAAGGTCACTTCACCTCGGTCCATTCAAGATGTGTGCACAAAAACAACACGTTTCATTCGTAATCAGTCATGGTTGCGTTCCCTTGGCTTTGAAAGAGGTCCGAGGTCACAGTTTAGTGGTGGTCCCATGCAAGAGGCTTTAACCTGGCTTCTGTGGAGAAATGTGTGTCTCTCTGTTCAGATGGTTTTAAAAACAGAACTTTTTGTCCAATCTGGGTTCCATCTGTTATTGGTGTGCTCCAGTACACTAACTAGACCTCATCTTTGAATGTGGGCCAAACAACACAGAATATGCAGGTGCTGCTGTGATATCAATCAGAAAAGTATGTTCAATTGTGAAAGACCTTGGCTCGCTCGTGCCTAAAGACACGACTATGATAGTTTGTGAAAAATCGAATTAATGTTAATGTAAAACAATTAGAGGTGACTTTCAAGATTAAAACAATGCCCTTCTGGACTATCCTTGGTGGCCTGTGTGTTGTTGCTGTTAGAATGTGTTCATAATGTGTGGTCTTCAGATTGAAGTTTAACAGTGCTTAGAATGTTTTGCTAACAGCTACTGCTTCTTTGCAGTTCTGGAAAGAGGTGGTAGAGGATGCTGAAGTTAGGGAGCTGATCTGGGACAAGAGCAACCCAGCACAAGGTAAATAAGCTTAGTGTTTAATGCCACATGTAACAGTTATAGACTAAAACCGTGTGTGGTGTACTATTTTAACATACATGCTCAAGTGTGTCAACTTTGCTTACTTAAATATGTCACGTTTGTATTTTTTAACATTCATTTCTCCTTGATATCCAACATGGGGTCCTCTCCTCTTTTCAGATGGTACATCGGGTGCAGAGCGCTGGCACAGCCTCTTCCACCCACCACGGAACCTGGGTATCAGTGACATGGAGGCCCAGCGGGTACTGCAGATTGCCGTTATCCTGCGAAACCTCTCATTTGAGGAGGCCAACGTCAAGCTGCTGGCGGCCAACCGAACGTGCCTGCGCTTCCTTTTGCTCTGTGCCCACTGTAACCTCATCTCACTCCGACAGCTCGGACTTGACACGCTGGGCAACGTGGCTGCCGAGGTGAGTCTTTTAGCCCTTTTTTGTGACACAGAATACTGATCTGTCACCAGTGTATATTAAATAAGAATCTGCATGCCTCACTGTTGGGAAGAGATAGATATCTTTCCTGTATGTGTAAGGCATCAGCAAGTTTCAGTTTACATTGCTTTACCAACTTTGTACAAAAAATTTGATTAATGACACCACAACTATAAAACGATGGCAATAAATTTTGTCAGGATAAAAACGGCAACTATGGAGGAGAAAAGATAACTGTTTGAAATCTAATGTAATGGAATTGGGTCAGTTCTGTGATGTAGTACAAGTAAACTGTCAGTTGGTGAAAAGATGTTTCCAAATGTAGGTTACTGTGCTACATTGAAACATCCTGTCTCAAAACTTTTCTACTCCTGAGAAGTCAGTGGTGAATTGATCTCAACACATTGGCTTGTTGGCTAGAAAGAGCTTGTGAGGGTGGATCTTTAGATATTTTGTCGCGTCTTCCTTCAAAATCAGACAGACTCATGAATAAATAATGATCTCCTCTTACAAACAGACATGACTGTTGGAAATTACTATACCCACAATTACCTAAGAAATGAGGACTACGGCTGCCGGATATTTTGTCGTGTCCCTTCTCAGCAGTCTATTTGGAACATTTTTTTTTTTTTTTTTAATTTTAACATATTTTACAAAGATAGCTTTCACATTTCTGAACAGTAACTTGTGCTAAATCTTCATGTCCAACATAAAAACATGTCTAAATATGATAATGAGAAGTTCAAGGGAAATATTGGCTGTCACTGAATTGTTAGTAAATCCTTTTTTGCTTCTAAAATTGAATGATAACCAAATTTTGATGCCTCAACTTCTAGAATTATGTATTACTGGCTGATTAACTTCTTTACAAAAAGCTTGTGGGTTGGCAGAGGCTATGTACCCTCTATGCCAGGGGTAGGGAACCATGTGCCATGGAGAGCCGTGTGTATGCAGGTTTTCCTTCCAACCAAACACTTTCACTAGTGATTCCACTGATTAACACACCTTCAGCCACAGAAGAGTGTTAATCAGTGGAATCACCTGTTAAAGTGTTGCTGCTATTGCTGCTCTATGGTATCAGCACTCTATGTTTAAGTGTCACATGTCACACATTGTAATGTTAAGAATCTTGTGATTTGATTGTTGGGAATCCTTCTGTTCACAATATGATGTGGTACACCCACTTATTCTGACAGCCAATGACCATTAAAAATTGAAGTAAGGTAACTTTATTTGTGCCCGAGGGTAGATTTGGTTGCAGGTAAAAAAAAAAAAAAAAAAAAAGAGTAGGCTGCTTACACAGACGTAGATAACATTTAAGGGAATTGTATTGCAGTTTTATTTGGTCCTTGCACAGAATTTGTTCCTATTTCTGTCCAAAACTCACTTTTGAGATTTTTGAATGCCCTGATATTCAGTTTGGCCTTACTAGCCAACTCCATGTGCTTCAATAGACATTCATCTTTGATGAATTTGTAGTGAATTATTTTCATATGCTATTTATCCTTCATCAGAGCTCGACTCAGAGTTACGGTCCCTGATTGAATCAGGTTAGCCTTTTCTGTCACCCACCAAATGAGAGGGTGTTGAATGTAACATAACTTTTAGATATGATACTGTAAGGCCTTGTATTATCCTTTAGGTAACTAATGTAAGTCTTCATAAGTCTCTTTGGTTAGTCATTTGCCATGACTATTAATGAGTGATGATGAAAATGCAGAGAATTTTTCTTTCCCCTCCAGTGTGCCACTTTAACTTTAGCAGCAAGGTATGCTTAGTTTTGGTTGGGTGATTTAGGTTAGCGTAGTTTTGTCTCAGTGTTCTGGTTTCCATCATTGTAGTTTGAAGTGCATTCAGAAGTTTGTCATCAGCAGAGAAAGCAAAATAATAATAAAAAAAAAAAACTCTCCCAGTTTTGCAGAATTTTTTTACACTCACATTTGTTTTTACTTAAGAACAGTCAAAACTTATCCAACTAAAGGTAGTTCCTAAACTCCTCTCTATTTTTCACCGATAGACTGCTCTTCCTCTACTGTTTGTAACAACCACAGCCTTGTGTAACATTGCCTTTTTCACCATCTTCTGCTGATATTACAGTCGGTTATATTATCTCCAAACTGATTGATGGAAATGTGCCCTATCCCTGTTTGTTTTTTTGCAACATATCCACTGTTAACTTCAAATTTCCTCAACAGTTAAATGGAAATGCGATTTGTGTCATTGTTGTTTTAAGTGTGTCTCCTCAGTCTGCCGATAAAAACAATAAATTATACTGAAGAGGAAATTAAGTCTACTCTGAAAATTGTTAGCTTGTCAGCTGACTTGTTAGATTAAGTTGAAGATAATTTAATTTTTTTTTTTTTTTTACATGTAGCTTCAGCTGGATCCCGTTGACTTTCGGATGACCCATCTGATTTTTCACACCATCACCAAATGCTTGATGTCCAGGGACAGGTTTCTCAAAATGAGAGGTAAGAGTTTTGATGGGTTACAGCAGACTCGTTTTCATCAATCAGACATAGCTTATGCAATCCACCATCCTAAATAAATGTGCTTGTGTATCACCTTTTAGCCATGGAAATCCTGGGCAACCTCAGCAAAGCAGAAGACAATGGCGTGCTCATCTGCGAGTATGTGGACCAGGACTCGTACAGGGAGGTAATGATGCTCCTCACCCTGCCTGACCTCATGCTCCTCATGGCTTCCTTGGAGGTGCTGTACTTGTTGGCCCAGCTCGGAGAGATTCCCTGCAGCAAGATCGCCTCTGTCGACCATAGCATAGGTAGGAATCTTCTATTTTACCTGGTTTCTGCCCCAACCATCAACCATCATCCACCATCCATCGTGTGCTCTGTGGTCCTAATGATCTATGATGGGAAAATGTATTTGGTGTGACCTAGTAAACCTTGTCAACTTGATTAAAAAGGCCTTGAAATCTTGGTAGAATTTAGTTTTTCTGCCTGTGTACAAACCCTTAAGTATCACTCTGGACGCTCCATTCATGAAAAGCAAGTTCAGATAATGTTGTTTTCTTTGCTCATTAAGTATTTAGGTTTAGTGTAGACATTTTTGGTCTGCTAAAATCGATGTAATGTTTCTGCACTTCCACCTGTCGTCTCTGTGTTGAGTCTAGTGTGTTTTCTCTTTCTCCCTGATTAGACCTGTTAGTGAGGTTAGTGTCTGTTGACCTTCATACGTTTGGACCAGATGCCCTAACAGCAGTGCGGTTGATTGAGCATCAGGCCAACGCTGAACAGGCAGCCGAGGTTCGGCCACAGCTGGTAGAGCAGGTACCTGCAGCCGTGCAGGGGGCACCAGCACCTGGTAAGTGTCTGTGCATAGCTTTCGCTCTATGACATGAATTTTAATGTCATATTTAGTTTATTTAAGTAACTTTATATCAGTTCATTTGTGTATTTTTCATGGTTTATCAATACTTGTTTTTTTTCATCAGGAAATAGTTGCAGGTGTATTAAAACACATACACATACCTCGTCTTCGCTTAATTTGAACCTACAAAGAAAAATAAAAACTGTATTTTTATACTGAGTGTGGTCTACAAGAAACAAGAATAATTACTGAACAGTGTGATAGCCATGTCATAAATAACTCTAATGGCTGGCCCATTAAGGAGGGATGCACAGTAATATCGGCACAGTATTGGTTTGAAAGATATTTATATCATCGTAGTTTTGGTTTTCTCCTCTTTTTTTGAAGTTTCTTCTTTTTCAGTATGTAATAAATATAAATCTAGAAACTTGATTTGTACAGATAGTATTGACGCTGGTTCTTATTGGCTTCAAACCAAATCAGTTGTAGACACATGGGCAGGTCTGATATTGGCAAAAAATCCAATATGGAGCATTCCGAAAGGAAGCATTTATTTATCAGTTCAGATGGTCCTTTCCTGAAATGTTTTCTCTTCAACATGTACTTAAAGAATGGAAATGTTTATTAATACAAGCAGAAGATCAGCTTCCCTTATTTCTAGCATCGCCATCAGTATATGATAAAAAAGTGACCCTTTGTGGGGCTCGAACACACCTAACCTTGGGTCAGTGTGTCTGCTCACAGTTGTGCAGAGGACTATTTATGAAGTCATTTGTTTTCTGACATCTAGTGGACATCCTGGGGAGGACCAATGCTGGAAGTACATTGAATCAGAAGCCCTTTTTTTCTTGCAGAGAATTAGCCAAATTATTTAGAAATATTGATATTTTGGTTTTGCTTTTTTGTCTTGTGTCCTCAGTTACACGGGTCCCCGTTCAGTCAACACAACCACCACCCGGAATTGTTGAACTGGATGGAGAAAAATTTACACTTCAATGGTAAGATTCACTAGTCTCCAGGTGTCTAATACTCATTAATTTTATATCTATTGGTATTCTCTAATTTTGTGTCTGCAAAAAATATTTGTAATGAGCCTGTGATTGTGATGACAATGCAGGTGGCAGAATGTACCGTTCAGCCATTTGTCTTTATCAAAGTAACCAGTCTGTCCATGGTTTCTCAAACAGGTTAAACGCACATTTTGAGACAAACCCTGAGGGCTCGGTGTCCCGTTCAGAAATGTACTCGGAGTACCTGGCTACATGCAGCAAAATGGGGCGAAGTAATATTCTGAACTCCACTGGCTTCCTCAAATGTCTGCGGTCAGTACTGATTTCTCCTTTTTGTTATCCTTTTTATAATTTTGTAAATTATTTTTATATTTATATTGTACAGACAACTGGGTAATCTGTTCTGTCATCAGAGTTGAGATAAAAACTGGAAAAAAGGGTACTGACTGTTCAATATAGCATTGCAGGTTGATTGATCTTAGAGTTGTTGTTTTTTTAATCCATGATGTGCAATTATGACTGGGATTGTCAAAAAAAAAAAAAGCAAGTTAAAGATCTGAGGTTGTTGTCGTACAGTTGCATCATATGTTTTTGCCTGTGCAGGTAAGACTTGTCACAGAACTTTCTCCTCCTGTTGCCACAGGACTGTGTTTCCCAATCACACAATGCGACGGCAAGAGGAACCCAAGGCCAATGCCCAGGTTCATATTCTCCTGGTAGGGCTAAGGCGAAGGTCAATCCCCTTGCCCATCCAGCTGTACTACCAGCAGCCTCAGCAACAACAACAGAATCCAGGTGCAGCACCACCTCCGGCAGCTCGACATGAAGCCCCTGGAGACCCTCAGGCCCCGCCTCCAGGTAAAACAGAATTAACTACCATTCCAACAAATAAGACCTGCAAATGGCAGAAGTGCGCTTCATGAGAATGTACAGCTGCACAGTAAAATTTCTGTAGAAAGGACAGTATCAATGAGTTAACCCTAACCCATTGCAAATGGGACTGCCACAGTGGTAGTATCAGAACAAGTTCAGTATTTAAGATTGTGTTAACTCTATAACCCTTTATGTTTGTGACATAACTGAGTATAGTCCAAGAAAAAGTCAATTAATCTTCCACTGTAGGTAACAGTTTATGTAAATTGTTTGGCCATGTAAGTTTCTGACTGCATGTATATTCAGTTCAGTTTGTCAGAATGTTGGAAGCTAAAGAGCATTGGAGAAAGAGAAAAAACAAATTAAAACTGATTTTTGGTGAGTGATGTTGGGAGCCTTGCTGAGTGTGAAGCAAGTACCACAGGGACAGGGATGGCTGTACTAATTACAAAGGCAAACAAATTAAGGAAATGATCAAAGAAGACTTTACTTCAAGCTTCATCGGGAATTTGACAAGAAGGCAGCTACTGCTTAATGCAGAAGATGTCAGATGTCAAGATCAAGTTTTTTTTCTTAAATTTGATGTCTTCCATGGATGGATATATCTCACAGGGGCTGCTAAATCTGACATCATTCTTCATGGGCGAATTGATGAAAATGCTGCATGTCCTAGTTCAGTAATTCAATAATTTTTTATCAGATGTAAAAGAATGTTTTGTCTTCTAGACCTGCAAGATGGTACTGTTGAAGCACCCTCACAAGGTGCATATTTGCAATAGTCACCAGACTCGCTGTGTCAGAGGTCAATGAACTTAAGTCAGGCTACAACTCCTTGGCTGCTTGATGGATAATTTTCTGATCACTTAGATCTCATTTCCGAAGCGCTTGCATGTGAATGATATACAGGTTCTGCAAGCACATCGTGAACCATCAATCACTATCAGTTTGGATCAGTTTATCAGAGCACGGCTCAACCCCACTAAAGCAGTTGCAACCACACACTGCAATTAAGAAAAATCAGCAAAAGACACGTTACCAATTTACAGTGTTAACAAAGAAGACAAACAGTATATTTTACCATCACACTTTCATTTTTATCTCAATTTTCCATCCCCATCCAAAAACTGTGCTGGCAGCTTCCAACCTTGGACACATATGACAAGGTGTCTGAACTCTGCTGTCAACAATATACATGGAGGCTATCAAAGCTTTTATTGTCCACTGGTAACCTCCCTGGCATTATCATCTTCATTGTAAATAACCTTAAGATACGACATCCCATTGCCATTTTGACAACAGTTTCAACTTCTTTCAAACTTCTTTCCAGTGTTTGAATGAATTGGATTCAAATTAAGTAGTTATTCAGTAACTAAGGAGAGCTCGTTTCATAATGGAGTCTGTGCATGTGTGGCTTACCATTTGGATGAAACATTCCCTACAGTAATGAGAAGGCAATTTAGATTCTTCCAGAATTCATTTGCTTTTTCACGTCACAATGTACATACAGTAGAAGAAAATGGTAGGGGGGACAAATCCTAGTTTCAGTTTTTCCTAATAACGTGCAGCCCGTGGTCTAAAAAATTCATGATACAGACTGCTAGATAGATGACATTTAACATAACTGGACAACTAAAAAAAAAAAAATGAAAAGGTTATTCATTCATTGTCAAGTTTATTGCAGTACTTGCATCTGAATTGCTTCATGTAAGCATTTGCATTTTGTAATTCCCCTTTTGGGTAGTCCTAGTTACTTGCCCGAGTCGATTGTTACCGGCCCTCTGGTACATATTTATACATTTTCTATTTGCAGCATGAACTTCCTGATTGAGGAAGCAGCTGTTCATAAATCATGGTATTTTTAAGTAGACGTAAAAATACACCAATCACCAGTATTGTTCATCTGTAGGTCAAGATGATGAAAAGATTTTGAGAACTCCTAATATATGAAAACTAAAACTGTTTTTGCCTCTTGTGTCTTTGTGTTAATGGGTGTTCAGGCTTACCTCCTGGGAATCCCAATCTTGGACCACAGCTCATACGGGCACCGGGCCCCAGCCTCAGCACAGGTGGTGCAGTTCCATCCATGGCCTTCTCTGCACAGGAACCTCCCCATTCAAGCCACCCAACTGTTTCCCGTCACCCGGTGCCCCCGCACGTGCCTCCGCATTTACCACCAAATCCTCAGGCAGCAGTGACGCAGCAGCAAGTCCGATCTGGTCCAATGGTTCAGATTTCCACATCAGGATCAGACACCCAAAATCACAGTCCCCAGAACCTTGCTGCTCCAGCTCAGCAACACTCGCCCATGCTCCCGACAGGGGCACCTGTCACGCTATTTCAGCAGGTACCACAGGGCCACATACTTACCGCCAGGGTGCAAGGTGTGTGCCCCCCAATTACCCAGCACCCATCCTTGCCCCAAACCCCTCCCCTGTCTGGGCCTCAGGGCGGAGCTCCCCAGGTAGAGCCACAGTGTGGTGTTGCTGTATCAGCACCCTCCTCTTCCAACCAGGTAGGGGGTGGTCAAACATTAAGTAATGCAGGTGTGCCCAGTTCCACGGGGTCACGTGTCACATTTCAAAATATTGCACCCAAACCAGCGCCAAACCAGTCAGGTGGACCAGCAGCCACAATAGCCACTCCCAACCAGCAGCCTCAGCCCCAACAACAGGCCCAGAGTGTAGTAATAGTTAGCCCCAACCCTCAACAAAACCCAGCCTACACCCCTGCCATACACCAGATAGTTCTTGCCAACCCTTCCGCCATTCCTGGTGCCCAGACTATCCAGATAGCAGGGCAGCCTGGAGCTGCTTCCAGCCCCTGTCCACCTCCTGCCTCTCACTCGAGTACCCAGGTCCAGCCCAGTCAAACTGTCAGCCATGCACTGTCCATGAAACGGCACCAACAGCAGCAACCGCTCCAAATTATTTCCCAACCTCCTCCCTCTCAGCCTACCTCCACTGAGTCCAGCTTGATCAAACAGCTACTGCTTCCAAAACGAGGGCCTTCTACCCCAGGAGGAAAGCTAATTCTACCTGCTCCACAGGTGCCCCCTCCCAACAGCACGATAGCCCAGAGTCCACAGGTCATCTATCAGACAGGCTACAGCCCCCAAGGAACCTCTCCCCAGCCTCAGCAGCTCAATGTTCAGCTGGTACCCGGCCAGCTTCCTGCTGCCGGAGGCCCAGCTCTCCAAACAGTCCAGCTGTTGCCAGGTCAGCTCATTTCCACGAGTACCCCTGGGGCAGCTACCATCATCCAGGGCCCCACAGCAGCTGGACAAGTCACATTTACTGTGGTCCCCAACACTGGCTTCACCACTTCTACTGCAGCTGTTGCTGCTGTCAGCCATACTGCTGTGACCCCAGGTGTCCCTCCTCCATTCTCTACTGGAACGTTACCCCAACATGCCCCAGCACCTCCACCACCACCACCACCACCACCACCACCACTGCCAGCTCCCCTCAGAGGAGACAAGATAATTTGTCAGAAAGAGGAGGAGGCCAAGGATGCCACTGGGCTGCACATCCATGAGAGGAAGATAGAGGTGATGGAGAACTCCTCTTTGGCAGACGGAGACTCCACTAATGGCAAAACAAGTAATGGTGATGTTGCGGCAGGTGCCAAGCTGCTAAATGGTCGGAAGTGCATGGAGTCCAATCTACCTCCATACCACTCAGGGAACAGCCAGGGGGCACTAAATGGCCCAGCTATGGAGAGCCCCCCTACTAATGGGAAGCAGGCCCTCTCCCCTGGCCTGAATACCCCTTTGGAGGGCAACCCCGACCCCAAAAAGACTCTAGTCAATGGGGTGTGTGACTTTGATCGGGGTGACAGTGGTGGCAACTTTAACAAAAACATTCCAAATCACATCGCTTCCAAACAGTACTTTGGGAATGGGGAGGTAGTCCCTTCTGAGAAGAGTCACAGCTCAAATCCCCCTCTTCCTAGTCCTCCTCCCCCTCAGCAGGACACTGCCAAAGCCCTGCAGGCGGAGCGCTTGGCCAATGGACCCCAGGCAGTAGGCACAAGGCCGCCCTCGGAATTAACCAATGGACCTTTGGGGCCGGGCCATGCTGTGCCGGTGCTAAGGCAGCAACTGCTCCCCAATTCCTCCCTCCCCTCCACTGTCACTGTTACCTCCCAGAATCTTGCTGCCTCTCCTGCTAATGGAGTGGCCTCTGAGACTCGAGGCCTAAAGAGGCCAGCTGAGAATGAGGACCGCAGCACAGCAATGGCATCATCGGGGATCCCCAATAAAGTGGGAGTGAGGATCATAACCATCAGTGACCCCAACAACGCCGGCAGCAGTGCCACCATGGTGGCGGTGCCAGCAGGAACAGACCCAAGCACAGTAGCCAAAGTAGCAATAGAGAACGCCACTCAGCAGAGGAACTGCTCGCCCACACAGGCAGCTGGCTCAACGGTGAGTGGTTATAGGTTTGGTTCGTATTTAGTTGCATTTATCTGCAAGAACTTTTTGTGGTGGGCCTTCGTTGTTAGGTGCCCCACTGGGCTGAGTATTTGCACTACTGAAACCCATAATCTCACAAGTAAGATGATTGTAGTAGTCCCTGTAGTTTGCACTGAATCAAAACATTCATCCTCATTAGTGGTTGGTATTGATACAATTTTAAACTGGTCCACAGAAAGGATGAAACCAAAACCAAGCAAAACAGTATTTATGCAGAGCAGACATTTGGGCTCAGGCTTTTAACTAGGGGTCTCTTGTATGTTAAACTACAACAATAAGTTTGGAAATAAAGTTATGTGATTACATTACATTGTGTTAAAGTAATTTGCAAGATATGGAGAAAAAAAATGTTTGAAACAGGAAATAAATTTCACAATTTTTCTCATTTTAAATTAAATTCTTAAAATTCATCTCTCTCTCTCTATTGCTCTCTATCGCTCTATCCACACCTATACATGTGTGTTTATGTAAAATTATGAGGTATTTACATGTTTGTCTGTTTGAAGGAAAGGGCCTTAGGAGAAAACAACAGCAGCAAAACAAGTGAATGCAAGTCTCACACTTTAAAAAAAAGTCAGTTTGTGATGTAGCCATTTATTAATTCGTATTATTATCAGTATCCAAAGGTCTTTTGACAGAGGACATAGGACATGAATTCTGTAGTAGATTATTAAACTGTAATGTTATTATATTTTAGCTTCAAATTCATCGTCCAGGGCTCCAGACCACAGCCAAAATGGTTGCATATGTAGCCTTTTTTTGTGGAAGTGTACATTTGTTCAGGTGCATGATGATTACTATTTTGATAATATAGGAAGAACGTTGGACATTTCAGATGAAAGCAGTCCTTTTTTCCTTCACTAGCACAGCTTTTCTCCCCCTTCCTCTGTGTAACCATGTTCTGTCTGCGGCTGTGGCGCAAATTCACCTCCATCCTGCACAGCTGTGATTTCCACCAGTAGCATACAGCCGCAGTGCATTTTACCCACCCCGCTATGTTAACATGCTCAATTCTGCTGATTTGGTTGTTGTGTTGATTTATGTGTTTCTATCATGTGTACTTAGACTATATGTGACCTTTTCTGTTTAGCGGAGGTTTTAGTGTTGAGCACTGCACAGACATAAGAGAACAACTGACTGACTGATTTGTGAGATGCACATTTGGAAACAACTCATGACAGTCTCAAAGTGTACAGTTCAACCTTTACCATGATCTTGTGTTCAAAATGCAAACAAAACATGATACAAAGAAACACTGAATTACAATATTTGTAGAATTACAATGCTCAAGATTATTCATTGAAATGGCATTAAATTAAGGATTAAATCTGTGGATAAGCTTATCAGCTCAGCCCAACCAAATCAGTCATGTTTGTTAGGTCAAGTGGTGCATTGTTTCCTTGATGTGTATTTTTATTGTCAGAAATGTAAATTTGACAAGATTGTGGATTTACAAATGTTGTGCTTTCAGTGTGTTGGAAGTGTAACATATATTCAACAGTCACAGTGTGGCTGAACACATGTGTTTCCAACAAACGCTACAGGTTATTTTGCCGTGTGTTTTTTTAATGGCCGTGACTTTAAAGACAAGTGGTTTGTAAAAAAACAAAAACAAAAAACCCCCAAGTACAACTGAACTCAAAATCACAAGTAACAAACAAACTACAAATGGCGGTAATATGGCCTGGCAGGGTTCAGGTGTGAATTTTGGAGGTTAAGAAGGTGAGACCAGTTAAGATCATGTGGCTTTCACTGATACCCACCTCCTACAGCAACGCAGCTGAGAGAACAACCTCTGCTAGTAGACAAGTTGAGGTTACATCTCAGCAAACAAATGCTTATGATGCTTTATAATATCTGCTAATGGAAATACATTTAGCAAATGGAAGTAATGTTCGATTCAAGTTATAAGTTGTGCTGTTTGAGCAAAAATTTTAACTTTGGGAACCCTAAAGAATTGGTGTTATTTGAATATTTGTCCGTGCCTTCCACAGCCGACCATTACCCCGTCCCCACCCCCTGTATCTCAGCCTGCACCATCTGGTAACCACAGCCCACACCTCCCGACACAGCAAACCCCTGCAGCACCACCAGAGCAAAGCAGGAAAGCGGGGCAGAACTTTAAATGTCTGTGGCAGTCTTGTAAACGGTACGTCCAGGGACCCTCATTAATACTTAAAGTTCAGTGCTGAATATTGAACACAGCTGTCTATCTGTGACCCTGTTGCGCTGCCTCTGATGTGCCTTGTGTTCCTTCCTCCAGGTGGTTTGAAACGCCATCTCAGGTGTTTTACCACGCAGCAACACAACATGGTGGAAAAGATGTGTACGGTGGTCACTGTCAATGGGAAGGTTGTGAACCTTTTCCCCGACAGAGACTGTCCTTCATTACGCATCTACAGGTAAGACACACTCCTCTCCTGTGACTGATACACAAGCAGGTTACATAATAGAAAAAAAGAATAAAGCTGCATTTGGACTGCAGATCCGCGAGGTCCTGAGTTGTTTTGGAATGTGTGTAAATGAGAATTATGCGACTGCCCTTCTGCTATTCATTCAGGTCCTGTTCAGGTTTAATTTTCCCCGTGTTGCCACTAGGTTGGTTGGGCAAACATACAGATACAATTGACTCTGTCTGCAGGTGGGCAGGCCTTGTGTATCCTGTTCGCTGCACTAGTTACTCCTCTGCTCTATTAGGGCCTTTTTGGGTGGCAGGATGGTGGTGCGATCCTTCCATGCACTGCTTCCCCCTGGTGAATCTCCTCAGGATCAGACAAAAAGATGCAGCAGACAACTACAAACAGAGCATATAAATGTCTTGAACAAATACTTCTCCCACCATTCTATTACAACCCTTTCTTCATCACGTCTTGTCTTGAACATTATCGCATGTTAACGTTAGGAATTTCTAGGCTCATCAATTCTTAATATTATTGTGTTTAAAATTATTTGAAAACAGAATAATAAAGTATGCTAGAGGTCATCATTCTTTGCAATGTTTCCAGTCATATACATCTCTTAATCTGTTCTTTTTGTTTCAGGATAAGCACTGTTCTCGAGAGGCTTTGCTGGCTGGACTCAAGCTGGAGGAACAGCAGGCCCAAAGTCCCAATCAGACTTCTTCCCAGTATGTGCTTTTGCTCTCACTCTTGAAATGGGATCAATTTTAAAATTGTCACTTAACGTGAATGGAACCAAAGTCTAGAAGGTGCCAGAAGCCCCAAAATTCTGAAGTTTGACTTTTGTTAAAAATTCATTTCTTGATGTCAGCTCATCATGATCAGGATGAACAGTCTAACTAGTAATTTGAGAAAAAAAAAAAAAGTAAATGAATGATATTAATGTGTGATCTGTATTCATGATGTGTTGTGAAGGACTCCGCCAGCGTCAGGCAGCACTCCAGCACCACGAGCACCGAAAGCAATTGTCAATCATCCGAGTGCAGCTCTCATGGCCCTACGCAGAGGCTCTCGAAATTTGGTCTTCAGGGACTTCACAGTGAGTAGAACCATTTTAACATTTTTTGCCCAGTCTCACCCAGAAAATTCTTCTTAAAGTGATAACTGTTTTGTTTTTTGTTTTTTTTTAAGTGGGGTTGTGTGAGGTAATCAATCAAAGGTTGAGTCTTACCTTCAGCACTAGTGGGCCAGCGCATGTTTATGAAACGGCAGAAAATCTGATATCAAGCATTGTGCTGCTGGGAACGAGCCTGGAAAAAAAAGTGCTTCATCCACCAATGAGCACCCACCTAAAAAAAAAATTATTGTTTGTCACAATTTCACTTTTTTTTTTTTTTTTAAACATCAGACGGCTATTTCACACCCTGCACTGTAATACTCTTGAGTAGCATGTATTAGCTGTTTGCTACTGTAGCGTTACTATAGATTATAACCTCATACAACCCCCCTTCAAAAAACAATCACCGCAATCCATTTAAACACACACACACATTTGCCTGACCTTAAGAGTTCTACATTGGCTAAGGTGGACTTGAGCTCTTCAAAAGAACTGTTTGACTGAAAGGAAACAAAAGAATGTAAAGACAGATTAATCTAGTTGCTGCTAAAAAGGGACGATGCAGTGTTTGTGTCAAGTGTAATATTCTCCAAAACCAAATGGTGTAATTTTGTCTTTGTTTATCCTTCTAGGATGAGAAAGAGGGACCAGTGACCAAACACATAAGACTAACTGCTGCCTTAACATTAAAGAACATCGCCAAGCACTCTGACTGTGGTCGCATGTAAGTGTCCTGCAGGCTGTATTGAGGGTTGAGTTCACCCTAAGTTTAAGGTGATGTGGTTGCTTGTAGTCATGTTCAACCATCAACATAACTTTCTGCTCTTGCCTAACAGGTTGGTAAAGAGGCATGAGACGCACCTCTCCGTGCTTGCACTAAGTAACATGGAGGTTTCCACCACGCTCGCCAAATGCCTTTATGAACTGACACGCTCGCTCCAGCAGGCTTAATGCCAAAAGGACAACCTCTCCAACCCCTCGTCCCTCTTCGGAGATGAGAGGAGAAACGCCACCGGTGAGCTGTAGCGGGTCTGCAGGGAAGCAGAGGGCAGGAACCAGAATGAAGACCCTCCTTCTGCCGTGCCTGCCACCCCCAACCCCTGACTCATCCTCAGCTCCTTCCTCACCAACCTGTGTTCAAGTCCCCACCCTCCCCCCACCCCCCACACACACAAACTGCCACGGGGTCTTCCACCAGCTGCCCACCAGGGGGAGCGCTTTCCGACTGCTTCCCCAAGGGACTCCACCAACAAAACCCCAAACACGAGCACATTTTGTCAAAAAAAAATTTTTTGTCTTTTTGTTGTTGTTGTTGTTTTTTTTTTTTTTTCTTTTTGTCCCACAAATCGATGTGTGCGTTGGAGTGTGTGGCAACAGACTGAAGACTACGGGTGGGTGGGGGAAGAGGGCAGGGCTATTGTAGGCGTCCCACAGGGTTGGGTGGTGAAGGACTCAGCTGGTAACTGGCGCAGAGAAAATTTTTTTTCTTTAGAAACTTGGTAGCTTGGTTTTCTTACTTGAGTCAATATATTTTCACTTATTTATTATTGAAATGAATACCATTACAATTAATGAAAAAGAATCTTGTAAATATGTTGTGAATATATATAAAGAAGATCCTCTTTCATGCTGATGCAGCCACTGGAGAACTTGCTCTGTGGCATAATAGAAGCATTACTTTGGTAGGATTGAATAAAGTAGTATGTTTTTTTTTTTTGTTGTTGGTTTTTTTTTTTTTTTTTTTTTTGGTTTGTTTGCTTTTTTATGATCCCTGGTCACTTGTATCTAATGTGATTCTATACTCAGCAGTGGATGAATGTACTTAAAAACCTGTAAATAATTCTGCAAAGGTACTGATGCTGTAAAGCTTAGGGAGGGGGAAAAACAGTTTTTTGTGGAACTGTGACATTTTTTGTATAATACCTTGTAGAACTCATTTTGCTGGCTGAAAGAGTATGGAATAATATATCTCATGTCATTTTGTAGAAAAAAAAATATTGAAGGTATTCTCTCCCTTCCTATTCCCTCACATACCTTCCCCTTCAACACGCGCACACACACACACACACACACAGACACACACAAGTAACATATATCCACTGTAAGCGTTTTGTCATTGTACGGGCACAGTGCGCGTACCAAAATTTTTTTGTATTTGTAAATTGGTTTAAATACATGGAGTTTTTATACAGGTTTTCTCCTGTGTTCTTTGCTTTACGTGCAGGTATAATATTTTCTTCACTACTTTTTTCTATCTTAATATAGTGTGGAGTTTTATTGTACTATTTTTTCATTCTTAATACCATGCCACATTCCGGCTCACGTCCTCAGACTGTCCTCTCTACCGTGTGTTGTGTAACATTTATGACTGCCTGTCGTATTAGCATCTGACCAGGGCAACCCAACCATCCTCATTTCTGCAGTGTCAGTAGGATGTGTGACTATACATAGACCTAACAGTCTGTTAGAGATTGGCTTTATTTACTTTGGTGACTGTTTATAGTTTTTAAATAAAACACTGAACATTTTGCTTTGGTTTTATGCTTCTGTTTCATTGTTTCCCCTTTTTTCTTAACAATTTTTCCCAGTATATGCAGTCCAATCCACTGAAAGTACTGGTGCCACCAAAAAAAAAAACTTAAAATTCAAATACAATTTTTAAAAAGTACCGGTACACATCCACTTAGTCAGTCATGACTCTGGAACAGTACATTTTGCAGTTGAGGATGTGTGTACTTGTAAAAAAAAAAAAAAATTCTTGAAGGCACAGACAACCCCAAAAAATGAAACTAGGTGCTGGACAGCAGCACAAGCACAGAATTTAAAAAGTAGAGTCCGCATACAACATACTGCACCTGATGGTCTTAATGTGATGTATAGAGCACAAACCCTTTCTCTGACACCACACTAACTCTATTGGAAGCAGTATCTACTGTTTGGGACTTTACATTTCTAACTTTTTTTCTTTTCTGGTATCTTGGTATTCCTTAGTTGAAATCACCATTCCAGATTTTATGTTCACAAAAAGTGCATAAAATAAAAAAATTTTAAAAAGATTTTCTGGTTTTCCTTTGTTACTTCAGTGTCTATCTCAAATGGCATTTTCAGCATCTTACAGAAACATTCCAACTTTTTGGGAAAACAATTACTATCCATCACCCCAACGGCCAGACAAGAAGGTGGACACCCTTTTTTCCTCATTAGATGCAGTAGAGCAAGAGACCAGCTCACTGCTAGTTGGCTGACCTCAATGAATGGTACTGGAGGTGAGATGTTGGCATCGGTTTGTTAAAATTAACCAAACACACTTTCCCTTGATGATAAAATAATTTTAAATTACAAGATATTTTAATTTTAGAGTCAGATACATAGCAAGACCCATTCTCCAAACTCAGTACAGTTTTTAAAGGTAAGTAACACAACAAAGTCATTATTTCACTTCATATACTGTATCATAATTATATTAACTTCTCCAAAGCACTGTTTTGTTCCCGTACAAAGAATCAGCTTTATTTTGAAAGTAATGATGTACTGCGTTTTAATTATAGCTTGACTTGTTGTGATTATCGCCCCTAAATGTGACCGCCAGAGGGCAGTAAAAGTCTACATAGCAGTGACTTGTGTCGACTTGGCCTGAAGAAGTTACTTCCTATATTTTCCCCTCAGCTCTACGTTTATTTAGGATTGTTGTTCAGATTACATATTTTTTTACTTTTAGTCCCGTTTTTTTAATAAAAAGTATTCGAGTACGGTGTTTGGCGAATAAAACTTTGTTATTTCCTCATGTGTGAGCCATACATTGGGATAACTCGCGTTCTCTGTAATGTCCGGTAGCTCCTATAGGAGACGCCATTTGCACAAAATCTTAGCCAGACTGCGAGACATGTGGCTGAGACTTTTGGAAATCTGCGCTCCGATTCTAGGAAGAAACAAGTATCGCATAGTTCGACTCGCCAGCATTTCACAGCAAGAGTTTGGACCCTTAAGCAGTTTAATAGGTGACACAAGCCACAGCAGAATTTAAGAGGTGAGTAACGGCTGCTGCAGCTCGCTAACTAATGCTAACTGCTAACGAGTTGAAACGACGTAAGCAGGTGCTGTTGTTCAAAGTAGCTAGTTAGCTTCGAGCTAAATTCGAGCTGAGCTTGCTACTAGCCCGTTAGCTAACCTATGACCTTCACTGTAATCTTACCGGCTAATATTAGACACTATTTACAAAGGATAGTTTCTGTAATAATACCAGATAGCTAGCTCTCAGGTCATTGTGTTTTTAGCTAGCAATAGCTGCATTGCTAACCAACAGTAGCCCCATTGGCACCGTCGTGTTGGCACTGGTTTACGAAGTTCGTGCTAATTTGTGTTCCTTCAGGAGCCAGGCCGTGTTGGCACAAAGCTTAAAGTAGTTACGTTACATGCCTGTCAACGTATTTGCAGTCTCATTATGGTCATACCATCTAATGTGGCTGGATAATTCGCATTTAAGCTAAATGATTGATTAAGACTTTGAGGTACAGAAGTTAGCTGGGAGCTGAGCAAACGGAACACACTCCTGATATGACAGTTGGGGGACGTGTGAGATTGATAGCCCGTGTTGACTTGTTTTTCACAGCAAATGGAAGCGTGCTTTTTTTCCCCCAATAACACCGAACTTTCCTCTGCCTAAGAACCAGGTTTTACTTTGACAAACCGTAAGCTCATCATGATTTAAACGGTCAAAATGGTGGGATCAGATTTAAAATTCAGGCTAATAGCGAGGGCAAGTCTGTTGTCATACTTAAGTACCATAGATTAAAAAACACAAACAACTACTTATTAGGTTTCGAAGGTTATCAGATTCGTATTCTTCCAAGCAATCACGCCATGTTAGCTGTAAATACTTTCACACTAGTTTCTGTCACTTTTGCTATATGATTCTGTATTTATCTTGGAAATCATTCTTCTTCACTTTTTGGTAATTATTATGTTCTGAATTGTGTTATTTGCTTCACTAGAGATAATGTATGAAATGCTCCTATTATCATGGTGACTAAAATTAGTTATAATAGTTTTACAGCAGTACTGTCAAAATTATTTAAGGCACTTGAACTGAAGTCATTTAATCAAAGTTTGGATTGCAAATTAATTCAGCATAACCATGCATGTTTGTATATATGCAGATTAATAGTGATCATAAAAATCAATTACAATTTTAGGTGTTGCTCCCTCCCATGTAAGTCAAGCTTCCCCTAGCACCAAGAATAACCATGCGTTTCACATCCACAAAAGTACCAGTTTTTAATGTGCAAGACACTACAAATCCTCAAACACTGAAAACTGCTCTCTTTTTTGTCACAAAAATATTTTGTTGAAGGACAAGGGAATAGCAAGTTTTTGACATCTTTTCATGGTGTGCTTTCACTGTTTGATATTGGATTTTATGTGAATATCTGATATGCTGACATTTTACAACTTACTGTGGCCTAAAGGCCATTTGTATGATTATTAATATTTTGTGTGGACGAAAATACACATATTATTATTGTTGTTGTTGTTATTATTATTATTGCATCATATGTTCATGAACGAAGGAAAGATTTGCTCATTGGATCAGTACAATATATTAAATCACAAATACCTTCAGATACTGCTGATGTGCAGATATTCTCATGCATCCCTACAGAGAAGTTGTATTATTAGTGGCTCACTGGATCGTACTAGAGACGTTAAAGTGTGTGAACTTGGGAAGGGAGCTGCACTTGTACAGCATCTGCTGGTTTTTCCCCTTCCTGCTTTCAGTCAGGAGCAAGATTTTCTGTTGCTGATGTCATGACACATAGGCACAGATCACTTTGGTAATACTATTGATCCCTTGCTTCCAGCCCTGCTTTGTACCTGAGGTGTTAAACTTCATTCTCTGAAGCCGACGGAAAGGGGGGCCCCTTGTTGCATCATCAAATCTTGAAAATTGCACATCAGAACTTGATCCAGTTACATACATTTTACTATTACCTACACCACCCTCACCTTGACCTGTCACTAAATCCCACTTCCACTTGTTTTCACTGATGCAGGTTGAATCTGTATGCATGTGTCTGGGAGACTGTTGCTAACTTTGGGTGATGTCACTGAATATTGTTAATGAAATGGTGATCTTAACTGTTGAGGATTTATTGTGGTTTCTCTTGAAGCTGATAACCATTTTGCTCTCAATGCAGGCTGCAGCAGAAATTATTTTCTAAATGCAGGGCTGAGGAATTTTGAAAATATATCCAGTTGTGATTATTTGAACTGTTACTGAAACCACCATCTGATCCACAATATAAAGGGAATTAATATTTTTGTTATTATTGACATTTGAATAGAAAAAATATATTGACCTGATATTGATGAGATTTTTGTTGAGATTGTTCCAAATAGGGCTGGGCAATTAATCAAATTTTAATCGTCATCGCGATATCAAAATGTGCAATTAACACATCGCAAAAGTAATGTGTCCACGATGAGAAGTTCATTTTCACATGCTGCGAGAATAAACCAATCAACTGCGACGTTGTTAAATCAGCCGCGCGTACGGCCCCCAACATTAATTGGTAGTGTGGTGTCAGCTACATACGGCGTGTGTAGTGATAGCGGACCCTAGCAAGCTAATGGAGCCGAGGGCAGGCGCATTACGTGGATGATGGCTGAAGACGAAGATGCAGAGAAAACTAGCGAGCGTGAGGAAAATGAGGTGGACCTAGTGGCGAAAAAAAATAGCTCCTCACTCATTTGGAGCTATTTTGGGTTCAAACAAGACGACGTCGTACAAGCCCAGGTACTGTGTAAAACATGGGGCGGTCTTGGCAACTACGAGGGGAAACACGACCAATCTTCATCAACACCTGAAACACCACCCAAAAGAACTGCACAAACAATTCAAAGACAGCCAAGGCGCAAAACAGCCAACAACACAGAGTCCGCATGTGAGTTTAGCGATCGCGACTCCGCAGCCACTAGTTTGCCCTCGGAGAGCAAGCTGATGGCATTGGCAGGTCTCGATCTTTATAATGGGAGAAATGTTCAATTTGCCAGTTGCAATGTTTATTTTATTGATGTTTCTCCTAGATATTTTTTTAGTTAGTCTTGGAAATTGTTTGAATTTGCCAACCGTCAGGTTTGAGCCTTGTGCATTTGCAATATGCAATATGTTAAAACAGAAAGATATGCTTTAATGTACTGTAGCTAATATGTACTCTTTGATATTTCATAAAAAAAAATATATATATATACATTTATCGCAGGTGATATCATCGTAATATTGAACGGTGTAATCGCACATTGCATGTTTTCCTGATATCGCCCAGCCCAAGTTCCAAAGAAGTCTGTAGAATACCACTGGCAGGCTGGGATCTCTCTGTGGCATCCCAATACTTCATGTATAATGGTAGTTTGACACAAATTTTGGCATTAGCACATATTGCACCGTCTGCAATTTTGAACCACATTGCTAATGGTATAAAATTTTGATTTCATGTTCAATCCTAGCTAAAGGTACCATTCTAAAATTGGTCACATTGCAAAATGTGTTATTTTTCACATCATTCATCTCATAAGAAAAAAGGGGATCAGGATAATATTGCTTATTAAAAGAATGACGCTGCCTGACAGGTTGTAAGTGATTTTCTGATGATCAGATTTCAGCAAAGATGTGCATATATGTTTTATAAAAAAAAAATAGATACAGTTTTGAGTTGATGACTAGATTAAAAAAATGCTGTTAGTCTTAAAGAAAACTAAAACTGGACCAATATGGCTACAATGTGGATTTTAATTTGTTGAAAGTGATGAACCAAAAACGTCTATTGCGTCTATTCTCGTTTATTGTTTCTTTCACCCCACATTAAAATAAGGTGTATCCGTGATCCTTTTATTAAATGATAAATATAGTACATGCAGGGCAGCTGATAATGGCAATGCAAACACTAATTCTTCAGAACACATCTGGCAGAAAGGCAAAAAAGATGCCGACGTGTCACCCATGTATTTTTAAACTTGGTAAAGCATGCCAGCCTGGTATCACTGCTCTGACAAAACTTATATTTTATGGTAAAATTCAATAGAGTGGTGTTGTGATGAGTCTTAAAACCCTGAAATAAATTAGCATTGTTAGACATTCATTCCTCACACTTAGTAATGTAAGAGGGATTTTTGAAGGGTTTTTAGTTAAATGCCTAAAATAAGGTCACACACTTAAGGTATTTAAATGTTTTGGTCTACATGTCCCACAGAATAGAATACCCCAGTAGTTACAGAACTTGGGAATTTAGAAGCATTTATGCATTTTAAAAGGGATGGTTGTTAAGTGCTATCAAGTGGCTAAATAAGACTACAAAAGTTATCATGACGACTGTGGAAGTGAGAAGCTGTGGTGATGTTGAGCCATGCATCCACGCAGGGCCCAGTCCAGGAATTTGGGGGCCCCAAGCAAAATGGACGTAATATAGCAGATATAAACATTCTGCTTTCTGAGAATTAGACAGACGCACCTGATGCTTTTAAGATAGTGAAGAGCTGGTGAATGTTCCACATCGTAGGTTATTCCTGCATTTAGATTATCACGGTAGAATAGCTAGCATAGCAGAGAACCTATGCCACCTGTGTTAGGGTTTTGCAATGTCATGTCATTAAATATGATAAAAAGTGAATCTGGAATAGATCTGTGTTTTCCTTATGCTGTTAAAATAATATATTACAGTGTGTAGCCATATTATCCGCCTGTTCGGGGAAAAAAAGTTGCACTAGCTTTTTCTAGTTCATTACGAGCATTAACTGTCAGGCAGGTGGCAAATATAAACATTACCTATATTTGTTGCAAGCCTACCTGTTGCTAAATTACACCATTTGTACAAGATTCGTAACGTAGGACTTATTTTTCCAATGTAAATTATCACTTACAGCTGTCTTATGTTTTTCTTTTCTTCCTCTTCCTTTCACGTCTTTCTTTTCTGCCTTCCTGATGGATAACTCCGCTTCATGATTGCAGATTTTTCATATTGTGCCAGCTGCTGGAATCACCAACCTGGCTGGCTGGCTACCGTCAGCAACTGTATTGCGAAACCAAAAGTGTCAGACTTTTTGCTCATTGCAGGGCTTATTTAGCACTTAGATGCTAACTTCCAGGTTCACTTACAAAAACACATCATCCATACGACACTCTATTCCAATCTGGTGTTTGATTTAGTATAAAATCCTTTCGTAAAAATTTGTACAGACCTCAGCAGAGTACTAATATAACATTTTATGAAAATTATGATTCATCAATTTAAAAATTAAAGTTCCTAAGTACATTTTGTTTCTAAATTTTGTTGTGGGTCAGTGGTTCCAAAATTTTCGCACTCCTCCTGCACCCCCTGAGACATTGTACCTTGTGCAATGTACCTCATCTACTTAAGCCAGCCAACTGTCATAGGATATTACATTTTGGAAGCCTGCTACAGTAAGCAAGTGTAATAAACATTAAAAGGTCCTATTATATTCTGACATGACATGATAGTGTTTGCTCTCTATTCAGCCTCATAAAACATCTTATATTTCAACAATTAAACAGACAATTTTGGTTGGAGGTTTTTGAGAGGATAGTAGAGATTTTTGGGTGCACCCCAATGCAAATGTGTGTACCCCTGAGGTTATGGTATACCCCTGGTATGGGAAACATGGCTGAAGAGGATTCTAGTCATTTTTGTACAGGCTTGTGGGAGCAGCCCTATGAATGTGTCAGCGGCATACTGAGTGACCAAGAGTGTGTCTCCTCGTTATTGAAACGCACATGAGCACCACTGACGCCTTGAATCAGATGATGGGAAATAGTCTTGTTTCACTCCTTACATGGGTAAATCATTTTGAGGTTTGTTGCTGCTGGTCTGAATGTCTCTGTAGTGGTTAAACATGAGATGTTGCGCTCCTGCGACAGGGACAGCTGAACTAACTAGCGAGCCTTGGCGTTTAACTGCTGAATGTAAGGCCAGCAAAATGTCAGCATCATCTAGATTTCCTCAGATTGAATCAGGAAACTGATCAGTTCTGCCGTTTCACACTTCCTGGAAATAACTGTTAAATATTGACTATTTTAAAGCAAAATGTGGTTGATCATATTATCATTTCATCACAATTACCCCTCAACAGAATATCCAGTGGGCACTGGTATTTTATTGTTTTACAGTATGTTGTTGCAGTTATTAAATTGAATTGCTTCCTCATGGGATTTACATAGTTATTTGCTCCATCAGTGTGTCCTCCTACTGTGCTTTAACTAGAATGATCATTATGTAAATGCGTGTTTCATTGTTGATGTGTATGTAGAAGCATCAGATTATAAATTTAAGTCCATCCCTTCAGTTTCCCTTTTTATTTACTCAGGCACACACAGTGGTTATGGTATCAACTAAAACTGCATACACATAGTAATGGTTACACATAATACACAGGTAGTGCTAAAAAATATCCATCAACACAAATTGCAACTTTCACATGTAGACATCTGTCCTTTAAGTGCAGGTATCTAAGATTATTTTCTGAATTTTTTGGCAACATAGACCAGTAATTCCAGAATAACCTTTCACTCAAATGTAAACTAAGGGATCTGAGAGATAACTAGATTTCTGCACCTCCTCTGGACTATGTTTCTGATGTTTTCAGCCTTGGATAAATCTCACTATGATGCAAGACTATGACCAATTACACTTCACTTCAGTAAAGTGATACATCACCTCATCAGGATGACTATTGTGAATGTTATGCATGTTGCGAGCGATTGTCAACATCCAGGTGAAGTTGCTCATGTCATGCACAGGGAGTAGCTGGTTGCCTCTTACTCTACCTAATGCTGGTCTTTTTTTGTTGTTTTGTTTGTTGTTGGGTTAAAAGTACAACTGTGAAAAAATTGCTGAAAAATCTTGTAAGTGGCGGGAAAAGAGTTAGTGCATATACAGCTAGGTTTAGAATCAATGTGTCAAATGGGGGACCATTGAATGCTAGGGAACCTCTGTGACTCAAGCAATAGAAGGTAACTTAGTCACTGATGAAGCAAACTGTACTTGTCTCAATTCAGGGAAACAATTGACATAAAGATGAGAAACATGGGAGGGATTCTTAGGCAACCAGAGATTGGAATGTCTGATTGTCTGATGAAGAGCAGTTTTGATTTAAATGTCACCCTGGTGCATTAAATCAATTAAATTCAATTGAACTTTTGAAGCCCTGCAGTGTGCAAGCACATTTTGTTTTTGTCATCTGGTGAATGTTTTCTTGTTTTCGGCTAAGAAAGTGCCCACACTTTAAATGTGAGTACACTCTCCGATCAAGATGTCTGTGTAGGTTCTCATTCATCCAGGTCATAGTAGATCGAAGCGAAGGAAAATCTGGTCAACTGGACGGAAGTTTATCTTGAAAAAATTTTCAAGATAAACTTACGTCCAGTTGACCAGATTTTACTTTGCTTTGATCTCCGATCAATGTTCAAGAGCAACCAACTGCTGGAGACAAAGTTATGTGCACTGGAGGAATGGTTATTATGAGTGCGCAGCTTTAAACAGTGAAATCTTATTTTTCCTCTCCTTGTCCTCTATTTTAGTGGTGATCAGGACAGCCCAGGGCTGGACATGACTGGAGCTGGAAGTGGTGAGACTTTGAACATGCAGCAATCATTTTTTCATTGTTTGGTAAATGCTCAGATGCATGAACGATGTAACCCATCAGGATCTATATGTCTTTGCAGGTTAACTTGGATGAAAAAAGAAAACTTTTTCTGTCCTCAAATATCAGAACTGATTCATAAATTATATGACATTGTGTTTGTGTATTTCTCCTGCATCTGTAGGTGGGCAGGGCCCCCCTGATGGGACAGATGCTGAGGAGGCAGAAAAGTGTCCTATCTGCCTGGGCATCCTGGCTGGTGGCGAGCTTGCTGTGCCTGACAGCTGCTCCCATGTCTTCTGCCTCAGATGCCTCCTCACATGGGCCGAGGTGACAGTTAATGTAGCTCCGTCACATTTAATATACCATGGAATTTGTGTTATCATACCAGTTTAGTACCAAGTCGATATTTGTCCACTTTAGATTTAAAAGCTGGTTTCATCATGTTTTGGCTGTTATTTAGAACTTGTGCTGGTGACTTTTAGCAATTGTTAAGGATGACCTTTCATGTTCTTCCTGTCATCACATTTAGAAAGCCTTTGTAGTACTTGACTGGTTTGGTACATTTTTTTAAGGCCATTACTGATATTGTCTTTACACCAATAAACATAAATAAAGCTAACAATGGCTGTAAGGCCTTCCCCCAGAACGAACTTATTACTGGTTTGAAAAAAGTCAATGACTGGCATGAATTGTTGTCTACTTGCTGTTATCATGCTAAATTTTTGTTTATCTTCCAAACTGCAGATGGTACCTTCTTGCCCAGTGGACAGAAGACCATTCAGTAATGTTTACAGATGGGACGGTAATCTTCGCTGTCTGCAGGTCAGTCAGATTTCTTAGGAATAGGTTATTTTCCATTTTTTTGTCATTCAGTATTCATTATTCAATTATAAATGTTATAAACGTAGCAAGGCATTCTCTCACAAATTACATAACCTAGAGATTCATTCTGAGAGGGGACTTTGGTTTCATGTCTCATTTCGAACATCAGGTTTCGAGCCAATATCTCAACTGCCACCATGAATATGAAGACTACCAAAGCATTTCAATTTAATCTTGATGTAATGTTCAAACCTTCACTATTAGTATTGTTGTGTCAGCTTGACTGAACTGTCGCAAAATTTTGGCCTCTTAAAGGCTAGCACAAGAAGTTGATTTTGTGTCTGTGTCTTAGCTGGGCCATCGGTCAAAGACACACATCAGCTGTATGAGAAACATGCACACCCTGGTGTGGCACAAAGGTTATTCAAGGCTTTGGTCATTCAACCTGACCACAGACTTTGGTCTGCATGACTTAATTTCCCCTTGCACCCGCTGTCAAGTACTTTGCAAAAGCATGTCTTAATGTTGAATGAAACCGTTATAATTTTTTTGCTCTTTTCCATATTGTTGTAAGGTTCCAGTGAGGAAGCAGGTGACTCAACCTGAAGAGAGTTGCTTCTGTAGAAACCCTGAACACAAAGTCTGTCTCAAGTAAGTGTTCACTGGAACCTATTGTTGACACATAAGCCAATCATGTTATGAGCTTTTGAGTGAATGATCTATGAAATCAGCAAATCAAGAACAATTTCTTTTCTTTTCCAGAAGAAAGCCTGGGAGGAGGTTAAGACTACAAAAGGCAGAGAGGACAGCTGATTATAAAGCAAAAGGACTGGTCAGGAAATGTATGTTCAAAACCTTCAATTTTACCTGACTAACAAACATTCCATTTCATATGGATCTTTTCTTCCAAACCTCTGAGTCCAGCTCTGGCCTGCTACACACAGACCTGAAAGACATAAGCTAGACTCACCTGGGTTGTGAGCCCTACTGGCATCTCACTTTGTATAAACGTTAGACTGAGACTAGACTACTGGGACCTCCCGTTTTTTCACCAAAAAAACAGGATTTAGTTGGCTACACAATGTGCTGCTACATTTAAGCTAACACTAGCTTACAGAGAGGACTGCCATCTTTAGTAGTAACTGAGTAACTCTTGTCCAGACAGGAAGCATCATGATCTTCAGTTTCCATTGCCACTACAAGCACATATGCCCATACTGAGCTTGGCCCACTCAGGCAGAAAAATTGTGGAGGATGGACATGTTCAATTTTGCTGCATATGTGTTTTGGGTGAAGGGAAAGTATTCTGTTGATGAAACTCTGGATGAAGTGAACTTCAGATAACTTCATGAACTTCAGATAAGTGGAAGGATGAATCTCCAGTCACAAGAGTGTCCTCTTTTTACACAGCATTTGTCACACTGGATGTGTGAAGCTGATTGACAAGCATCTGTTGGTTTGTCTTCAAGTGTGAACCCTCTTGGAAGGCATTGGGGTGCTCCCTATCAGGGGACTTGAACCATTTGTTGCACTGCAGAGACAGTGAAGGTGATGGTGAAGGACATTTACACTGTACCCCTCTTGGTCTTCTCCATGCTCTTTCATTTGTTTTTACCTATGGGCTACCTTCCTCCATGATGCACACAGTACTGATGTACCTATATATTAGCAGGTAATGTGTGTGTTCACTCTCTGTCACACATGTTGGGGCATGAAGAGCCCCTTCCTGCTTTTTGTCTTATCGGACTGTATTTGGTTGGTGTCAATTGCCCAGGCTATCTCTTGCTCTGTGGTGCCACTACGGTGCATATGGGGTTCTGTGATGCATCACCATGGCTGACTATGAATGCAGCAGCATACTGGTTTCATGGCATTCTATGGTATGGCCATTGACTGACATCGTACTTTGCACATTAGTCTATTTAAATTCTTGGGGAAAATGCAGCTGGATGGAGGTTCTTACCCACAGGTGTATCATTCTTTTTTTCCCTCAACCCTTGTTTTCAGATTGGAGAGATTTTAACATACTCCAATCGCATGGCGTGATGTTTCAATTATAATGAAATAGATCGTTTTTTTTTTTTGTACTATAATTTCCATTTCTACAAGTATTGGCGTAGTCTTCATTTGGAAAAAATACTATTTCGAAGCCAAATATCCAGGCCTCCTCAGGGTTAAATACACTAGAGGAATACATCTAGACTGAAAGAATCGGAAGTTACAGTTTATAACTTGCATTTCTCAGCAATTTTTAATTGTCTGTAAATGTCTCTTCCAGGTTATGATGATGACCCATCCTCACTGAACAGAAAAAAGGTGTAGTAGTGATTTCCTTTTGCTGTTTCCATTGTGTACATGTTAAATGCCACATTGTTTGTTGAATTTAATCATTTTTCTGTTCTAATCAGTGTTTGATGTGTTTTATTAAGGTGAGAGGAACAGGGTGCTGTGCTTGGTCATCTTCTCCCTTTGTCTCATTAATGACTACTTCGACACAGGACATGTAAGTCAGGTTTCTCTTTGATGAGTAATTATATGACAAATATGGATGTGTTTTTTAGGGTTTCTACTTGATGAAACAGCAATTATCTTAATTTTTTTTTTAATCTGAAGATTTAAATATTTTCTGCACCTGTTACTCACAGAACTGTTTGCCAGTTTGTCAAATTCCAAGAAGTGTTTATATTTTTATAATTTAAAGTATGGGTTTAAAGATAGACTGATGCACTGACATTTCGTGGGTTCGTTGTGGCTACACTGACTTGAACAACTTTCTTTGGAAAGAAGCTGGATGGTAATTGTTGATAAAGACTTGGTGTATTGATGCATGTCACAATGATGTGCATAATTGTCATTTTTCCCCCAAGCCAGGCTAGAAACATGTCAGGGGCTTACTGACAGACTGACTTACTAAGTGAGCAAGTGACTGACTCCCCACTGTCCCCCACTGTTGCAACACACGTGTTGGGACCGGCTCCGCAGTTGTCTAGAAAGCAGAATTTCAAAAGGCTTTGCAAGTGTTGAATTAAAAGTCAGATAAGAGTTCAAATATCAGAACAGCGTATGAGGGGGAAAATTACAATCAACTAAAAGCAACACAAGGAGCCTATGCCAACTGTTCACATAGATAGATAGAAGTTTCATCAGCAGAAGAGGAAAAAATAAGTCCCATTTCATTCATTAATACACCTGTGAGGACTGCCAGCATCTCAGCAGATGGAAGTCTACTGGAGGAAATATGACTGTTCAGCTCACAGTTTAACCAAAAGATGCTCTATTTGTGTTGCGGCGCTGTGGCCTTCTACAGGTGTTTAGAGGAGCAGAATGCTCTTTGATCTTCTGCTGTGACATTGCCAGTGTTTTCACGAACATATGATAAGCTGTTCTACATGATCTGTATCGATACAGGGTCATTTACAGACATCAGTTTGTTTGATCAAATGAATGTAGAAAGCCATAGAGTAGTTTAAGGGATATGATACAGAGATTTTCCTAATTAAATCTTTAGTTATTTAGAAATTTATCTCGATGTCTTGATCTGGACGTCCAGTTACATATCATTATCAGTCAAGGGTTTTGTTGGTCATGCAGTAATAAGGTATGCAGGGGTAATTTAAAATAAAAGCAGAAGGGGGGGGGGGTGGTCGGAACAATAAAAATGGGTATGTTCTCTTGAGTGTTCCTAACAAAATGTTCTGCCAAAGATGTTTGATGAACCTGTAGTATCTTTCTGAGCTGTTCACATGATCTGATGTTGTGATAATAAGTCATAATATGTTATCTGATGAGGCAGCTTCTTCAACAACATGCCATTGATTTCTTGATGTTCTGCAGCCGCCTTGTGGCAGAAAACAGTACAGCAGTAAAATGGCAGCACCCTCTAAGCCATTCAGCATAATTTTTAATCAGATAGAAATACCGTATGCCAGAGTGAAACATCAAAAATTTGATTCTGGCTTTGAGCTATATCAGGATGTGTATTGAATCATTGATGCACAACCACTAATATAATGCCGTTAAACACTGTAAATGTAAATCATCTTGTTTTGGAGTGACTGTAGCTTCATTTTATGATTCAAACCATCTGGATTAAGGATTATTTTCGAATTCAAAACTTGAATGGTGAAAATTAAAATTTTGGAGGGTCCCTCAAAAATAACAAATTTTCATCCTTGTGCAGTACAGAGGCTGCGTGGGAGATGGAGGACATTGCATATGAGTTGAAACAGTGCAAACCCCGGGTGCAAAATTGCCCGTGGCTTTCTTCTACTGCAGTCATCACTGCAAATAGCACCTCAAGGTAATAAAATATTGGCTTGTATACTGATCTTGTTGCTGTTCTTTTGTTTTAATTCTTTTGTGAGCAACCCTTCTAATGCTATGTTCTCACCAAACAAGTTGGAAGTTTTTTTTGTCCACATTTTGATATCGCAGTAGAATTTTGATTGAAGAACATTTTGTCCATTTCCTTCATTTTACATTTGAGTAAATGTTGCAAAGGGTTGAGCCTCAGACCTAACCTAAGACTTTCTCAAAGTGGATGGAAGCTAAATTTTGGGAAGGTCATGTCTGTACTGGAGCCTCTAAAGATCTGCAATTCTTGCGTGATTTTTGTGAATCCAGCTTACTTTAAGGATAACATGTTCTGGGCAAACATAAGGGAGAGTGTATTTATCAGTGCGGAGCGACAGGATCCCAGTCAACCCATTGTAAGGGAGTGCAATTTACAGCACATTTTTATGTCTTGTAATATATACTGCTTTTGTGGTATAAAACTACCTGTGTCTCAATAGTAGATTGTGGCTGTATCATGTCCCTCTATCAAAGAGTGGGTGTAGACCCAACTGTAATTGTTATTGCATCCTGTTAGTTTTGTGAATGATGTATGATGTATGCAATTTCAGTCTCATACATTGGAATAAAACATAACGGCAAAGTGCTAAAAATACAAATATAATGATTAATTGTTCTTACTGCTTTAGTCATTGAGCTTATATCTGACAACGATTCATCTTTTCTTTGGTTAATAGGCAGAGTTTCCACCTTAATAATGGGAACCCCTTTATGTTTGAACTCTCATCATTTCCCTCCGTGTCTGGTTCACTGCTTGGGTCTGGCCATTTTGGTGAGTAATAAGTCACATGTCACTTTTTGTTGCTAATATCTTTTCTGAAGTACCGTAAATTCCGGACGATAGAGCGCAACGTTATATAAGCTGCAGATGCTTATTTTAGGGAAAAAAATCAACTTTGAACACGTATAAGCCGCAACGGTAAATCAGCCGCGGTGCACGGTGGAAGCACCTCGGCCGCCCGTTCTCTGCGTGTTGACCCAGTCTTCCAGAGTGTTTTCAAGTTCGGGCCATCTGCTATTATGACCTCTGAAAGCTTTTGTAGTCTTTTTGCATTGGGTCAGTTCGTCATGTTGCCGCCTCCAGCGTCTCACCATCGATTCGTTTATGCCAAACTTACGTGCTGCAGCTCTATTTCCATCTGCCACCGCCAGATTGATTGCCTTTAACTTGAAAGCTGCATCATAAGCATTCCTTCTTCTGCTCTCCATCTTGAGGGTGAGTACAAATGACTGAAAATATCGTGTGATGCTCTTTTTACACTGCACCGCGGCATGGACTGGACGCTCCAAGTACAGTACTTAGAGAAATTACCATAACATTTGGCCAGGAATTTCCCTAAGTACGGTACTTGGAGCTACCATCAGGAACAATAGGGAATTACTGCCCGCTGCCGCTGCCCGCCACACCCCAGGGTGAAGGTAAAATCCTCGTATAAGACGCACCGGAGTATAAGCCACAGGGCATGAAGCGTCGAAAAAAAGTCACGGCTTATAGTCCAGAATTTACGGTAATAGTTTTATTGTTGTTTGTGGGATTGTGGCAGATGTCACAATTGTTATAATACTTTGGCAGTACTGAATTCCAATTCTTGTCATTGTAAGATAATCGAAACCCCCTGTGCCAAAGGGTTAAAGTCATAGATGGTTGTCCTCCCCATGGACAAAGCATGGAACAAGGTGCACTCTTATTCCCCTTTAAGAGGCTAAATTAATTCCGCTGAAAAATGGAGATTAAAGTCAGCTCAAAGTCTGAGATCAGAGCCAATGATTAAATAAAGAACTGTCACTGTTTGACGTCTATGTCCAGCATGATAGAAAGGAGGATATCTGCTAAACACTTATTCAATTTCATGGTTATTTAAAGACAGGTGAATTAAAGATAAAGTTTTCTTAAAACAATAGCTATTAGATATTGCCGACTGTATCTTTATTGTCTAACATTGTCTTCTTTTCCAGTGTTTCAGGGTGTTGTCTGTGCCATCACTTGTCCAAAAGGAGGAGAGAAACGAGGCGGCCGCGCATCAACCTCCAAAGCTCCCACCAAAAAAGAGTCTCTACCATCCAGACGAACCGGACGCAGCAGTAAAACCCAGGAGGAGACTCCTGCATCAAACCAGTCATCTCCACCACAATCCAGTGCATCAGACTCTGACTCATCCACTAACCAGTCCTCCAATCCAGATAGGGCTTCTCAGGTGCCAGCAAAAAGGAAGGGTAAGCGGGTAACAAACCGTAAGGCGAGTGGAAAACGGAAAGCCACAACACGAAAAAAAAGCTCCCCTGAGTTGGTTAGCAGCCCAGTAGTGAGTGAGGAGGAAGATGGTGATCAGGGTGACGACACCGACAAGGAGGAAGAAGACGAACCTGCAGTGGAGCAGGAGGTGAACAACTTGGAGCAGCAGCATTCTGATTCAGAAAGAAGTCTAACAGGAGAAGATTGTTTAAATTCTGCTGACTGGCAAAGCAGTGCAGAACCTTTAAGCAGTGACATGGGGCAGGATAGTAATGAGATGGAGGAACAATCTAATGAACAAGAACTGAAAGCAGAAGAGAGAGACCCATACTGTCCCTCAGACTCACCACCAAAAAGCCCCAGTTCATCCTCAGAGGGTCAACAGAGCACAAGGGAGGAGGATCAGCATGCCGGCTCCTTTTCCTTTGGAGAAACTGTGAAAAGCTCACCATCCCCCTGCGACTTGGGGGATAAACTGCTGGAGAACCTTATGTCTCACTTCTGCGAGGAACAAACTGATAAAATGGAGATTCTTGCAGGATCAGAAGAAGCCATCAATGAGGAATCATTCGGCGATGTGAAGACAGAACAGTATGAAAACTCTCAAGCTGATTCTCCCCATGCTGAACAGTCAGAGGAAAATGTAGCTGTCAAAGAGCCTAAAGCTTTAGAGGACACTGATACAAAATTACTTGGATCAGAGGAGTCTCCAGTAGTTGACAGTTCAGGGGAAGGCAACAAGGACAGTCCATCCAAAGATGACACTAATGTTGTGCCTATGGACTGCAGTTCACCCATGAGTGAGCATGGTCACGAGCCCATTTTGGAACTGTCGAAAGAGAATGCTGCCCCAGCTGCTGCAGAAACTTTTGCAACTGAAAGCCTGGTTGCTAAGGATGAGAGCACCAAAGACCAAGGGGAAAGAGAAAGGAGTGAGGAGAGGAAGAATGGCAGGCAACGGCGCTCTCGCTTCCACTCCCCGACATCCACTTGGTCACCTAAGAGGGACTCTAAACGAGAAACATCCAGGCGCTCACGCTCACACTCTAGAGAGCGTGACAGCAGCCCACCCTCCAGCCGCTCATCCCGCGCTCGAAGCAGAGATAGGGACAGGGACCGAGATTATTCCAGGAGGGATAGGAGTCGTGAGAGAAGAAGGCGACGATCCAGGAGTCGCTCCAGATCCAGATCACGGTCTCGTTCTAGATCTCGATCAAGAACAAGGTCTTATAGATGGGGGTCCAGCCCTGAACGGCCAGCCTCAAGAGAGCTTTCTCCCCAGAGGAAAGACAGAAGGGGTGGATGGCGGTCAGGGCAGGGCAGTGGAACTGGTGGTGATGGACATAGGTATCATGGAGGCGCTGGCCGCTTTGAAAATGGTGTCCCTACAGAAACATCACCTGATCCTGACTGGGTTACTGAAAAGACTCGTAGTGAAGCTGAGGGCAGGAGCCGAGACTCGAGGTTCACAGGCAACCCACGCTGGGAAGACCGTGGGAACAGGGGAGAGTCAAGGGGTCGTGGGGGACGTGGAGGTTTTGAACGTGGCCAGGGCAGTGGCAACCGTAGCTTCTACAACCAGCAGGAGGAGGCTGCTGAGAACCGCTGGCAGCCCAGAAACAATTTCTCAGGTACTGGAAATAATTCAGGGAATGATGCATACAGCCGCTTCAATGAGAATCGAGGTGGTGGCCGGAGGAAAGAGTCTGAGCCGGGCGACTCCATGCTTGACCGGTCAGGCTGGTCATCGGCATCCAGCTGGGCTGTCAGGAGGACGCTACCTGCAGACGTTCAGGATTATTACTCCAAGAGGGGTAGAGGAGGACCAGGAGGCTGGAACCGACCAGAAGAGGGACAAGTGGCAGCAGGTTAAAATCGTTGTCTCACTGCATTTGTGAAAATAGGACTTCTTTGTATAACTATACATATTAACTGTAAAACATTACTGCTTCAAATTATTGAAATGGAAATAAAATTAAAAATGAAGACCTTTTTCCTTCAAGATATCCAGAATGGTTATATCTGTAGTCATTAACATATATTTGTATAGTTGTATAGTATTTCAATAGTCTTTTTTTTTTTTTTTAATAAAGGACTTTTATTCATTTTATGGATTTATTAAAAAAATCGAAGCCATTACCACGTTCTGTGAGGTATTTTAGTACTCAGCATACCTGCAGTCAATAAATAAGTCTTCCAATATGTTGGTCTTAACAAATGAAACTTCTGACAGTTTCTTGACCTTTAATTTTTTTCTTCTCCAGATCCCCCTAAAAGTGAACCTTGTGCCCAGACTGTCCCGGGCAATGCTCCAGTTCCTGTGATGAACATGATGCCTCCGCCTCCTCCTCAGCTGAATGTTCTTCACCATCACTACCCCATGCAGGGCCCTCGAGGACCCCTGCCGGTCAGCTTGCAGCCTGCAGCTCCGTACGGCATGCCTCCTCAGGTTCCTGTGCACCTCCACCCTGCTGTGCCACTGCTTCAGGTGCCTGCTGTTGGCGCCCAAGGCCTCCCACCCCCTCCCCCACCACCACCACCCATGCTGCAAGGCAGCCAGACAGCAGTAGTTCAGTCTGATGGCCACACAACACAGGTATGATGCACAAGGCAGAATGACTACTGAGAATGTAAAGAGACCGATCTACCAGATTGATTGAAATGAACAAAATTGACCAGTTACCCAAATTTAAGAACTTGTAGCTGGTCAGTCACACCTGTTGAACTTTTTCAATCCTTCCTCCTGTCATTAGATGACGAGTACCATGGTGGGTTATGGAAAACCTGGCCTGCTTCCAACCCCAACCAAAGCAGGTGTTGCAGCGACCCAGGGCCAGCAAGCAGTCAGCCAGGTGCTACCATCCTCAACAACTCAGCCTGCTCAGCACAACAAGGCTCAAGCGGACAGCTCCAAAAAAGAAAAGGTAACTTTGATGCCACCCTTTCATTAAAAGTCACATGAACACAGAGTCTGATCTATTCTCCGTCCCCCAGAAACAACAGATCCAAGAGAAAGCGATAAATGAAGTGAAGACAGCCATCAAACCATTTTACCAAAAGAAGGAAATCACCAAGGAGGAGTACAAGGAGATTGTTCGCAAAGCTGTTGAGAAGGTAATACAATCATTACATGAACACTTTCTCAAACCAGCAGTCAGCTCAGCTCATCTTGTTTAACAAACAACATTGTGGGTATTCACTGGCCATCGTGCAGTCATTTCATTAGGTAAACTATGCCTTTTGGGCAAATTGATGGCTGCCTTTTTCCAAATCCCCAGTGTTTTAAGAAATGGCATCAAACTCTGAGGTAACTAGTTAATGGTAACCTGCATGCTGGAAACGGCAGGTTTAACCACAATTTGGAGCACAAGACATGCCGGGTTGTTTGATTAATAAAGGGAAGTTACTTGCTGAGCTTCTGCGCAGTTTTTGGAATCCGTCAATTTGGGGGGGGGGGGGGGGTACACCATTTTCAGCTTCTTTGCATGTGCGTAAATTTAGTATGAATTCTTTTTTTTTTTGATTCTAGCAATTTTTTTTCCCTCTCAGGTATGTCACAGCAAGAGTGGTGAAGTGAACTCGAGTAAGGTGGCCAACCTGGTGAAGGCCTATGTGGACAAATACAAACATGCACGCAAGAAGTGAACTCCCACCTGGTTGTGGCGTGGCAATGCCCTCTCAGACCCATTCAGCTGCTCAAGTGCAATTTCTTCAAGCTGGAATCTGGCCTCCAGACTCAAAGATGATGGAGAGCCTACACTTTCTTTTTTTTGATATCTCTACCTTTTATTGAATGATGAAGATTTTTTTCTATAGATTTTGATATTTTGTTAGAAAAAAAGAATTACCCAATCATAAATTGTAATGCAAGAGCCCTTTATTTTGCATAGAACACGACTTGCAGAACTACTGTAAGGAGAGCAGGGTAGCTAACTGACGTCGGCTCATTGTGGAGAGAATCTGCCAGGCTGCTGACTGGTACAGTGAATTTCTCCTTCATGGCATCCTGATTGCTTCGCTTATTAAAATAATGTCAATGTTCTTTTTAAAAAAAATATATAATATTTCAGATCAAAGCCTAGTTTAAGAAATGCATTGTCTTTTTTTAATCTCAGTGGCCCAATGATTGTGATTGTTATCAGGGCCCTGATTGCTTGAGGAGACACAGTAGGATGGCCAATCAGCAGTGAGTGTGTTATGTAAGGTGAAGGTCCTGGGGGTAGGGATCAAGTGATCCCCACCCCCATCCTGAATGTGTAATAAATGTTGATGTGTGAACATGAACTGTGCGAAGTATCCAGAGAGTAGTGAAATAAAGTAGCTGCTTCCTGATGTGCTGTTTCTTCGTCCGAGAGATGACTGGGAGGAAGGAAGTCATCTATTGTGAGGACATGTTCATTGGTTCTCTATCTCTGTAGTTGGGTTCTCTGCTCTTCTTCACCTTTTAAAACAATGTTTAGTTGTTGGCAACTGTTATCTTGAAGATTCATAAAAAGCTTTGAAATTCCTGAGTGGAAAATTCACTGATGTATTTTATGTTATCCCATTTAAGGCATTTTATCAAAACTCATGGAAAGGAGGGGAACATGTCTAAAGATGTCAGTACACTGTTGAGCAGAAAATTCAAAGTAACATTTACTGGATGTACACTGAGGTGGAGCGGTTTTAAATGTATGTCAGAAAGAAGATAACTTCCAGTTCTGCTGCTTTATTTTTCTCTTAGGGGGTCACTTTTTAATCTCTCAATGGAGATCCCTCTCTGCTGGGTTTCCTTGTTTACACTGGGTCGCAGAGCTGGTGTCAAGTGTTAGCATAACATGCTAACAGCATCAACTCAATGTTGAGGGAAAAAGTATGAGAGAGATTATACACTGACCGGGGGCAGGAAAACTATGCCATTAACATAATATTGCTCCATGCATGTTTAGATAAATAACACTAAATAAAACAACTCATCAGTTTGAGGATTGGATATATTTGTGTTGTGTGCACAATTCAGTTTTGCTCTCCGTTGGTGGTCACATTTGTAATGCAGATTGAAGTTCAGTACTTTGTCAATTTCCCCTCTGAACAAGCTGATTTTATTCTCACATGTTGACTCCTACAAGATCAACGATCCTCACATGATATCCTCATGACATAAGAATGCTGGGAAATTTGACCTTTTGTCGAGTAATGATGTCCGTTCCCTCTTTTGACCACCAGGGAGCACCCTTGTCAAGGAGAAAGTCCCAGAGGGAAACCTTTAATTCAAACCTATCGGGCTGGAGTCCCTGTCAATGAGATCATAGAATGATTATAAATTAACAACTCAGGGCGTCTTAAAAGTTATAAGTTGTGTATTCAAGCTGTAATGAGACGGACTGAAAAAAAATAGAATTTTTGTTTTTATATACTATACGCTTCTGTAAAATCATTGTCAGGACATGGAAGCCAAGTGAGGCCATACTTCAGGCCATTTTGAGGATGATGTAAAAACTGGATAGTTTCTCATTATCATGAGAAAAATTATCTTTTGTGTCTTGATAATGAGATGACATATCGTCATCACAAGATAACCGCACAAAAAAATAATTTGAAGTAAAGCCTCTCAGCTTTCAAGGAAATCTTCCACCCTCTAACCAATTTTTGATGGTTCCAAACTGACAATTTCTATTAGTTTTCATGAAGGCCCCTAGTGTTCAGTCTTGATATGGTAAATAGTTTGAACTACAATTGAGCAGATGCTTGAAAGATGCTGTTAGCTAAATTTTTTTTTTTTTAATAGACATTCTATTGTTTGTACCAACAACTGAGTTTTCTTCACATGCAAAATGTTCTTCTGAACCACAGAGCCCTCTAAAATTTCTCTTCAGGTCCCATTCCCTGAATAGTTTTTTTTAACTTTTTTTTTTTTTGGACACATTCAACAAAAATGAAACCTTATAATGGGCCGTTTGTCAGCAAGTCCTACCTTTTTCAAACAGAAAACAAATTATGTAAACAGTAAGACTGAATTAAGTACAGAACACTTGGATCAGCTGGATAATGAAACTGAAGTGTTTAAATCTGATCGTTTAGGTTTTTAATAAAAGTTGAATATATTTTTAGGTTGGTATTTTTGTTGGTATTTTATTTAGATTGTTTTCAGATGATGGATTATACTAATTATTGTAAGAACAACACATCCATTATTTTTGATATATTTAAATTAGGGATACAGAGAGGGTTATTTTCTCAAAATTGATACAATATATTTTTTACAAATTAAACCCAAATAAACTGAAATAAAAGACGAAACACAACCACAAAAAATATATGTAAGTATTTGAGGGCCCATGTCCTCATAAAGCACAATCACAAGCACTACCATGTTGAGAGGAAGCTGACGCGGGACACACAAACACTGACAGGCCATATTATAGTTTATCTTTGATTTTAATTGGACAGTAATTACAGGATATACATAATGTTTCATTGAAACAAGAGTGTAACACTGGCGGGCAAAGCCCTCTTTGCTCCTGAGGTCAAGGGATGGCTGACGTTCTCAAAATGTGCGTAAATAAACATGTACTGATCCGGCGCGGGGGGGGGGGGGGGGGGGGGTGTTCAAAACCACCGCAACTGCATCTGTGGCTTCCACATGTTACATTTTACCCAGAATGAACCCGGTTGGATCATTCAGCCAGTCTTAACAGGGATAAACAGCTGAAGCTTCAATTTATCTGAGCAAATTTACTATTACAAATTTACAACTTGGGGTATTTGTTTTTTGTTTTACAGCTCCAATGTATTGTTAAAAAAAAAGTTAAAACAAAAAAAAAAGCATATATACAGTTGAACTCAATAGATATATATACATATATATATATACATACAATATTATATAAATATAGTAAAATAGATTAAATTACATTGATTTCACGGTCTTCCATAAATAGATGTTGGACAATAACAGTTTTGTGACGTGTTAAGTTAATTTTGGAAGCACAGTGCACCGCCAGATGTACACAGATGTGCACTTGACGGCTGAGAAGTCTGCATCAAGCACTCAGGGTCTAAACGGCGAAACATTTCTGTAAGCAGAAAACTGTGCAACTGTCCGTAAAAACACTCTAGGTATTGTGACAGACACTCTCCTTAGCTTTTTCACTTTGACATGTTTGGTTGTCGGTCTTAAGAGCTTTACCTGACGTCTAAGGGTTTGTTTTTTTCTTTTAAATGCAAGTTTAACAGGTACATTACAACCACTGCATGTGGTCAAATTCAAAGTATTCTCCCATAAAGAAAAAGATTTAAGTTTCCCCCTCCCCTGCATGGGGAAGTGGAACCGGAGGCTCGGCAGCCTCCAGGTCTCGAAGAAGTAGTGTCGTCGCTGCGCACGCTAGTCCAACAAGATCTTCAGCAGGTTATAACAAGAAAATACAGTTTTGAAAGAGTCCTCACGTGAGATACTCTGCAGCTCCCAGTGTTGGCTTTGAAAAGGCAGGTTCTGTTGTCTTACACTGTTTTTACAAGGAAAGCTGACGCAATAAGCAAGGTCACAAAGCCTTGTTACAAAATACTGAAAAGGCGGTGTAGTTGGGCCTTGCCTGTGAAAACTGACAAGTCTGGGGTTTTCTTTTTCTTTCATAAGTGTGCTGAAGGTTAAGTGCTTTTCAATATACAAATATGCTTTACAAATACATATTCGGCAAAGTAAAATTGAAAAAAAAAAGTTGGAAGGAACTTAATCGTCTTTGAGAAGGATTAACGTTCAAGTCTGTTGCCTCGTATCAGTCTTCAGGAGGTTCACATACTTGTCTCAGCAGGTTTTGTAGTTGCTGAACTTTGAGGTGACAGCCACACTTTCACATACATAAAACCGTACCTGAGTGTAAGCTGCGTTTTGAACTCTTGAAGACTTTTAGGTCATCTTTGATTTGAGGCACCTTCAATGTATTTGTTTTCAGCTGTACCAAACTACAAAAACAATAAAAACATTTTAAAAAAAACGAAGAAAAAAAGACAACGAACATATAGTAAAAAGCAAACCAAAAAAAAAAAAACCCAACAAAACAAGTAGAACACCATCTTTTTGGTGTAAAACAGCATACTGTACAAAGTTCGGATACATTCACTTGGAATGGCGTGGTCTTGTTGCTCAGGAAGTTAAAAGCCGAGCATCAAGTGAGTTCTTGTGTTTTTCTTCTTTTACAATAGGTTGCGATCTTTGTTGGTTGCGCGGCTGCAGTCCAACGCTGAGAGCCTCCGTACCATGTGGGTGAAGCTTAGTGTCCGTCGGGGTGTCCGTCTGAGCTGTTTGAGGCATTGTGGATCCAGTCTAGAATGATGAGGCTCATGCTGCCGATCATGACCAGGAATCCGCACAGCAGGAAAGCAGTGGCCTGGAGGGAGGGGAAGACATTTTTACATTTAGCTAACATGTTGCACCACATGTCAGGCAACACCCAGAAAAACCCTAAATAGTTGTGTCAAAACTGTTATTTTGGTATGAATGCAAATAACCTCGAAATAATTTATGAATTGGTGACTAGTAGAGATGCTAAAAGGCTTAGGAGAGAAGCTGGTTTCTTTATGCTTCACTAAACCAACCACCTCCTGGCTCTGTGTTACATTGGAAAGGACAAACATGAAGGTTGGAGCGGTATTGATTTCAATTCATGTTGATTTTCCAACACCCATCAATCAGCAAATATCCAGTGAATTAATTTGCCAATTATTTGTTTAAAATGGTGCGCAGATAAATAAGCCAATTCTCCACCATGGGAGGAAGAATGAATCCTCACCCCAATCTTTTGCACAGACTTCATGGTTTCCTTCTTGACCAGTTTGATGTAGAAAGCAGAAGGCAAGATGAAGATGAGCATGGCAGCAGCAGATGCACCTGGGGAGGGAAAGAAAGAAGCATTTTAGGTGTCAAGATTTCTATGAGTGATGCTTTTTGCATCAAACACATTAAGTCCAGACACTCACCAATGAAACCGAAAATGTCTCTGATGGTGGGCACAAAGATGACAAGGGCGTTGGTGCCGGCCAGCAGGCACACCGTGATGATGGTGTGGCGGATCCAGCTGAAGTTCTTGGAGGCGCCGACAAGCTGGTTGACGGATGTACGGATCTACAGAGAGGGACGGATGGAAAAGGAGGATCTAAATTAAACTTGAAAAAAACAAAAGGGATGAATACGAGCTCATTCTCCGTGACACTTACAGGGAAAAGAACCACAGGGACAGTGAGGGTGACAGCGGTCAGCACAGCCAGGCGCACAATGAGCAGGAGCACGTCAGCTTTGTAAACCTTGGAGTAGGTGTGCAGCAGCTCAGGCTCCACGTGGACTGTGTGGACGGACAGAAGAAACCAGGTGAGGTTTGATTCACAAACACTAAAACACAGTCGGTTTCTTAACTGCAAAATTTCAGACACAACAGGGTTAATAAACAGAAAAGTTATGAGTTTAGAATTTATGGACTTAATCAGTGAATACACACAAAGCATTTTCTTCTTCTTTTTTTTTTAATCGGACCATAATAAACTAAACACAAAAATATAGCCTTTCTAAACCATTTGGAGGAGGTAGCTAATGGAAGCACTGCCAAATCTGCTCTACCCCTGCCTGCAGAGGGCGCTCAAAGCACAAAGAGTGAAGAATAAATTGGGTTCATTGGGAGAATTAGACAGAATAGTCACTGATAGGGTTGCCAACCGTCCCGTATTAGCCGGGACACCCCATATTTGAGCTAAAAGAGGCGCATCCCAAATACGGGGCGTCCCGGCTAAGACGGGACGGTTGGCAACCCTAGTCATCGATGGCAAAAAAGCCTCTGGCCAAAGCTTGTAAGATTAAAAACGAGAATGTTTCTGACAATCTAAACTTTATAAAATTTCTAATAGAGATTGTGTTGTATGAGTTTATGCTGTAAACACAGACCTGATCCTGAAACTACTTGGTTCGTAGGTATTAGCCAGTGTGCTCACTACAAAACAGCCAATATATCTATCTTACAAATCCTCATTGATGCGTGAACATAGCTAAAACTAGTTAGAGTAGCCTCTTTAGCTACGTAGCGCCAACGAGTCCAATAGCGTTAAAAAAAAAAAAAAGAAAAGAAAAAGAAGCTGATGCTAAAAATTTTGTTTGGCTACATCGATATGCTAACGCACAAGCAATGACCAATTCTACCAAAAATAGTCTCGAAGAACAAATTATCAAAAGGTTGAGATTATAAGCGTCGCTTGAGCTTTGTCGTTCTAGCAGAGGATGATTTAAAGGCTTTAACAAGAACAATAATTCTCCATTAGTGCAAAAAATACGATTTTTAGCGTAAACTTAAATACTTGATTATCCTCGTAGTGTAGCATGTCTTTCTTATAACTCTTTCAAGTGATGGCACGATTTAGACCACTTTTGTTTGCAAAGGAGACGGTAGATCGCTACGAGACAACCGAAACTTCCTGGTGGCTTTTGTCTGTGCCAGACCCCCGTATCTACGCGGAGCCAGCAGGCTGGGATCTTTAACAATGCCTTTTCTCACTGTTTTGCTGTTACATAATCAGCTGGGTAACTGGCTGTTCATTCACCCCACTCTGACAAACAGAAAAAAAAAAATAGACATGGTGGCACACTAGTCAACTGCATCAGGTGTGTCCTTTCACACCGTTGCATAACAGGCCGACAGCCCCATTCTATGCATTTTGTTCCCCAGGAAGATAAACGTGTTTATTTAGTTGTATATTGAAAACAGATCCCCTCAAATTCTGTGTTTCTGGCGCTGGGCGTCAAACTGTGACATGAACTAAAGTTGAAAATGTATTTAATCCCAGCTGGAGAAGCCTGAACGGCTGCTTACAACAATACATTCATTTTTACACCTGAAAAATTGAAGACACTCACTGTTGAAGGTCAGATATCCAAAGAGGGCAGCCAACAGGTACATGATGAACATGGCGAGGAAGGACACGTTGGCAACACCCTGCATCCTTCTGCGGGAACGGCTGTTTGGGTGAGAGGGAGAGTGATGTTTAATTTTGACATCAGGACAGAGTGATAACAAAGCAGCTGGTAAGAAAACAGCTGCACTCACTTTTTGAGCTCCTCATACATGGGCAGGATAGCGGGATGGCACACAAAGGCGAAGGTCAGGATGGGAACAGCGTAGACAGTCTGGGAGGGGAAAAAAAGAGAGGAGATTTCAGTTTGGAACTAAACATCCCAGGAGTTTGAGAACACTCAATCATCCAGATGGCTGCATCTCAGTCAGCCTCACCTGAGAATTGAAGACAAAGTATTTTGGTGTGCAGGCGTCACTGTAATCCACTGCTGTAGTATTAAGGGGGGACGTGCTGATGTTGAGGAGTTTCATTGTCTCATTCAGAGCGTTGACATCTTCAGGGAGTGGGCACGGGATCTGGAATTTCTTGATGATCACCTGGAAGACAAGAGGACAATTTTCATTTTTGATTTTCCCAAATCTCGTAATAGAAAGATTCCAAAGCTTCAAATGTTTGTCAAAGAACGTTTTCATTCTTCTCATTGACTTGGGTCCTTGAATGACAATAGCTTATTGTATTCCTGTAAAGCCAGCCCAGTCTTGTATGTGGGAAGACAAAAAAAAAATGCCCGGAAAAACTGAAATTTCTTCTAAATAGGACTCATCTGGCACAACGAGTTCACTCATGTGCCAAAGAGGGAGTGTGTAGGAAATATGAGAAAAGAGGAAATATGTAAATTTGACTCACCACAATCAGAAAGAACACCATGCAGAGCAGGGACAGACCACTGGTGTAACCTAGGTAACCTGATAGACGGGGACAAAACACAAACATGAGCTTTCCTGAGAGAGACCTCTGTTTAATCAGTCTAGGTGAACGTTTCAAGTCTTGAACACATGTTGGTGCGTCTTTGACCTAAAACCCAACCCTGTGCAAGTATGTGCAAATACCTCATATTTTACAACACACACACACACACACACACACACACACACACACACACACACACACACACACACACACACTACTTACCCAAGTTCCTGAGCAGGGAGAGAGGCAAGATGATGGCGATGGTGACTAGCAGCACCAGGTAGTCTCCATTAGTGTACCATTCACTAAAACATAGAAAAAGACACATCATCAACACACTGAACATCATATTGAAGGACCACTCCATCAGTTTTATAGATCAAGCTCAGTTTATTCACCACAGAGTTTAAATTTAATGGTGGAACAGCTTCAAAGTGCACTGTTTTAGTTTTTCATAACTTGAGAAACCAACATCAAAGAAATAATAAATTAAAAACTAAATCTGACTGAGACATCGCATTAAATCCACTTTCAGCAGCAGCTTCAGGCCTCCCTGCTGCTGCTTTGCTTCAGGCAAAACGACTATCAACTTGGAGCATCAAATACACACAACTGGCTCATACAGCATGACTGCATCGCTTCCCACAAATAGATATAACAAAGCAGCTCTGACGAGGAGCCGCCATGTCAACCAAATCAATGATTTAAACTTGAAGCAAGGTCGCAGTGAGCTCATCCTGCGCTCCATCTCGATGCGGCACCGCGGCTGCATTCTACTAAAAGAGCTCTTTGAGCGGACGCTCGTAAAGACTGTTCGTCCCTTGAAAACATCCAGAACCCCCCCCCCCCCCCCCCCACTGCCCCTCTCTCCTTCAGCACAAAGATACTACTTCACCTTCTCTAACACTCAGCACTTGCAAAAACAACTGGCAGCCATTTTGCTTCATGGGCAGGTTTACTTGCAGTACCCCTTAACATATTTTCAAACGTGTTAAGCTAGTTTAGTAGCTAGCATTGATCAGGTGCAGCATTAGCACAGATACAGGTTTAGTATAGAACGTACTACAAAATCTGAGTGGTAAATCCTCCCTTCAGGGTGCTGTTGAGCAGTACTTGGTTGGAGCAGGAGGTGTTTCTCATATTTTCGGACTCAAATGCAGATAAATGGAATAGATGAAATATTAGGAGCATGTTTCCTAATAGCCTTTTACATTATAACTGAATAAAGCGAGGATTTGTTGACGCGTTCTTGACCTGACAGACGAGTGGCTACGGGTGCAAATACCCAAAGTAGCAAATCCCCGCTTCAGATTCTGACAAAATCACATGCTAAGAGACATTCCCCTCCTTTCCTGTCTCCTTCCAATTTCTTCAGCCAAAAATGCCGTACAATAAGAAACAAAACTAATACAATAGTTGTGTGGTTACTCCCTACTGACTTTAGTCAAATTTATATCATATAAGTAGTACGCTAATATATCTGTATGTTTACTTGCAGTGCACTTTACAGTATTGAATTATATTTAGAATTATATTTATTCATAAATTGGGTACTGTAAATGAATACAATTTTATAAACCTCACTTAGGGTTACCTAAAAAGTGAACAGGAAGTGTACTTCTTTTAAGGGAAGCTGTAGTACCTACAGCAGACTATTGTAGTTTTTTCATACTTGCAACCTGCAGCTGATCAAAAACCATTTTTTTTGTCTGCATTGTTAAAAAAAAAAAGTGTTTTCCACTCACCCATTGCTGACTCCAAGGAAGGCCTGAATGACAATGGGCAACTCGTACTTGACGATGTAGAGGTAGCTTGACATGGCTGAAAAGACAAAAACACAACTACAGTCAGAATATTTTCATCTTTAGTTTAGTTTCCATCTATGAGGGGATTCCACTTCAAAAATAGCCAGGTCTAATATTTGGTGAGGGACCGTGGTTTTCCATGAAATGAAAAAAAGTTTTGCCTTGAGGATGACTCAAGCTTTTACTGGAAGCTGCCTTGAAAAAAAACAAAAAACACATTTTTTTCCTGCCTTTCTTTTTTTCCCCTCTTACTTTTACAGAGGCCCAGTGTTTAACTTGTGGCAGGCAGCTGCATTATTAAAGAAGTTCAATTCTCGTTACGTAACACGGCAGTCACTCACCTCCGATGTTCTGCATGGTGATGGAGCAGGAAGCAGCGAGTTTTCCTGGCATGCCGAAGGCTTTGTAGCCAAGCTGCTCATACACCAGTGCCCCTTTGAGAGAAAAACACAGGATTTAATAAACAACATCACGGATGAAGCGGGAGTCAAACAGATGCATCAACAATACACTCACCTCCTTCATTGGCCGTCTTCAGCAGCAAGTGGACAGAGTACAAGGAGAAGATGGCGACTGCCACGAGGAGAATCCTGCAAACACACAGAAGGGACATTTAGCTCAACGCTGCAGTTCAATGACAAATTAACACAAATACATGCTGGTGTTTAGGTGACAAGCTCCTCCTGGAATGATTCAAGTGTTCCCTTTAGGACTGGAGCAGCAGCCATGTAGGGAAGTCATTTTCGGAGTCACGGATCGAGTGCCTGCATCAGCAAAGACCTCGATGGTCCAGAGAGTCACAAGCAGCATCAGCAGGGTTACAAAAAAAACCCCCCAAAAACGAAAGGTTTCTCTGGACATCATCTTCTTAATGCCTCATGCACTATGTTCTGGAGTATTAATAGTTCAAGTGAAAAGTAATCAGCAGGTCATTTGAGACCCAGGCTCTAAATTTGTTTCTTGCTTGCTTGCGGCCTTCCAGTTGCCAGACCGTTCATATCTTATCGCTTTATGTACAATCTAAATATATGCTTTGGATAACCTGTTCTGAGCAGTTCTTGATAAAAAAAAAAAATGTTTCAAGTGCAAAACGTCGTTGACGGTGACTAGTAGCGAGCTGGTAATCCCTTACTTCCTGGCTGCCGGACAACAGTGAAGTGCTTCATTCATGAGATCCCGTGAGGGCAGGTTAACTCTTTGTTTACGTAACTGGCTTGAATGCTGCAGGATTAAGCTGTTAAACTGCTTCTCCTGCCACTCCCTGCGTTTGTAAACTGGCCAGCTGGAGTCATGTAGTGACCTGTAACTGGGGAGGATTCTCACAGAGCAGCAGTTTAAGTCGCTGAGTGTTTCTTTTCCTCATTCAAAATGTTTGGTTTTTTTTCATCAGTATACATTTAAAGCAAGTACACGGAGTGCACTTTGTTCTGACCCTGATGCAACCCCTAGCCCGGATGCAGTGTGAGAACACATGCGCTCGCACACACACACACTGCTGGCGGAAAACCTGCAGATTTGTGGTACATCGTGACCTGCAACCTTGAAGCTGAGACACAACTACACCTGCATGTCTCAGCAGCATTGTGAAACAGAAACACCCCCCTTGACCTTTAAACCTAGTCGATCGTATTTCAACCTGCTTATATTTGAAGGTGCCTTTCATGCTATTTTACTACGTTGCCAAAATACCTCCAAAGAACCTCGTCAAAGACTTGAATCGATACTCACACAAATAGGGCAATGCCAGTGTTGGCCATGGCATAGGACAGGCCCAGGATGCCGCTTCCCATGATGGCGTTTCCCAGGTTGAAGACAGACATGCCGAAGGAAGCATTGCCTTGATGCTGTGAAGGAAATGCAATTGTTTAGAAAAACTGATGTGGCTATTTAACCATAAATGTATACGAGGGCAAGCAAAAGTTCTTACATATTCCGTCTCATACTTCTTCTTGCCAAGGTTTTGTTCTGGAAGGAAGTTTTGACTCTCAGCATCTATGTCAGCGTATTGGCTGTAAACAAAAATGAAGTTTTTTTTTTAATGTGCTGCATGCATTTTTATAATAAGAAAAAAAAGAATAATTAGAAGTGAGCCTCACCCATTGGGAGGGACCTTAACAGGGTAGTCTGAGTAAGGGTAGTCATTGCTGTTGGAGCTACTGCTGTCTTCCTCGTGAGAGAAGCGACTCATCTCAGTCGGTTGTTTCATACTGCACGAAAACAAAACAAGAGATTTCATTTTCCTACAGTCTCACTGATTTATTCTTTCTTGTCCTTGTTCATCCGCCGTCTTTTTATATTCTAACAAAGCGCGTTCACGCCCCTTAGAATAATCAATATCATAGTTGAGCGCGTTCCCTTTACACCATGTGACTTTTCAGTAGCGGGAGGAGGAGGAGGAGGAAGGGGAGAAGGGAGGGGCGGGTGAGTTGACGCACCGGCAAGCAGTGGAAAAATACCAGACCGGCATCCTCGTCCAGCCGACATCACCTCAGCCGCGCTGTATGACAAAATTCCGCAGTACGCACCGCTGCTGCTGCGGCTACTTTGGCGCACTTTTCTTTTTGAAATAAAGGAAGACAGGGTGTGTCCTGATCGCATCATTCTTAGGCTTTTAAAAAAAGACATAACATTGAGGTTCATGTGTCATATTCCAAATCTAACACATTATCTTATTTAATCTTTAATATTTCATCTTTTTGCCGGTAATGTGCGGATATCCCAAAGAGCGCAGAAACCCTGACCTCAATGGAGCCATTTAATCATATCATCTTCGCCACCGGCGTTCTATGGAAACAATGGCACGTGTTGTCCGTTTATGGGCATGGCGCTCCATTTTCCGCAGGGGCAGCTTTGCGCGCTGATGCAATGTCGGGTTTTGATTGTCCCCACATGACACAAATATAACTTTCTTAGGAATTCAAATGGCATGAGATCTGTATTTAGTTATCTGTGCGCCATTTCCACAACCCAGCACTGCAGCATCACTGTCACGCTGTCTGATCAATAATTAATTCATTAATTAATTCACTATTTTAATTATATATTTGTGGACCAGAGATGACCTGCTATGAAACACCACCAATGAGGAGCTTTCAGAGGCACCAGTGTGGGTTTTTCTGCATTTCCTCTTCTGAAAGCGCCTTATTCATGTCAGCAAATATTTGAATTCTGACACTAAAAAGCATTCGAAATTGACTAAGACTTACAAAAACAAAAGCAAAAGGCCGATGGTGGTGTAATAATGAACCGATAACAAATCGAATACTTAAAATTTTTGCATTCTATTTCAAAGATATTGCTGCAATCCATTTCCTACACGAGAAGAAGCCGGCACTCTTACCTTCTCAGGATATGGCAGGATGCCTGTAAAATCCGTGTGAAGACAGTCAAACACAATCAGCAGATGTCTGGACGATTTGATTGACTATATTCACAAAAATGACTCCAAAATCAGACTGATCCTTGAAGATGTGTATATGAACAATTCAAAAAGAAGAAGAGGAAAAAGAAGATTGGATGGGCTATTAATAACAGACAGAGTCTGATTAAAATCCCTAGGCCTATTTGAAAACACTTAAAAGTAAAAATACTCTTAGAATAAACCAAGTCAAGAACACAAATATGTCTTTAATTGAACCCAGAAAATTCCCAGAGATGCGTTGCGCTCAGAAAGAAGAGTGTTCTGCTGGAGGAGGGGTGAGGACTCACCCTTTTATAAAGATGAGCATTGCATCAGCCCCAGCAAGAGAGAAGGCAGGGGTAGGGAGAGAGAGAGGGAGGGAGAGAGGGAGCAGGAGGAGGAGTGGCTTCGATGGCTAGGATGGAGGAGGAGACTTTTTACGCACAGCAGTGACGTGGCTTTGTGTACAAACAGAGCACACAATGACCCCCAGACTTTCCCCTGGAAATCCACAGGAATCCGGAAGTAGAAGAGGTGCCATTCAGGAACAAAAGATTAATGAGAGCAGGGGAAGAGGACACTGGAGGCTGCCTCTTACAAGAGTCAAAATTTGATCATGACCTCTGAAAGACATACCAGGCTGTGTTTGTTGTACCATGGAGATCTAGTCGGAACAGAAGCAGGATTACTAGGTCACCGTGCCTGCTGGAAATATTGGACACTCATGGAGGGTAAAGAGGCTGAGATGTCTGTTTATGTGTCAGTCCACATCAGTGTGTCAGCGGAGCTTCAAAGCAGACCTCCCTGTCTGAAGGAGATTACGCACAAACGCTGTCATGTGACACTGGCCATCCTGATCCTCATTCACACAGTGGCCCCTCCTCGCCGGGCTGTGTTTGTGTGTGTGTGTGTGTGTGTGTGTGTGTGTGTGTGTGTGTGTGTTCCAGTGGAATCTTCCACACCTCCGTCCGGTTTCCAGTTTCAAGGAACACAGGGCAATAAAATCAATTCATTATGCAGCACCTTTCGGTCTTCAATATTGACTTCTACTACATCTATTTACTGCTGTTATAAAAACACTGCTGATAGAGAGATTCATTATTGCAATGTATGAGATGGCACTAGTACTACAACAGTTTACTGCTATTGTACAAACACTGCTGAACTACTGATAAAGACTTATTACTGCAATATACTGAAAGTACGACAACGATTTACTGGTACAATAAAAACACTGCTGACAGAGACTTTTTTCTGCAATATATATGGAATTACTATGAGTAATACTATAAAGACTTACTGTTTCTATTGACCAAAGACCTACTATCTGATGGTACAAATACTACAACAAGATAATTGTTTAAACTTATCCCTCTACTAATCTGCCATTACAAATGCCACTAACTACTGTTTGTACGATAATACCACAACTCCTAGTTGTACTTCCACCACTACCATACTTGTTCTACTTTTGGTACCTCATCCACATATATTCCCATTACTCTTTGAGCTGCCAGCAGAAAAGTCAGAGTGGCAGAACTTGCACGACAACAACTTTACTTGAGGTGGCTAGGACTCTAATACAACTGCTGTTGTAGGAGCCAGATTGGTCCAAAGGGCCACTATAGCTGTTATTTTGTAGAGTACTTGTACTTCCACTGCAAGTACTACTACTTCACTTCACTTCCCTCAACCTTCCAGGGGCAATCCAGTTACTTCCAACTATGTCTATAAAACCTCAGGTACCACTGCTAATGCTGTTATGGATGCTAATATTAATACTAATTCTACCACTACTGCAATTTTTTTCACAGTATTATTACTACGACTGAACATTACAGGAATCAAACAAGTCCAGCCATTGCATCATTCATATCTTATCGTTCATGAACTGTTTAAATATATGCTTTAGATGCCCTATTCTGTGAATTTCTAGTAGGAAGCTGGTAATCCTCCAATTGGACTTCATTTTTTTTTTTTTTTACCTGTCCTGTTCAGTAGCTGAGGCAAGCAGCATCAATGTTCCTGGTGCCTTGTTGTACTGAAGCAGTTTTATTCTGCATAGGAGGAATCTGATAAACTCCTCCTATTGCCATTTATGTTTAACTTTATTAGGAATGGTGTTGGTTCATTGATGAAGCTACCTCCTGAGGCTCAGGAGTGGACAGGAAGAGAGAACAGGGACAGGACAGTGAAGACAAGGGGGAGTGGGGAGACAAAAAAACAGCAACAGCAATAGCAGAGAACAACAACAACAACAATAAAACACAAAAACAAACAAAGACAAAAAACAAACAGAAAACAAATAAACAAACAAAGAAAAAGTAACAACAACAAAAGAAAAAGAAAGGAAAAAAAAAACAATGGTTGCAGAATTTCCGGTCCATTTGGTTTAATATAATTTTAAGATAAATGTCTGAGTGTGTGTTTATGGGTCAGTTGTGCGCTCCATGCGTGTATGTGTGTATACGCGTGTGTACGTGTATATGTATGTGCTACGGTTTATCTTGGATGCTGTGCGTAGCTGGCTGTAGCTGATGTGGGGGGCCAGGACATCGCACCCCCAGTCCAGGATGGCAGGTAGGTCAGGACCAGGTCACCAGAGCACCCCGAAACCCCCAGGACACAGGGAGCCCCAGGCCACCCCTCCCCCAGGAAAAACAGCCACAGGCCCAACCAATGCCAGGACCCATAGGAAAGCATAGGAGCAGCAACCCCCACCTGGAAGCAACCCACAGAGAGACGGGGCAGAGATGACCCCGGTCCCGCCGGGCACTCCCCCCCCCACAGCATGAGCAGAGCCCAGGGGCACAGGGCCCCCCAGCCCGAGACCTGACCAGAGCCTCCCAAGGGGTCCACCCACCTACACCCCACACACAGAGCGGGGCAGCCACAGCCCACCACAACGACCAGGCCCACCGCCCCCGAACAGAGCCACCCCCCCCCCCCCAACCCTCGATCCCCATCCCCTCTACTCATCCCCTGTTCTCCCCCTCCCCCCAGAGCAGGAGGGCTTCAGGCTATAGGGCACCACCAGCCAGCCAGCCGGGACCCCCCACTCCCCGGAAAGGTCCAGCCCACCCGCCAGGGTGAGCCGAAGGCACGCACGCCCAGAACCGCCACCCCCGGACAAAACAATCATACTCTCATCTTCCTCCTTACAGGGGCCGAGAACACCATAGATGCTGATACAGTCCAGGGCACCTCAGACTTAGTGAAACCGCCAGCAAGCGATCCACCGTACAACAGCAGGGCCTGTGACCAACCCCAGCCCAACCACCATGCCGGGAAGAGGACCACCCCCCCCCCCCGAAGAGCCCCGCCCAGGCCCCCAGGCCCGCAACGGTGCAGTTAGCAAAGGAGGCAGCACTGGACCCACTCCCTGCCCCAGCTGCCCCCCCATCCCAACATGGTGCAGGGTGCGTGTTGTGCATGGGAATGTAGATGTGATGATGTGGATGACTAGAATGTGGTTAAAATTGGCGGAGGCACCCAGGGCATGGGAGCCCCGCCGGTTGCAGACGGCAGAGTCTCCCAGTACATCCTCATGCACTCCCCCAAGCCCTAAATGTCTACGATGTGATTAAAATTGGGGGGTCCAGCCCCTCAAGGCCTAGTGATACATAAGATGTGATGTGATGGGACAGAGAGGCAATGAGAGGGGCTGACGAATGGGCCAGACCTGCAGGGGGTCAGCTTCCAGACTGGCCCCGCTGACCACCCCGTCACCACTGCAACCAGCCGACAGGGAGTCTAGCCTCCCTGGTCCAGGGGTCAGATTGGAGCACCAAGGGGCACTGTCCGGAGATCCGGGCAGAGGGCCCACCACCGTGCAGTCAGAGGGCAGGGAGGGCCCAGGTCCCCAGTGCACAGCGGAACCCCCAGCCAGCAGCCCGTGGTCAGGGCCCCCAGTTTGATCAGCATCAAGGAGGTCAGCCCCCATCCCTCAGACGTCCCCTAGCATCCTCCCTTTGTCCGGAGTGGCGGCAGTCCAGGACACCGCGCCAGGGCCCGCCCGCCCGAGGGTGGGCCGAGGCTAGCAAACCCCTCCCCGGGGGCAACCACAGCCCCCCACTGCAGGACCCCACCAGGGGACTGGCGCGAATCCCCGGCAGCAGAGCACAGGGCCCCCGACCCCCCCCCATGCCGGGTGGAGGCCCCGACCCAGCCCAAGGACCCCCAACCCCCAATCCCATAGGGTGCCGCCATGATAGGGGAAGCCGCCCCCACGCCCCCCACGTCGTCCCTCAACAGGCGAGACCCAAAGCCGCCCCAGAAGGCAGTAACCCCGGGCCCACCAGCCCAGCGAGCCACCGGACACCCAAGGCAGCCAGCGTCCATAGCCACCCACCCCGGGGCCAGAGCCACGAAGCCCAGCCCCCCCTAATCAAAACTATGTGATGGATTTAATTATCGGGGACCAGATTTGTTCGAACTCTGACGATCGACTTTCCTCCCAAGCAGACATTCTGTCCATGGAAATGTGGTCTAATAAAAGGTTTCTATATTGAGTAATGCTTAGGTTGTTCTTGGATTTCCAATTGGACTTCTGAGTTCAGTGTTTGAGAGAGAGAATGCGGCCAGTTGCATGTCCTGAATTGCATCATCCTATGAGGAAGCATCACAAATGAAAAGATTCGACAGAGTCAAATCATAAAAAAGCCAGAGGTCAGTTGAAGAGTCACACTCCTTACCGCCAATGCCAACATTCCTAAACAAGGAAGTCTTTTTCCTCGGACTCATTATGCAATGTAATTATGTCTTCACACCCTGAACTGCTCTACATAGATGCAAATGACAGACATTCCACTGCTGAGAGGGAACTACTTTCAGTAGGTGCGGCAAATATTGAACTATAAACATAAGTCTGGTAAAGGCAGGTGTTTGTGTGAATACACACACAAACACATGCATTGTGCATATCTTTGCTCTCTTTTCACACATGAGTAAGTGTGTGTATGTCTGTGTATTGGTCTTTGTTTTGGGCTTTAGCTCGACCCAGTGGACCTAAGACGGATCAGAAAAGTGGAGCAGGGGCAAGGGGTGTAGGAGGGGAGGTGGTCTCAACACCGGTGCCCTCTTACTTCCTCCCCACACCAACACACACACACACACACACACACACACACACACACACACACACACACACACACACACACACACACACACACACTTACTTCCCCGCCCACATTATACTTGTAGTTTCACCCCCTGAGTTAACATAGGAAGAAGTTCAACTAAATACGCTGACTTGTCATGTGGCAGCTCCCCAGAACATTCAGAGCTGATTCTTAGAAGGTTAAGAAACAAGGCTTTCACTGTAACCCCATCTGGCTCAGAATGCCTAGACTTAGGCTATACAGGCTGAAGGAGCTGCCTCAGTCTACATGGCCACCACAATGTTACTCAGCAAACATGGGGATGCCCGTGTTTGGTTGCAGCCACGGTCACAGTGACCTTGATCTTTGACTCCCAGTCTTTTTTGCTGTCAACTTTGAGTCCAAGTGAATTTTTGAACAATATTCAAGGAAATTCCCTCAAAGCATTCCCGACGTATGTTGTTCATGTAGGGGGCAGCAACCTTTGACGACCAAAATCTTTTCATTTCATCTCTGAGTCCCAGTACACAGTGCCAAATTTGAAGAAATTCCTTTGAGGCATCGAGAGATATCTCATTGAGGAAAAATTGGAGATTTTTAACATTTTACCAAAATGTTGTGTTCTGTCACATTTTATTGCGTGACCAGGGCATTTTGACAAGGAGATACTGGAAATGGCCGTGATATGTACTGTCTGAAGGTGCTTACACACTGCTTCAAAGATCTCACCTAATGGGCAGTTGTTGTTGTTAAAACAGGAACAGAAGATACTGTATGTATTTCCTCCCCTAAAGCATCATGCATCATCAGATTCAAACACCTGCTGATTATCCTAAGGCGAGAGGCCAAATATTCTTGTTTTTTGGAAGTTAGATGTGTTGAACAGAGTGGTGTAGGAATAAGTCCTAAAACCTGGAATAAGGTAGGCAGTTTACTTGTTTAAAAGTCAGTGGGTTTGCATTTCAATGACTTGTAAAAGGGTCAGTGTTTTTAGATATTTTCATGGTTTGTTTAAGGTATAAAATCTATCTGAGGCAGCAAGAAACAGACAAGTGCTAGCAAATGGGTTTTACTGAATCTGCCAGCTGGTAACACTTGGGAAGACTGTGAACACGTAAGAGGACATGAATGAACCTTGCCAAAGAGGCTGAGAGTTTTCTTTTCCTGAGTGTTTGTTTGTTTGTTTGTTTGTTGTATAAATGAAAAATACATTATTCATTCCCATGGGGGAAATTCAAGGAAAGGCAGCTCAATTTTTGGATGAGAAAAGGTAGCAGCATGATAGCACCAATAAGTTAAAAGAGGATGGCACAGTGGTGCAGTGGTTGGAACTGTGGCCTCACAGCAAGAAGGTTCCGGGTTCGAGCCCCAGCTCAGGCACAGGATCTTTCTGTGTGGAGTCTCCATGTTCTCCCTGTGCCTGCGTGGGTTCTCTCTGGTACTCCAGCTTCTTCCCACAGTCCAAAGACATGTAAATGGGGACGAGGCTGATTGATACTCTAAATTGACTGTGAGTGTGACTGTGAGTGTGAATGGTTGTCTGTCTATATGTGTTGGCCCTGAGATGGACTGGTGACCCGTCCAGGGTGAACCTCTCGCCCAAAGGCAGCTGGGATAAGCTCCAGCCCCTCCAGCCCCCAGGGGCCTCCCAACATGGCGACTGCCACACCAGGGCATGATGAGGGGATGGTTGGCATTTCCCCAGATAGACAAGAACTTGCTCCTCATCCGTCTCTCCGCCACAGTCCCCAGAGAGTCCAGGCTCCGCCCCACCACTGACTCAGTCTTCTTGACCAGCTTGTTCAGTTGGTCGGAGTCCTTCTTAGTGATGTTGCCGCCTTAGTGATGTTGTTTGTTTGTTTATTTGTGTTTTGTTGCATTAAATGTTAGCTGTCAGTGTCATTAGCCTCAAGCTAAATTTACATTGTTGTCTTTTTGTTCATTCTGGGACCACCAAGTAGTTATGCAGGACTGGAAACGAATTGTGAGCTCAAGACACATATTTATGAGTACTTCAAAGGCAAAATACTCTATATGGGTAAAGTCTTCCTCATAAATATGCTCTTTGTTTCTCGTAACCCAGTTTGTACCCCTCACAACATTTGACCCCTGCAGATCTTTTCATTCCCTTTTAGTTCACACATGGAGCCAAGGAATAAAAACCCAACAACCCCTATTTTCCTAAAAAAGCAGATCATGAGATCTCTGCTTTGGGGAAAAAAAAAAAAAAAAGTTGTCTGTCTATATTGTAATCACAATCCTCCTTAGAGGTTAACAGTTCCAAGAACATTCACAGTGGGGATGGGGTTAGGAAGGTTGAAGAGCAAGAAAATCCCCAGTCTAAAGGTAGGGAAAATGAAAAGTTAATAAGTCTGGACAGGTGGGGAGAAGTGGTGTTAGTGATCTGGCCTAGACTCAGGAGGGGGCCTTGGTGGGAGACTGGCCCAGCTAAATGTAATGTTATGAGAGGTATTTATCTGGTCAGTGGGCAATGGACTTAGATAAGTAAATGGCTGCCAAGGAAGTTATTAGCTTTGGAGTGATCAAGTACGGTAGATAAAGGTCATAGTGTGCGAAGCGGTACTTGCAGCTTCTCCACTTTGACCCCTAAACGTAAGTTTCAGATTGAGGTTAACAGCTCGTTTCCACATGCGGACCTCTAATTCCATACAATCCGCCGTAAGTCCATTCATTTCCTATGCAAACCGTCCTGATGTCTGATGTGTTTCTGAAGCTCCTCCTCTTTGATTATTTTCTGTATCGTATTTGCCTCGAGGACACAGAAAAGAACTTTAGCCACAGAAATATGTTCAAACATGCACGGTGTGCCAATCAAAACAAGCAAATGAGCTACAAGTCAGTCCTTCCAGAAAAATATGGATTTTTTGGGGGTATTTGTTGAAGCCAAAAATCCCTGATTGCGCAGCACGTTTTCTCGCAGTGCGATGGAATATGCAGGATATTTATGCAATTTTACGCGATGAAATTGCGGGAATTTGCAAAAATTGCAGGACCTTGCATAAACAGCAGTTCAATGAATGAGAAAAAAAAGTGATTCCTCAAAATTTTTGAGGAATCCATCCATCCATTTTCTTCCGCTTAGTCCTGTGAAAGGTTGCGGGGGGCCTGGAGTCTATCTCAGCTGCTTTCAGGCGAGAGGCAGGGTCACCAGTCCATCTCAGGGCCAACACATATAGACAGACAACCATTCACACTCCCAGCCATACCTACAGTCAATTTAGAGTATCAATCAGCCTAGTTTCCATTTGCATGTCTTTGGACTGTGGGAGGAAGCCAGAGTACCAGAGAGAACCCACACAGGAACAGGGAGAACATGCAGACTCCACACAGAAAGATCCTGTGCCTGAGCTGGGGCTCGAACCTGGAACCTTCTTGCTGTGAGGCCACAGTTCCAACCACTGCACCACTGCACCATCCTCTTTTAACTTATTGCTGCTATCATGCTGCTACCTTTTCTCATCCAAAAATTGAGCTGCCTTTCCTTGAATTTCCCCCATGGGAATGAATAATGTATTTTTCATTTATACAACAAACAAACAAACAAACAAACAAACACTCAGGAAAAGAAAACTCTCAGCCTCTTTGGCAAGGATAATTCATGTCCTCTTACGTGTTCACAGTCTTCCCAAGTGTTACCAGCTGGCAGATTCAGTAAAACCCATTTGCTTGCACTTGTCTGTGTTTACGGTCATAGTTTGTTGTGTTTTCTTTATTTTTAGCTCAAGTAAAAGTGTCTGTGGATGTTTGAAAATGTGGATTATATCTGATGATGTGAGAGTTTGGGTTTTTGGCTTGGAGGTGTTTTTAGCCAACAGTTGTATTAGCTTCAAGCTAAATATACATGGTTAGCTTTTTCTGCGTTCAGCCGTCTCATACAAATAATGCAGGAGGAGAGAAAATATTGTTGGCTCCAACTACAGAGTATTTGAAAAGCTAAAAACACTTTTTGGTGAAGTATCACTTTTAATAAGAAAATAAATTATATTGGTAACAGGAGCCAAATATTGATAACATGATTTGAGCAGTGTTTTTAAATGAGAGACAATACATTTGCATTCAGTTTTTGTATGAGAAATCACCACTGGATATTTTTTTCTCTCATGCCGATGATTCTGAAAATTGTTTTAATTTAAAAAAAAATTTTAATTATCTCATAATTGTTGTTTTGCATGTGAGTTCAGACGCAAGTGTCGGTGTAGGTATATGTGGGTCTGCATTGGGTGTGTGAATTCATTACACTGGTGACACAAAAGAGGCCTCTGGCCATCAGACTGAAAAACAAACCAAAGCCACCAAAGAGGAAGTGAGTTATCTTTTGGAAACCTTGTCATATCGCTCTTAGTCACGCACGCACACACTCATGCACAGCTGATCCTGATCGGACATGAGTCCCGCGACAGGATCAGGGTCACTACGTAAACACTCCTTAGCTAAACAACATAGCAGGAAAGCCACTATGGTAACAACCATCATGGGATTCTCTGCACAGTTTTGCTTAAGCTTAAATAGATTTGATATACTTCCAATGTTAGCTGAAACACTTGTTCATATAAACCACATTCACACAACTTAATTATTTACCTTTCTGTTGTCTTTGGTTATGAGCTCAAGAAAACAAGAAAACTATTAGTAATTTCAATGATTCAAAAGCAAATCGGGAACACAAAGGCTGCATTTCATCCAGAACTATAAATAAATATGACTGGAGATCAGTCACTTTAATTTTTATTGGAAATATTAGCTCACAACTTAAAAAAAAGAACGAGCCTTTCAAAAGTCAAGTTCCTGTAAAGGAGTTGTAATCGCACAATGCTCTATCTTGTGTTGATTTTTCTTCCTCGTTCATGATTTATTTTTAATCAAAATATCCACCATAAGTGAGAGTAAAGCTGAAAATTGTCATTGTTTTGGTACGACTGTAGCTTCCTGCACGGAAGGTGTGTAGAGGGCAGCAATTTGCTTCATTTACCCTGCTAATGATGTTGAGAGCTGTAAAGCTCCACTGTATGAAACTCATGTTGCCCGTGCCAATAAAATCTTTTTATGCACACAGTGGTGGTGGAAGCTAAATGCTGAAGAAAAGTCTTTGGTAAGAGTCACTGACCGTGACTGTTACAGGAGTGAATCTGCTGTTGAAATGATGCAAAAATGGAATCAAAAGTCCATTCGTTCCATGGAAGCAAAATGTCCATCTGAGAGGTATTGTGATGAAGTAGTGATTCTAAGTAGTATTCTAAGATGAAGTACTCATTAACTACTCTAAAGGATGGATCACTTTCCTTAAGGGTAAACAAAAAGGGTGAGTGATTAAGTTCTTAAAAAATGTGTAAGTTATTGAGAACTGTAGTTTTGTGCCCTTCAATTGCTGGTTGGAACAAAATAGTTTGACAGATATTAATGAAGTAATCGCTACCAACTGATTAATTACTATTGGATCTCCCAGTCTTTTCTTAAGTAACTCATCATCGTCTCATATATAGAACTCTAGAAATATTGGAGATGGAATTATTCATGAATCATTAAATAAGTAATTCCTGATTTTTTTCTTTGCTCGGCTTCTGACCTAACTAATCATGAACTACTCTAGGATCTTTGATTAAGCTACTAATTAAAGTATGATTAACTAGCAGTTAGTTCTTTGGTTGTTTCTCATTTTTAGGGTTGACAGCTCATCATTTTGTGTCCCATATTTTAAAATGTCGCCAAAAGAAAAAGTCAAATTCCATCTTGTCGAGTCAACTGGTTGATCCAGGATGTATGGGACACACAAAAAATTGTCCTCCAAATTATTTCTCTTTACACAAGTGTGCTCTACCTCCTACTTCTCTCAACAAACACAACTGGCACCATCCATGGGTGGGGAGGTAGAGGGGATCATAGTGTTTTCACTGTATTAGTGAGTCTCTGTGGTTTATCAGGAATGATTTTACATCCATACTTCCAGGTGAGGTGGGAAATAACACGATTCCTGGTTCATCGGAGGAGATGTAAGGTGTTCTTCAAAGGCCACATCCATATCACAGTAAAGTAGCATAGTTAATAATAGTTTTAGCTGGTGTTGCAGCACATTTCAGTCTGATATTCCCCTCACCTCCTTTGATCCAGAGTCTGCCAAGATGCTGATATTGCATCTCCAAACAAAAGGCGCCCAGTTGATGCACGGCCTAAAATCTCACTCCAGCTTTCTACATGAGTTATTAAATTCAGCCTCCCTATGTCCAAATGTGCCGGGCATCTCTTGATTCATGAGCATTACCTTAGTAATCCTCTTAGTGGTGGGAAAGTGGTTTAGCGGGCGCATTCTTTATGACAGGAGCACAAATGGGGGGATCACATTAGCCTTAGGGGCCCCGGAGGGGAATGGAGGCCGCTTGTCTCACTCTCCAAAAACTTTCCACCCAGGATGGCCCTAGGTCTGCCCTGTGAACCCGCTGACTCCCTGTTCCCCTCCAACCCACCGCCGAGGGATGCACCCTTTTTTTTCAACAATGAGAGGTGGAAATCGAAACACAGACAGGCGGTAGAGAAATGGGTCAGAGGTCACACCACAGCGATACTCGTTCTTCTCTTGCCTGTTTTATCCAATTTGGACATTTTATACAGTGCAATTGAATAATTTTGCACCGCAAACAGTAGCATTTTATTGAATTAGCTACACTTTTATTTTCTGTTACAAAAAAAGAAACAATGTATCCGAGGTCAAGGGTTAAAGGTACGCTAAACTAATTTAAAACAGATATCGCTAGTCACATGTGAGATTACATTTCTGCATTCAATTTTTTTCAAAGGCAATAAAAACACCAAAAAGACTGTTCTCCTTCATTGCTAAATGATTTTCCACAAGTTAATCTCAACTTTGCCCAGAATACATTATGTGTTTCATTAGGTAGTGTAACACAATACTTTCCTGTGTTTTCACTGCAGCATCAGGGGCGCGGCTGACCTCACAAGAGGTGAAACTGCAATGTTACTTATCTCAGTTTCACTACTCACACGGCTCCAGCTGTTTGGCTTTATGGGGTATTCAGTGTGTGTTTATGTATTTGTGCATTTTGCTGTAGTTCTTCAAACATAAATCCAGTCTCACACTCCAGTAGGTGGGGAGAAAATGGAATAAAGGGCAGATGGAGGTAATTCAGTTCACCGTGCTGGGTAAAGTTAGGGCACTGCTGTGGCACAGGAATTAGTAATGACTGAGAGGATTAAGTGGACACACACACTCACACACACACAGAGACATTCATGTTTTCATCACTTCAGAGGACATTACTGTACATTGATTTTCCTGGAGAATAGAACAAATAACCCATATTACAACAACCCATAACCTTTCCCTAAATTTTCCCACCTAAAACTGTGTTCTTTGCTCCCGTAACTTGTTTTTGCAGACCTGAAATCGCAAAGGAGATATTACTGTATGTCCTCGAGCAACATGGGAAGTAAAGTTTCGTTCTCTGAGTGAGACTTGAACATTCAAGGTGCTGCATTCATCCACTGCACCGAGTAAGGAAGGTTTTTCTAGTATTGTATCTGATTGTAAAAGCAGAATAAGTTGCAATTTGAATGTTATTTCTTCGCAAATGCTACACACAGCCCTAGTTCTATTGGTGCATGAAAAATAATTTTTTTTGGAGGTGACTTATGGAAGACGTATGCGACACTGCCTGGACAGTATCATTGTTTGATGTGTCTGTGCAGTTAAGGAAAAAAAGATGAATTAAAGTTTGGAATCTTGAACAGGGTTATTGCATTCCATCTTGATGTTGGGTTTTCGACAGCAACCAGACATAACATGACATTGTGGAAGCAGGGAATTCGTGTGAGATAATTTATCCTACAAAACAAATATTATCAATAATTAATAAATAATTTTATTTTTTGATACTGTGGAGAAATAATTGAAATGCCCAGTAATTTCCTGGACACTAACACAAATGAGAAAATGGGCCCAAAGTAAACATCTAAATCTGTATTTTTCGGTGTCTGAAACAAAGAGGTTTAACACATCATAGTTAAGTGCATACAGTCTCAGGTATTATTTCCATATTCCTGGTGTCATGTTCATGATAGCCTCCTGCAAGTTTCTTTCTTGTTTCTCTGTCTCTGCCTCTCTCAATATGGTAAGTTCCCCTCACAACAGGAAGGGAAATGAAATACTTTTGTGGTGACTGTTTCCTCTCTGCAGCACAGTGGTGCAGTGGTTAGCACTGTTGCCATAACAACAAGGTTTTGGGTTCAAGCCCCGGTTTGGGCACGGGGTCTTTCTGTGTGGAGTCTACATGTTCTCCCTGCTCCTGTGTGGGTTCTCTCTGGTACTCCAGCTTCCTCCCACAGTCCGAAGACATCAAGAGGGGACGAGGTTAATCGGATACTTTAAATTGACCGTTGGTGTGTCTGTGAGTGTGAATGGTTGTCTGTCTCTATGTGTTGGCCCTGTGATGAACTGGCGACCCGTCCAGGGTGAACCCCGCCTCTCGCCTGAAGGCAGCTGAGATAGGCTCCAGCCCCCCCGCGACCCTTGACAGGATAAGCGGACGAAAATGGATGGATGGATGGATGTTTCCTCTCTGCAGCTGGGGATGGGAGGTGCTGTGAAGCGAAGCGTCACCACCCAAAAGACAGTTTCCAGAAGTACCAAACGCTGACGTTAATTGTGTGAGTTACACAATGCAATTCTTTGGTTTTGCCTAGGGATACTACAATAAAGTTCTTTTGAGTGAAAAGAAAAAAAACAGCAGTATGTTAGTCTGAGGGAAATGCAGAGAACCAAAAGGACGATAATGTAGGAACCTTTTCATAAAAATCAACTCAGTTTCTGAAACAAAATTCTTTTAACCACAAATAGATTCAGAGGAGGAGGATATTTCAAAACGCCTGATGTAATTACAACAGTTTTTTGTCCGTGATGAATGAACTTAAGATATCGCAGTTGATGGGCATGATAACTGACTAAGGTCAGAACATCTTCACAACAAGAATTGCATCAATTATTTGCCTGCTAAATCTGTGGTGTAAATAGGATATTGATGGTGTGTAGTGGGTAATGTTTTTTTTATATCCTTTTATCAATTCAGACATTTAAATATACAAAAGAGAAGCTATGGAATTCCATCAGAACTGTATTTCCAGGACTATGAAGCTGAGGAAATGCTGGACGGTTAAGTTCAATTTTTTTTTTTCTATTTTTGATTCAGCAGTTTTCTTCCAGGAATGTGAATCACTAGAATTTCCTCATGAAGAGTTTAAAAGATTTATTCTGGAAACATTGATGGGAACATCCCACACATTGAAACATTTGTGTCTGGAAATGCTCCTGAGATCAGATTTGACCAAATAAACCCATAATGTACGCACCTTCAAAACATCTCTGAATATGGAGACATGACAAAGTGTTTTGCATTTCAAAAATGTTGCAAATTTATCACAATAATCCATACAACTGAATCCTCAGAAATGTGCCAGAAGGGAATGCTATTTTATTTGCGTGCTATGGTTATATGAATATCGGTATATACTTATATGAGTTTGACTCAAACTGCATTAGCAGAGCTTTATGTTTGGAATACATTGTTATGTTATTCAAGAACAATCTCAACCAAAGTTGCCCAAATCGTGCTCAAATTTGGCCCACCATCAGGTCCAATGTGGCCCTGTGAGATGCAGGAAAAGAAACGGATCAAAACAGGCCTAATAAAAGTGAATTACAAATAATTACAAGTTATACTATAAATAAGGTTTATGTTTTTCGTGGGGTAAAACATTTCCTAAAGATATGGGATTACAGAATACTGATTATTTTTTTCATCATACGATCCGCTGGTTGGAGCAGGATGTCATTTTGGCGAAATTAAAGAAGAAAATGGAGAGGTACACAGATGAAAAGGCATTTTGACAACAAAATGTGTTGGCTTTTGAAAAAAAAAGGTGGATAGAAAAGCAACTGGTGACTCAGCAACAGAGAACACAAGGCAACACATTAAAAGCGCTGGTTTTACTTTGAGTTCACCGTGTTTTGCCCAAACAGAAGCCTTCAAATTAAAAAGAGGAACACTGTTGTTTTCTTGTCTTTTTTAAATTCTTGATTGAGCCATAAAGGCAGAACACTAAACTGTTTCCTGGAGTGTCCCATGCAGGTTCACAAAGAGCAGCAGTTTGTTACATTGTATAAAGGGCACGTTCCTGTCTCACTATAAGTAATATATTCGGTTCACTTCTTTCCTACTTCCTCCTTTCATGAGAGGGAGGGGGAGGGGCCAAGGACTCTGCACAATAGTCTCAATCAGTGCTGGATTGGCCACTGGGTGACAGATGCAAAGTGGGCGAACTTCAATGCGTTTCTGTTCGTGGTGTTATTCACTGGGTAAGATAAGATAAGACAAGATAAGATAATGCTTTATTTGGCCCGCGGTGGGGAAATTGGCACTGTTACAGCAGCAGAAACAAAGCGATAAAAACCAGATACTACAATTAACTACAGTAAAAAAAACAACAAACTATAATACAGTGTCACACACTATCATAAACTACAAAGAGAAAAGAGGTCATAAAGACCGGAGAAGTGGGAGCTACTGCGACAGGCAGCCACTCATGTGGTGCCTCCTTGATGATGGGCTGACTTCATTTTGACTGAGGGTCTCATTGGATGGAAAAGTTCTACGTTTGCGTAGTTTGTTAATCTGTGAGCAGACTTCCTGCACTTTTGCTTGCAACTGATGAAAGCCTACCACATTAGAGAACAGAACGGAAAGACAGACCGCATCATTCACAAAGTGTTTTTTTCACTCCGTTCACCCAAAAATATTTGACTGAATCACACCACAGCACTAGAAGATATTGCCTTTCCCGGCATTCATCATAGGCGATTCAAACAAAAATGTAGCACATACCTACGACCAACCCCCCATCACACACCCACACCCACACACACATTAAAAGACTGAAAGCACACATCTAAGTATTTCAGTTTCAATGTGTCACTTATGGCAAAGCGTTATACATCTGATGCAGCAGAGTTATGACCTTCTAGTTCTGGAGTCAACACATTTTGCTGTGTATTTGTGTTAATGTGAGTGGAGGTATTTGACGTTTAAGTGAGACACAGTACATATGATGACTGATCGATTTCTAGTGTGTATGCTAACCTGCGGCTGTTACGTAGCCTGAACAGAGACACAAGAGTTGAAGTGAACTGGGGTTATGTTATGTTGGGACATTATGTAACATTTCACATAGAAAGTCAAAAGTATTGAATTCAAGGATAAAATATGGAGCAAGTTTACCCTGAGGGGGTAAAGTGGGTCACATGGCAACTTTTGGGAAATTTGTCTTTTCACCATTGTCCCCAGTGCCAGATAAAAAGATAAACACCTTTCTCTGCTTTATGTGTACATTTAGTAGCTGAGACCCATAGGGACCTGCTGGCTGCCAGTAAGTTTAGCTCAGTGAATGATATGGGGGGTGTGTGTGTGTGTGTGTGTGTGTGTGTGGGGGGGGGGGGGTTAGCATGTCTCAATTAAAAATCATCAGATAGATAAGGTTCCGGATCTTGGTTTGCCCTGAAGTAATCCTCATCATTCTCTCTAACAAAGTCAGCCATGATTAGCAGCAGGAGTTGCTTTTCTAGTCATCAACAAATGTTTCGTTAGCTGAAGATACAATAAGGTGTAGGCAGGAAGTAGTTCTGGCAGTGTATGATTCTATCATCACATTATTTCATAATTGTAAATGACTGTAAATTCCGGACGATAGAGCGCACCGTTATGTAAGCCGCAGATGCTTATTTTAGGGAAAAAAATCAACTTTGTACACGTATAAGCCGCACCGGTAAATAAGCCGCGGTGCACGGTGGAAGCACCTCGGCCGCCCGTTTTCTGCGTGTTGACCCAGTCTTCCAGAGCGTTTTCAAGTTCGGGCCATCTGCTATTATGACCTCTGAAAGCTTTTGTAGTCTTTTTGCATTGGGTCAGTTCGTCATGTTGCCGCCTCCAGCGTCTCACCATCGATTCGTTTATGCCAAACTTATGTGCTGCAGCTCTATTTCCATCTGCCACCGCCAGATTGATTGCCTTTAACTTGAAAGCTGCATCATAAGCATTCCTTCTTCTGCTCTCCATCTTGAGGGTGAGTACAAATGACTGAAAATATCGTGTGATGCTCTTTTTACACTGCACCGCGGCATGGACTGGACGCTCCAAGTACAGTACTTAGAGAAATTACCATAACATTTGGCTAGGAATTTCCCTAAGTACTGTACTTGGAGCTACCATCAGGAACAATAGGGAATTACTGCCCGCTGCCGCTGCCCGCCACACCCCAGGGTGAAGGTAAAATCCTCGTATAAGACGCACCGGAGTATAAGCCGCGGGGCATGGAGCGTCGAAAAAAATCGTGGCTTATAGTCCAGAATTTACGGTAGTACTTTATAGCAAATGTTTTGCAGGCAAAGACTGGTGGGAGAAAAATGTATTTCACATCTTCTGACAGCCCAGTCCCTACTATTCATTGTGCTAAGCTAACAAGTAGTCAGCAAGTCTCTGTGAATTTTGGCTTCCTGATGCACAAACAGTGGAAAGATGAGTAACTGTCCTCTGGTCTGACCTTGATGAGGATTGACATCAAGCACAATTCCCAAAAGTTGGTGTATTTCATCTTGGGAGATCCAGTGTCTTTTCCAGATCCAGTATGAATGATTGTAATCACCCACAATACCCATCAAACTTATTTATTGCACCTTTTTAAATCCATCAGAGGAACTAATGCCAGTTGCTGGAACCTGCAATTACAGGCTCTAGTGGTCAAATACAAAGGCTTTATTGTTGGCTTCCTTGTATTTCCTCATCATACTAGTGCGAATGCACATTTCAGACATTTACAACGAAGGACACAACTGCATCGAAAGCAATACTAGCGAATGAAAATGGAGTTCAAAAAGTTAGCAGAGTCAGAGGAGGTTTGTACTGAAACAGGCACCTTATTCAAGCAGGTGCCAGTGCCAGGGTATATTAACATTATGTCCTCGGAGGTCATTCATTGTCTTTCAGTTGATCTGACCTGATTTCGGCAAAGTGCGAACACTCTGAGAGTGAGGCCGCATTTGGTCCTACTGACCCTTAACGACCTACTTTTAGTGTCTGTATGACCAGTCAGATTCTTTTGAGATTGACCCAAGACTGTAATGCCCCCCCACCAACACACACACATACACACACACACACACACACACACACACACACACACACACACACACACACACACACACACACACAATAAACCGCTTTTCTTTAGTGAAGCCAACTTTGCCATATATATATACACACACACACACACACACACACACACACACACATATATATATATATATATATATAAAAAATATTTGTCTGCTCTTGTAAAAAGGATGTGGTGCCTTTGAAAACCCATGCCCGTGCAAAAAATTTTGCAAATATTTTTCCACCATCATGAAATCAGATGAGAAAACATAAAGTGATTTTGGACAATTTTTTTTTTTACAGGGCGGCACGGTGGTGCAGTGGTTAGCACTGTTGCCTCACAGCAAGAAGGTTCTGGGTTCAAGACCCGGCTCAGACACGAGATCTTTGTGTGTGTAGTTTGCATGGAGTCCTCCCACAGTACAAAGACATGCAAATGGGGACTAAACTAACTGAATACTCTAAATTGACTGTAGGTGGTTTACCCTTTTCACACTGGAAAATGCAGTTTTTTGGATCCGCGTTTGCTCGGCATTAGGGTGCATTCATGCTTCAAGCCGGGTCTGAACTCCCACTGTGAGGGCTGCATGCCTGTGTTTTTTTCTCTTGTACATCATCGTGCTGACGTCATCATTTCACATAAATGTGCGCCGGAACACTGAGAGGTAAACAAACGACACCATGGACATCGCTGAGTCGAACGTTAGCATTGTCGTTGCATGCTTTGCAATGTTGTCTCTATTGCAAAGCGTACAAACTCAGCGCAGATTGGAAAATGTCCGAGCGCTAATGCAGCGAAGGAGGATGGAGTTTTTGGCGAGTCTGGAAGGGAGCCGAAGAAGATACAGGCGAAGCCTGACAGGCAGAACAGTGACAAAATCAGGATGCGACAGGAAGGTCGCATGAAACCTGAGACGACGGTTGCCTTTTTTATACTGCAGGTGAGCCGTGCCGAGTTGAGCCGAACACCAGGGTCGCTTGGCGAGTCGGTCGATGCTGGTCGAAATGCCGAATCGACCCTTTCAGAGTGCCGAAAAACACGCGTGGACCTGTGTTTGTGGTGCAGGGGCTTATGTGTTGGCCCTGCGATGGACTGGCGACCTGTCCAGGGTGAACCCCGCCTCTCACCCGAAGGTTGCTGGGATAGGCTCCAGCCCCCCCCCCCCCCCCGTGACCCTTAACAAGATAAATGGTAGAAAACTGATGGATGGATGGATGGTTTTTCACAATACAAAAAAAACCTGGAAGACCAAGCATAAAAGAATGAATTAATTGTATGAAGAATAGGAATTTCCAGCAAAATGCACTTATAATCCAGTCAGATTTTCATTAAATAAAGCCTGAGTTTCTTATTAATTATGGTTAACATTTTCTTTAACCATGCAATAGCTGTAATCACCCATATATATATTTTTTTACTTAGTTAAAAGAACAGTCTTTGGGGAAATGTGCCAATTTGGGGAAATAGTTGTAATATATTAATGAGGAGGATCTAAAGTAAATGAATATAGCAACTATTTAAGGTGGACATGAAGGTAAATGCCCTTCTCTCCTTTGGGTGTGCATTTGTTAGCTGAGATTAGGTGGTCGCTAGTTAGCTAAGTGCAATAAATAGCTGTGGATGGGAAAAATGTAGAATCATACCTCAGTAGAAACTGGACAAACCAATACCCTGAATTATTTTATGAGTTTTAATGGAGGCAGGCTGACAGTTCCTACCCACTACCATTCATTGTGCTAAACTAATGAGCAGTCAGCTGGTCTCTGTGGGTCTCAAGCCCATAATGCACACACAGAGGAAAGTCCATCCATCCATCGTAGTCTTCCGCTTATTCCTTCCTATTAAGGGTCACGAGTGGGCTGGAGCCTATCCCAGCATCTACGGCCGAGAGGCGGGGTTCACCCTGGACAGGTCACCAGTCCATCACAGGGCCAACATACAGAGACGAACAACGATTCACACTCTCATTCATACCTACGGTCAATTTAGAGTATCAATCAGCCTCGTCCCCAAATTGCATGTCTTTGGACGGTGGGAGGAAGCCAGAGTACCCAGAGAGAACCCACGCAGGCACAGGGAGAACATGCAAACTCCACACAGAAAGATCCCACGCCCGAGCCGGGACTCGAACCCTGAACCTTCTTGCTGTGAGGCCACAGTGCTGACCACTGCACCACCGTGCAGCCTCACAGAAGAAAGTATCAGTCTATATTATTCTCTGTATCTGGGAAGGATGGTGAATTTAAATATTTTCCCAAAAAGTTTGTGTATGGATTAAAATTCCCTTCATGTATTATTTACTGGAATTACTTCATACTGGACCAGAATAATGCCTGAGCACCTCCAATGATTCCTGAGTCAACTACTAGAGCTTTACATGATGTTTTCTGAGTCATGATAACATTTCCAGAAGCTTGAAAGACTGGCAGCTTTATAAATGATTATCATGAAAGTTGCAATGAGCATGCCCAGTGCTGTCCGCCCATGTACTTATGTTGCAATGTTGTTTCCAAAAAAACAAACACAGTCCCCACAGCGTTAACATGTGCTGAAGTTCTCACAGGAGATCAAAATCATAAATCTATGGACACATGTTTACATCCCTGGTGTACATGGCGATTTAGAGTTTTCCATAACTGAAGGAAGAAATAATTTTTATGATTATCAACAAGGCAGTGGGAAAAGGAATTGTAACAGTAGCTTGGGGTCTCTGGGGATGTGGGAATGTGGAGCCAGGTTACCAGGTGACAACAAGCTCTGCCGACTGTGTCAGTTATGTAACATTCAGCTCAGGGGAGGATACGGCAGCGGCCACCAGACAAAAAGTTACCAAGAACTGGAAACTTGCTTCACTCTCCAAATATAAGAGTGAAAAAAACTTTTCTTGGACCAAAACTGATTTGTGTTCAATTTTACCAGTTAGATTTACATTTGGCAAGGTTGCTGACCTGATGTAGCAGATATAAACATGACTAGTTTGTGTTCTTCTGCGTCTGATGCCATTTTCAAAGGGATAATATTCTCTCTATTCTAATATCTGACACTCCGGTGCGTGATTGACTTCACAATGTATCACTTCCATATCTCTTACCCCGTTAAGATGTACAGTGTACAGCTATGTTAGAAAAAATCTTAAAATATAAGAAACTTTTTGCTAATACATAAAATAAGCTGCCAATGTCCACAATGACATGTTCTTGTTTTTCTATGACTTTAGTTCAATATATCAACCCCATCACCGTGGTTTCTTTCATCCATCCATTTTCTTCTGCTTATTACTGTTAAGGGTGGGGGGTTGAAGCCTATCCCAGCGGCTACAGGCAAGAGGCAGGGTTCACCCTGGCCAACACATAGAGACAAACAACCATTCACACTCATACCTACGGTCAATTTAAAGTATCCAATCAGCCTCGTCCCCAATTGCATGTCTTTGGATGGTGGGAGGAAGCTGGAGAACCGGAGAGAACCCACACAGGCACAGGGAGAACATGCAGACTCCACACAGAATGATCCCGTGCCCGAGCCAGGACTCAAACTCGGAACCTTCTTACTGTGAGGCGACAGCGCTAACCACCGTGCTGCTCGTGGTTTCTTTCCTTTCAGGGAATGCTCATGACGATGACATGTAGTAAGAATCTCCTGGGTTTTGTACACTGCTGGTGGTGAAGTAAATGAAACCTCTGATGAGAATCCAGAATAGATCATAAGACAGAAAAACTGTAATATTTGGATAGAAGTACCAAGAGATTTATTGGCTGATGGGGAGTTTGAGAAAAAGTGGAAATACAGTAGTACTTGAGGAAGAATAAAAGCAGGAATCCTTTGTTAAGATCTTTTACCAAAGCTTTGTTTTGGTCAGTCAAACAGTGGGTCATGACATACAAATCATCATAAATATCCAAAACATGTCTCGTCTCTGGATAATTTCATGACTTTCTCAGGAAATATGAAATTAACCTTGACGAAATTCTATGATTTACTCTGTTTTTAGATGTGTTTAGGTCCCTCTGTTGCAAACTATAGGCTGGTTTACATTTCAATGTGAAGATAATATTTGAAAACTTTGCCAAAAAGAAAAAAAGAAAAAGGAATGTTAATTAGGTGCACTGCCATGGAGAGGTTTAGGCAGACAACCTACACTGGTTTTATTGAAAGATGGCGGCGCACACAATGTACCCTAACATTGCTGTAGTAATTGTAGAAAAGGTCAAGGTTACGAAATGGAAATAAAAAAAATAGATGCCTTTGCAATGTGCACGTTATTAATTATATTTGTTTTTCCCGATGAGACCGAGGAATATTTTGGTCTCATCAGTCCTCGTGCATTTGTTGTTGTTGTTTTTAACTGCCATGGCAGATTTGTTTCAATATCCAAATTTGCATATTAACTCTTTTTTTTCATACGTCAAAAACTACCACAACTTTTATTTTTTTATTATTAAATTTGAGGATTTTTGAGTGAACTGGTTTTGTTTTATAACCATGCTTGGCAGTGCAACCAGTGGTTTCATCACATATGACGAAGGTGTTAGTTTGATGAAGGGGTTTCTATATTCCATCAATGAGTCATGCATAGGAATACTTTTCTCTAGACTATCCTGTCCAAAATTTTCTTTTCTTCAAAGCACTCTATTAATCTTGTCTATGTTTGCTCAGGCAATAACACTGTGTGGTCAGTTCTTGGGTTACATAACCTTCAGACAAACAGTGAGATGTAATATAGACCCTCCTTGATTGACAGTTCTTTTTACTGACAGAGCCAAAAGATTATTTACTTTTAGTCTTCTTCAGAGCTGCTGGAAAAAGAAGCCATGACTGCAAATATTATTTTATTTTCTTCATCTGTACAGCATCATTGGGCTTCACTCAGCCTTGCTCGCTGTTGCATAACCCTGAGGATGATGGTGAGGCGATTTACTGCCATCGGCCACATAGCAAATTCCACTCAACCATCCTGTCTGACCTGACTTACTGAGATTCCATCAGGAACGTGACTCTTTCTGTTAACTGTGGGGTTGTTAACAGCTAACCATACAGCTATAAGTTTGTTCAGCTAAGTTTATGATGAGATAGGTTGTAAAGTTTACGGAAAAATTAGCTATGGCCCCAGCCAAAATGATACTCAACAAGTTGATACCCGTGTAAACAAACCCTCCACGAAGAAACTGCTGGGTTGAGGTGTATTAATTCATTTTATTATATTACATGATAATAGTCCTTCAATGTTGCTATGAGTCATTAAATAATTCCTTTATCTCATATACACTTATTTCTGTCTTGTCTCCGTGTTCATCACTGGATTGCGTCTTTATGTGCGCAGGTTGCACCCAAACAGAAATCTGCAAAAAGCTTGAAACACCTAGAGGCTCATGGATTTATGCATTCCTCTGTACACATAACAGTATTTGTAGAACAACTCAGATTGGAGGTCTTGTGGATAATCTTTGTGTTCAAGCGAAATCGACAATGAAAAATGAGAGTTTTCTTTCGTCTCGTCTCCTTAGAACTGGCTTTAAACACAAGGCACCACGAAAGTGTAAACAATCCAAAAATCATTTGTGGTAAGCACACTAAAGTATTCGGTTAATGCACAACAGGAATTTGAAAAGTTCCTTAATCATTTACTGAAGAAAATACCTCCTGTCTTGATCAGAAATGGTTCCTCCTATTTTTTGAGGAAAGACAGAAAAGAAGTCTCATTTTTTTCACTCTGAAAAAAAAAAATTGAGAATTAGCGGATCTTTACTTCCTTCAAACTTTAAGAATGTAGCTTCTCTTCTTTGTGTAACTCTTATCTTATCAAGGAATACAATCAAGACGGTCTTTCAAACACTCATGCGTTATGATGCATGTCTTTCGCCCATCAGGTTTTTGTGGTCTTTTTTGTCATAACACTTCAAGAAACATTATTGTTCATTTTGTGACATTCTTCTTGTGTCATCCCTTTCCTGTATTATTTAATGACAGTATTTTTATATTCAAATTATTGCTCATTATTATCAGCCTTTTTTTGTCATTACAATTGTCTTTGAAGGAGGCTTTCACAATGAAATGATGCCTTTAAAACCGGCTTGCTAATTGCAGCACCACACCCTACACGGCGTTCTCGTGAATAAATCAGGTTAGTAACTGCACTTGGGAATTTCAAAGTGTAAAAAATTAAACTAAAACTGACATTACTTCACTAACTTAGGTAGGGTAAAGTAGTTGACCATTGGCTTTTCGTCAAGGGAACAGTGGAAATACTAACTTGTGCATTGGCCAACAAAAAAGTCATCCCTGTGGCACGCCACACTGTTTGAGAGCCTGTTCTTTCTCTCTATGGGCTCCCCACCCTAGTGCCTGTAATGTACTGCTAAGGCCCTGACTTCCTATATCTCATAACCCTGCATGAAATGTTAAAGAAACAATTTGGGAAAAGTATGTTGAATAAACAAAACATATTGTTAATATTATAAGTTATTAGATGTAGAAAGAAGTGTGCAGTATCCATCCAGTTGCTCATAATCTTTCTTTTGTGTTGTTCATATTATTTTGTTTTTTTGTTGTTTCATTTAAAATACCAAAGGTATTTCAAAGGTATTTAAAATACCAAAGGTATGTATTTTGAATTGTAGATTTGAATGAAGATAAATTGCTGTATTATTGTCAAATTTGAAAAAAAAAAAGTATAAAAAAGTAATGTTTGGGGTAGTTGTTCTTAGCTGAAACACGCGCGCGCACAGACACGCGCACTCACTTGTGTTTACAGTACACAACCTTGTAGGAAATGACACACGGTGACAAGGCATATTTTATCACTTCAGCCTCACAGATTGAAAGATAACAGCTATCAAAGACAGAAAAACTTTGGAATTTTAAAATAAAAAAATGATATCTGATTTTTCTGTATTAGTTTGTGTATCTTGTATGTAGCTGGTCAAAGCTACTTCTTCAGCTGCACACCCCTCTGTGAAACAGGAAATGATGTCAATCTTGTTCCATGTTATGGAATAAACACGACAGCAAACAGCCCCTCTGTCACGGGTGTGCCCAGTCTCACATGTGATCTCTGTGCACATGATCTGATCCCCTCATGGAAGGTTATGTAAATCAAAAGACCTTCTTCCTGAACAACAAACTGTACAATTATTTCCTGAACATCTGGATCAAAAATGAGTCTGTTTATCCAGCTGTTGACCTGGTGTAGTTCAGGTGTGCTGTTTCTGTCAGGTAAATCCTCATGACCTGCGTGACTCTTCATATCTGCTGGTGAGAGGAGCTGTGTGTGGGGACCAGAAAATAAAGCATCTCCTGCTCGTCATGTGTTCTTCTGCTGAAAGGTGGATTTTGGTGACATGATTTTATTTTTTTTTCCCAGAAAGCAATCTCCTTCATTTTGTTATGCCAGGGGTCTTTTTTGTTTTAATAACACAGTGGGTCCATGGATTTACTGGAGGAATTCCATACTGTTATTGTCTTTTAAACAATAACTCACATATTTCCTCTCTTTGATTAAAATAACACAACTAATCCTTTTAAAATGACAATCATACATTCTAGCAATAGCCCACATTCTGGTATTCAAAGGATATTGTTTGTGGATAACAAAAATTTAGGATGCTCTCTGTTCTCTTGCCACCTCCATTTTTTTTAAAAGTTATCCAGCAATGTGTGGGACAGCTGTTCCTGTGACTTTTTGTTTTCACTGATGCAGGCACAGAGGAGAGAGGAGTATCTAATTTTCTTTCTTGAGATAAATGAAAATATCCCAAAATGTTGCCGTGTTTGTTTTTCATTTGAATGAAATGGTGGACAACTCTCAATTCTGTTCTTGACAAGAACAGGTGCGAAAGCTTTTGAATTGCCTCATACCAACATTGTTGACATGCACATTTGGGTCACGTGACTGGAAAACAATGTTTCAACGCCATCTAAGATGCTTGAGTTTTTTTTTTGGCACTTCTGACAATAGGTTTGTAAATGTGCATTATTTCCTGAACCACCCCTTTTTCAGATATTGTGTCTATTTGTACATCATATCTCACCATTTCTTGACATTTAGATAAAGTATAAATTGCCTTGGTAAACTAGGTCATCATTGAAACATTATTGCATTGCACATTCCTGGAAACCACGGATACATATCATCACTACATTTTAGAAGAGATTGTTTTTTTGTTTTTTTTGTTTTTGTTTTGGCCGACTGTTGAGATAAAGTTCACTCAACAGAACTTCTGGAAACAAATGTTATTCTAAATATTGTTTTGGGACGTGTACGTATGTTACTGTTAAAATCTGGTTAGGTATGAACCACTTGGTCAGAGTGATAAAGCAATGTTAATTGTGATAAGACTAAGTGTGAAAGACACATTGTAAACAGGTCTCAAACACCCATATCCTGCTGCACAGTGTGATGTTTCTTGTACCAGCCACCACCCGATGTGCCCTTTGCCATGTTTTATCAATAGTGGCCGACACCCATTGCATGACATTGTTGAACTAAGGGATTCATGTGTACACTTGCCTTGTTTCTGTGGCATTTAAATACAACCCATTGATGTCACCATCGTGTAAGTACATAGAGGTTGTGATCACTTCACGTACTTTCTCTAAGACCCCAGGACTTGAACGGCGATCCCCTGCTGCACAGGTGTGCATTTCTCAGAATTTACAGACAACATCTTTGCTCTTATTTTTTCTTTATTTAACTTTTTGTATGAAATTCATTTATTCTGGTGACTAGGCTACGCAACATTGTGTACAAGTAGTAGTATTAGCGTCTTCCCCATCATTCATTGAAGTCTGGCGGTAAAATACATAGAATTTATAGGAATATTCCAAAGTTCATATTGCCTTTCAAGTATCCCTACTGCATCACTTCTTTGCAATTCCAAAATGCAGAAAGAGCCAGCCACATATATTTAGCTTGACGTGATAGTGACTAGCAACAAACAACAACAGCTACAGCTACAGTAACAAACGACTGTAAATGAGCTCAGAAAGAGAGAGTCAATCTTGTTCAACTCTAAGTGTTCATACTGCATGATGGGCATTTTGGTCAGTTTTGCATTTTGGAGTCACAAAGAAGTAATTTGGTGGTGGAAAAATATCTTCTTTTAGCTCAAGACACCTTGGCACATTATTTCTTAAAAGTAAACTGTAATTTTAAAAAATCTTTTTTTGAGGAGACTTTTAAATCAATATCTACATAAAAACTATACCTCCCAAAACCTTCTCTATGAAGAGAGTTTTTATCCTTAAAAGGTGTTTCTCTGGCAAATGAACCTCAATCATGCAGTTGTGTTAAAAGTAGGTTTAGAAGTGGACACAATCACTGACGAAGAAGAAAAGCTTTGCTCTCCTGACGTTGTGTGTGCGTATGTGCGTATGCTGTTGTTCTAATCTCAGTCAATTGTCGGAAATTGTGTTTCCCAACATTGTTTTTAGGACAGTTGTAAAAACCCTTCAACCCCCCCCCCCCCCTTTGTCCTGGACAGTGCTCCACTAGTGACTACTTCCTGCACAAGATGACTTACTGGTGTTTGGTATGTTACTATGTGATGTAAATTTTGAAAAACAGAGATGAGTCATTCTCAGGCATTTTGAGATCTTATCATTCACAGGAAATAGCTGGGATACTGATGGGCTAACGGCTAAGTTAGCAGTCAGGGTTCATATATATATATATATATATATATATATATATATATATATATGTATAGAGAGAGAGAGAGAGAGAGAGAGAGAGAGAGAGAGAGAGATATGGGTGGCAGCCGGTCCCAAGGCCCTGGATGCTGTAGAGCTGTCTTGGTTGACACGACTCTGCAGTGTGGACATTGGACTGATGCCCATGGATTGGCAGACCAGGGTGGTGATTCCCTTTTTTAAGAAAGGGGACCAGGGAGTGTGTTCCAACTATCATGGGCTCACACTCCTCAGCCTTCCTTGTAAGGTCTATTCTGGGGTTCTGGAGAGGAGGGTGCGTCGGGTAATTGAACCTCGGATCCAGGGGGAGCAGTTTGGTTTTCATTCTTGTCGTGGAACTCTGGACAAAATCTTCACTCTTGGCAGGGTCCTTGAGAGTGCATGGGAGTTTGCTCAACTAGTCTACATGTATGTTGTGGACTTGGAGAAGCCATTCCTCTGTGTGCCATGGGGAATCCTGTGGGGGGGTACTCTGGGAGTATGGGGTATCAGACCACCTGATTCAGGCGGTTCACTCCCTGTATGACCAGCACCAGAGCTTGGTCTGCATTGCCAGCAGTAAGTCTGACTCATTTCCACTGAGGGTTGGACTCTGCCAGGGCTGCTCTTTGTCACCAATTCTGTTCATAACTTTTATGAACAGAATGTCTAAGCACAGCCAGGATGTTGTGGAGATTCGGTTTGGTGGCTGCAGGGTTGGATCTCTACTTTTTGTGGACAATGTGGTCCTGCTGGCTTCATCAGACCATGACCTTCAGCTCTTGCTGGATCAGTTTGTAATCAAGTGTGAATCAGTCAGGATGGGAATTAGCACCTCCAAGTCCAAGTACATGGTTCTTGCCGAGAAAGGGGTGGAGTGCCATCTTTGGGTCGGGAATGAGATCCTGCCTCAAGTGGAGCTGTTTAAGTATCCTTGGGTTCTTTTTCATGAGTGAGCAAAGGATGAATCGTGAGATTGACAGGCGGAGTGGTGCGGCATCTACAGTGATGCAGTCTCTGCATCGGTCCATCTTGGTGAAGGAGAAGCTGAGCCAAAAGGCAAAACTCTCGATTTACCGGTTGATCTACATTCCTACTCTCATCTATGGTCATGAGCTTTGGGCAATGACCAAAAGGATAAGATCGTGAGTACAAGCGGACGAAGTGAGTTTCCTCCGGAGGGTGGCGGGGCTCTCCCTCAGAGATAGGGTGAGAAGCTTTGTCAGCAGGGAGGAGCTCCAAGTACAGCTGCTGCTCCTCCACATTGAGAGGAGTCAGATGAGGTGGCTCGGGCATCTGGTGAGGATGCTTCCCAGACGCCTCCCTGGGGAGGGCACAGCTGAACAGCAGGATGCCTCAGGGAAGACCCAGGACAATATCTCTCCAACATGTCCATTGGCACATTCCTGTCTTGAAACAGCAGAAAGGGACTGTGCCCTTGACCAACAAAACCCAAATCTCTGATTAATGATGTTTTGTTTTCCTGTTATTTAGATGGGATGGGCAGCAACACACAAAGACTAGAACTAAAAAACCCTAACCCTAACCCAACTATGTGAAAGATATGTATAATATACTGTAAATGGTTATAAATATTCATCAGAATGAACTAATCACTGTGAAGAGGCAAGACTAACTAAGGGTAACTATTTGTTCATGACAATACACAGACCGGGGAGTTTGAAGGTGTTTGCCCACCACTCATTAAACAAACAAACAATGGAAAAGTGATGGATTAATTTTCCTACACTGACAATTCAAGACTAAGTAAAGTGCACCACACATCCCACTTTTAATCCTGCAGTGAAATACCGCTATCTTTTAGAATTAAGATTAGAGTAAGAAAATTTGATTTACCTGGTACAGGTACGTTAACCTTGAGTAATTGAAAAAAGAACTCGGAATTTGGATGGACTAGAGAGTGTGCTTACAAAAATAAGCTAATAGGCTTTCGTTATCTCTGTACTTATCTCTGTAGTGTAACATTCAATAGCCAATCGTGCATGTGTACAAACATGCAGAATCAAAGACAGCAGACATGCTCATGTGGATAAAAGGGTTATGATTTATGCTACATGTGTCTTGAATGTCTCTGCCCTTTTCCAAAAAGGTTTCTGCAGAAGACATCCCTGTTGGTTCTGTGTAACAAAGGTACAGTGCATTTCCAAAAGGTTGCGCTTCCACCTAGTGCGGCTCCACCTACAGAAAAAACAGTGGCGAACCAGTTTCACGACTGTTTATTGTTAAATGCTGAATTCCTATGAGCTCCTGCAGTCACAGTCACTGCTGTGCAAGTGAAAGTCTTACCATCCCACGTTCTACTGAGAGTAAATCACAATCTTTACAATTCAGGTTACACCAAAAACATAACTGATTACACATGATTATACATACATGATTAATTTGTTAAATGCTCTTCACTTGACTTTGCACCACGAGCCTTGAAACATGGAACTGCATATATTGAACATTCCTAAGGCTGAAAGGAACATGACTCTGAATGAATGCTAATGTTGCTCCATGTTCTCTGGAGGTGCAAATAGATGTAACTGTATGCTGACACATCTTTCAAAGTATTCACATGAGTCTAATTTTGGAGTGTGTCTCTGCATTTATCTTGGAGTCATATCTTTTCAGAGCATGGTGTTGCTGGAGACACCAAGGTAATTGGATAGAACTAGACCAGAAAGAGGTCATCAAGATGCAAAAGGTCATCAGAAAGGCAGAAATCAGATATGAACACTTCATAATAAATCAAACAAAGATGTGTTAATTTAAGACATTTGATCTTCCAGAGATTGCAGGCGAGTTGGTACTGCGTAGAGGAACAGGACGTACCAACAGTGTAAGTTCACACAGATGTATGAGTCAGCAGGGACGAAGCTAAAAAGGTGAAAAGATTTTTCTGGAAAGGTTGTGATGTGTACAGAGCTCTGGAGTGGCCACAGAGCATGGGTAGCTGAACCTTTGGAGGGCCAAAGCTGTAACAAACACATATTCCATTGTTAAACTGCTGTCCCCCCCCCTCCCTACATTATACGTGCCAAAGTGACATCCTTAGGAAAGTGCCACACCTGATCAAATCATGACAATAATATCAAAAAAATAGGGTTTCTCCATATTTTAAGAGCATAGAGAGGTTCTTTTTGTGGCCCTAGCATGTAAAAGAAGAAAATATTTGAAGGCAAGGAGATATAACTTGCTCCCCCTTTTTAGTTAATTTGCAGCCAATTAGCTATATTGTTCCAGCAATTTAGTTATTTTATATTTTTCAACAAGTTATATTTTTATATTTCTCCCTATGGAGAGAATTTTAAGCGGGAGGAGAGAAAATTAGCTATTTTGGGGACACAATATACAGTTTTACAATTAAGAAAATATAAAAGTGAAAGGTAGATGGTGGTGGTGGTCAGAAATAAATTGAATATTTTAAAAGAATATTGCTGTTTTATTTTAAGGGAACCTACACTACACCTAGGTACACAATTTCTTCACTTCCTTGTGTATTTTTTTCCCCTCTGTGTTAATAAAGTAGATTTATTTTACCACACAGCAGGTGAAGAACATAGAGTTGATGAAATGCTTCAGAGAAGGTCTTTGGTTGGATTTGATCCCAGCCCAGCATGTTAGCTGCAGTATTTCTACTGACCAGACAAGGACACTTTCATATGTATAGAATAAAAGAGTACTGTCATGTCAGCAACATATTTATTGTACTTTTCCTTAAAACCCTACTAAATATACACTTACTTTTCAATAAGGAAAAAAAATCCTTATGGAGGTGGGTGTGGTTTGGGCAGTCACCTGTAGAAAAGGAGGCTGGATAGTTTGCTCCGGTGGAGCAGCGCTAGGTGAGTTGATTCACTCATCTAGGTTAAGCTGACTAATCAACCTCTTCTTTTTGTCTGCAGTAGTGGCTGGAGAGAGAGAGAGAGAGAGAGAGAGAGAGAGAGAGAGAGAGAGAGAGAGAGAGAGAGAGAGAGTATACAGACAGGAGACCTGTATCCCAGGGGAAGAAGCACTCAACTTACCTTTTGCAAGGTGTTTGTTAGTTGTGTTTTGTGGATAAGCGTGGTAGCAGCAGCTACCCATGGGAGCTCTGGTGCTGTTCAGAGTTAATAAAAAGAGCAAAGCTAACACCTGCCTCTTCTTGTCTTCCACTGCGGAGCCCTGTGGCAGTGACTGTGCTACAATCCTTTGTCCTCTTCCTCTTTTTATTCTCATTTTTCTTCCTCTGCCAGACAAGGTGTTCTGTGTCTTTCTGTTGATGTTGTTTCCTTTGAATGTGGTGATTATTCTTTTAACACATGACCTTCTGATGCACTCTTAAAGCATTGCTGAGACTACACCTGAGAGGTCAGAATCAAGACCATCCTCTTTCGATGTCTGTGTGTGTGTGTGTGTGTGTGTGTGTGTGTGTGCCCCCTTGGGTGGCATGGTTGTCCTCTCACACCAAAACGCTGCTTCTCTCATAGTGTCGCCATCTTCGCCGCCGCCTGTGTGTCATGCAACACCTTCCAGTTAGACTCAATCAAGTCAAGCAGGCACCTCTGATCTCTGACACACAGAGAAGCTGTGGAGCTGCCATGTACCTGAGAGGGGGGGAGTCTTACTTGGACACCTGAATAACATCTCCTTCCCAAGGTACAGTCTGACAAATCATTCTGTCAGAGGGAAGAGCTGGTAACAATTCAGTCGCATCGTCTTTTTTGGTCATTACATCATTACAGTACAGGACTACTTAAACACTCCTAAACATCGGGTCTCAAACGCTCTACTGTGTGATAAAGCAACAGTTATTTACTGTACATATGTATAAACTAGGAACGCTCAAAGAGCACATACCTGCACCAAGGCAAACTTCCAGGTACTGGCACTTTTGTCTTTGGGGCATTTGGAAGTTGCAAGCAGCAATGACCACCTCACGCAGCACACAGGCTGTGGCTGTTCCTTAGAATGCAAGGAAGGTTAAACCTATTACAATTTCAATTTTTCTTAAAGGAGCAGACTAACATGTGCACTGTGGTGTGATCATCCCTTCCTGTGTCCTCCAGGTGACAAGAGGGAACGCACCCTTGAGATGTACTAAATTGCTGTCACAGCTAACACAATATAAAATCCTCGCCACACAAACGCCATTTTAAAAACATTACTCTCTTCTCAGTTACCCATCACCAATTTCTCAAGGTGTTTTTGACTAAACTGTCAGAGGAATTTTAAAAAACACAATAAAGCCACGTTTCTCATACAGGCTTCATTTATTTTTGTTGTATTTATTTGGTGTGCACGTGCATGTGCGTGTGTGTCTATGTGTGTGTGTGTGTGTGTGTGTGTGTGTGTGTGTGTGTGTGTGTTGAATGGATCAATACAGTCCCTTTAAAATGACATTATGCTAAAAGAATTCAACACTAGTGACCAATAAAGAGATTACACTGAGGCAATAAATAACTGATTAGAATGTGTTTGGTATGTGACTTCAAAAGACATCTGCAAGTGATGAGAAATGATAATTATGATCAAACAGACCATCACACAAGACAAGAAAAAAAAATCTCACCAGTGTGCAAAAAAATACCGAAAATAGAAAAAATGTTATTCATGAAGTTTTTGAATCATGACACTCCACTTGTTTTATTCTTTACTTATGCTCTGTTTGTGTGTGAGCGTAAGTGTGTCCTGGGTGTGTTGGTGAAAGCTGGTAGGACTCTGAAGCCACATGACACTCATCTACGTTTAGCCTGTTTTTCCTCTAACAACAGCGTAGGTTTCCTCCTGATACATTTGCTGTTTGTGTGCATGTGTGAGAGGTACACACACACACACACACACACACACACACACACACACACACACACACACATAAATACACACAGAGTTCTGCCTTGACCTCTTTATCTATTATGCAGGATGCTGCTCTCAGAGGAGATGCCAGCATCAGATTATATAATCTTAACCCACAAACCAGTCTTTAACACATATTTCCCCCACCCCCCCTTCCCCAATGACCCCACACACTTAAGCATAATGTGTGTGAATGTAAATTTATATATAGCATTAAGTTATGTTATTTATGGGAGTTTAGTTGGCGCTGTCCTTCAGAGAGAGTGAGCGGGGAGTGAACAGCCGGTTATGACCCAGACTGCTTCAAGGTAAGTTAGGAGTGGATGGCCCCTGATGCTTCTACTGTAAAATATATAACATTTATGAATCTTATGAAATAGTTATGAGTGTGATGTCACCTTACTGCTGGCTTTTTGGGTATTAGATCACCATGTTGGACAGGCTGACTGCATTTTCACTCTTAAAGATGACTGCTACCTTGAAGTAAGGTGCTATAATTCTGACGTCTGAATAACGACGTACCCAAAGCTCTTCTATTTCTGCAGTGCAAATATATGTTGGTGGTACACAGTAGACACAAGGCTTTAAATACTGTGGTTTCTAGTCTGTCACCCCTCAGGAAAGTCTCAGGTATCTGGAAGCAGCTCAGATCTGAAGGGGGCAACTGAAGTCATTTGGACACCAGACCCCTCCGCGATGGAGGTATTCTTGGTGCATTAGACTTGGAGAGAAACAGATGACTTATTGGCTTTTAAAGGGACATGCCAGCTTCTCGTCTCTCCTCTGTGCATCCATTAGGGAGCTACGAGACTGCCTGATCGCCAGTTACCATAGCGCAGTCGATCCCTATATGCTACTGCTAGCCTCACCAGTGGTTAGGCGAGCAATGCTAACATCCATGTTAGCTCTCTTAGGCATTTTACTGACAGTTTCTGCTACCCCTCCATGAGTATGGGGCAAATTGTGTCAACCATTTATCCATATTTGTGCATGCAAGTGCTTTTAAGTGCCTTATTTTTTCAGACTCAGGATGAAGTGGGCGTAGGCCTACAGGGTGTACATCCTCTGAGCCCTGGGTTCATGTTGGGTCACTTTGCCTCTGACTGGCTTATTGCCTTTAGGGTTATGATGAAGGACTTCAAGAGAATACTACAGATTTTTTTTTTTTTTTTAGTGTTCCCCAGTTTGAAGAAGCAGTCACTCTTCAACTCATCATAAAAGGTAATTTGGAGGCTAACTCACTGCACCCATTAGACAATGCTAGGCCTTCTATGTCTGTCAGTCAGTCATACTTTTGATTTCTCTTGCCTCTATTTCAAGTGCTTTATTTTTAGTAGCTTCAGCCAATTGTGTTGTGAGTGGGTGGAGTATCTGCATTATATTTACAAAAATACAATTAAAACTTGTATTGCAATATGAATTTGAATTTCATTAGATTTCCTGGAACGTGAAACTTTTTATTACTGTATGTGTTCCCTCATTTTGATGTTGCAAAGTAATGTAAACGACGCTCACTGCAGGAGTTCTTTTTGCAATCATCTCCATGCTCTCGGCCTTGTTTGACTCAAAATCTCTCCAAAGTGGTGCTGTGGCATTTTCCCACACAGATAGCGGGTTATTAACGCCGACCGTATTCCTGGAATTTACAGAACAGTACAGTTAATCCTCATAAGGAAAGATAGAGTTGGGGGGGGGGGAAATGTAGGGAGCGATGGGGGGGGGGGTTGGGGTGGTGTAGGTGGAGTGTGACGCAGGGGTTGCAAAGAAGGGGAAGGTGAAGAGAGAAAAGAGAAGAGAAGAGGGACAATGGGAGTTTGCAGGTGAAGAAAATGGAAGAGGAGTGGGTCATGAAATATTGAGGAAGAAGAGAGTGCAGGAGTGAAGGTGGGTCTTTACAAGTTTTTGACAGGTTACATAGGAATATTGCTGTATCATTTTTTAAAACATCTATAGAAACAATCTGTATCTAAATGTCATTGTGATGTCAGTTTTTACGGTAAAATTGTGGGAATTTCTTCTGCTTTGCTCACTAATTGATTCAGGTGTTTATTTAGCTTGTATATATGAATATGATTATCAGTCATGCATCAAAACCCTCCTCAGCGCTATTTCCAACAGGATGAATGAAAAGCAACTCGAACTCCTGGGAAATGAAGGGATGTAATTGAAATGCGTAGCGCACTGATATATACACTCACTGGAGATCTGATGTGTTCTTTTTCAAATGCAGTAAAATAATGTGTGCAAGATTTTATAAACATGCGGGGGTCGTGTGCTAAAGATGCATCATTGCAACAGTTGTGAGGGGGTAGAAAGTGTGCAAAAAGACGTCCTGATCAGGGGCCTGGGGGGGGGGGGGGGGGGGCACAGCATCAGTACAGTGTAGGGGTGGTGGGGGATACAATAAATTGACAACCCCAGCTGTTGGGTGAGGAGAGACAAAACTATGTGGTGAAATGTGACCTAAATCCTCCTCTGGTGATGCTGTACACACACATCGGAAACACAAAAATGTCTGAAGCCTCCAGTGTTATACACATGTCCAGCGTTAGCATCGGTGCTAACAAGCACTGTTGGTTGTGGGATCTGTTAGTCTAGATAAGCTAAATAAATATCTTTTTTTTTTTTAATTGAAGATACAAGTCAAGTCAGTTTTATTTATATAGCGCCAAATCACAACTAAAGTTATCTCATAACACTTTACAGGTAGAGCAGGTCTAGCACCACACTCCTTCAATGAATTTCCACCCAACAATTCTCCATCAGCAAGCACATCCTGCAACAAAAAATCTTCCATTTAACGGTCAGGAACATTGAGCAGACCCAGGATCAGTGGGATTGGCCATCTGCTTTGACCGGTTTGGGGGAAAGAGAGCGGGAGAGCGGAGCAGAGACAAAAGGAGTGCCACACACGCACAGAAGGTAGCTTGAAGATGATAGCAACTGATGAAAATCCAAGATCAAGCTAATCCACACTTCTGCATCATTCAGTAACCATGAAGAACAAAAGAAGTTAAATACCTCTAGGATTATTTAAATGACAAAGACTGATCTGAATTTTATCTCTAATGGAGAGACTGCAATTTCTGCATTTGATTTTGATTGAAGAACATTTTGTGAGTACTTCTCGATCTGACATTTTCAGTTTAAATCAGTTCCTAGTTTTCTTGTCACATCCATCCATGTAGCGCCTCTGAGTTCTTGTAATGATGGACTGATTTTTTATTTCTACAAAATACAATATAATATTTTGAGGTGTAATGATTGCATTATTGCTCCAAAAATCACAACAGTGGTGCTCATTTGTGAACATGATTTTGATAAACACAATTTTATTTGCCACAGAGCTTATTTTTGGCGATAGTCTGGAATAAAATTTAATTGATTTATGGACAAAGGAAACCACAGATATTAACTTCTAGGTTGGCCTGCAAATAAATATGTCATCCATGCAGCACTCTGTATATCCTCGATGATTTTTGACTGCTCTGGTGTGTTTTAAATCCCATACTTTGTTTTGCTGATTCATTTTACATGGACAGTGTCTGTAAGAACTCACAAACACACACACGCTGTGAGTCCCTTCATATCAGCTACAGTTATCTGACCTGAGTTTGTGGTTTTTGGAAAGAGAGTGACAGGTTACCTAATTCCCTTTTCGCCCCCCTGCCCTAGTTTTGACCGGGAACATTACAAGCTGGTGTTACATGTCAGCAGTAGATGCTAGACATGAACATTGATTTCAAGATGCCTTATATCATCTGAATGGCGTGCCAGAAATATGTCTGCTCATTGTATACTGAGATGCCAGCTTGGATAGACGAGTTATGTAAGGTCTGCTTTTTTTTTTTCTTCTACAGGGATTCAGTAAAGCACTGATGCATCTTGCATTTGAAGCTGGACATGGATATTATATATAAATAGGACTTTTTTGCACTTACATGAGAAATACAACCTTTTTCATTTCACATTTTTATTGTTCATAATCAAACAGATACAACTGATACAAAAAAACATCCCCTTTGTTTGGGTAAAATTACAAATCTGAAAGTTCAGTCTAATCCACAGGAAGCAGACATGGGACAGCAGAAACATTGAGCCAGTGCTTCTCTGCGGCCAAGGGTCCATAGAAAAATGAGGCAGGCGGTTGTGTACAACTCTTACTAAACCCCGTTATATGTTGGCTGGGGATTGCTCAGCTCTGGCTCTCCAACTTTGCCAGAACATTATAAAACAGTATTGTTCAGCTTGGCTCAATCATGCAAACCAGTTGAGATTTAAAGAAGTTATCAAAAAATGAGATGATAATTTCTGGCAGACCAAATACCTGAGATACTTAGGAAGAGGTGTTGGGAGCATTTAGTTAGAAACTGCCGCCTCTCGTCCTTTGATGTAGACAAGCACTTAAAACGATGAAACCCAACCTGAAGAAAAGACATAGCTTTCGCAGAATAAGCCAATGATGGCAGGAGGTTAGCTAAGTTGCAGCTAAACATTTGTGAATTAAACTGGAGAGTTCGAGATCGGTTTTTGAACAGAGAACAAGCCCTTTTTGGACATTCATAACGAGCACCGACAGCCACCCTGGGCCCTTTGTAGGTGAAGCTTTCTGACTCAATGAAAGCTTCATTTCAAGTAACGCTGTAGAAATAAAACTTCCCCAAACTCTGTTTAAAATGTTTTTCTATAACAGCAGTGATCCATATTATGAGCCAAAATGAGGTCAGAAGCAGAATTGTCCAGGTAGAGCTTCAGAATTGATGAACTTGAAATCTGCATTTTACAAAGCTGCAGCCATGGAAGGTATGCAGTAACATGTTAGATGTATAACATTAGAAAAACCCGAGGCAGGTCAGGACACTCAAAGAGAATGTTTAACAAAAAAAAAGACTATTTTAATACTCGTGGCTTTAATTTCAACCCTGTCTTTATGTGTTGCCTTGTTTCAGAGAATTTGGGGGAAAAAAATGTTTTTTGCATTATTCATCCGGATCACATTAAACCATGAAAAGGGATACAGAAACCAATTTTTTTTTTTACAAATATACACGCTTCAATGCAGGAGGAAAAACTACTGTCATACAGCAAGAGAAAAAAAAGAACTAATACATGTTATACATATTTATATATATATATATATATATGTACTAAAATACCAGATTGTAAGGCAGAATCTCCGAACAACCCACTCACACAAAGACAATGAGTGTAAGTGTACCATAAAATGATTATTTACACAGCATATACAATCGTCCAAAAAGACCATGTTTGTCATCTAAAAACATGCAAATATACACTATTTCATTTGAAATATCTATTTGTTTCATGTACATAGATCCGCAAAGGATCTATAAATGTTGTCCACTTCGGATGTGTCTGTGGCAGGTAATGACATCGTAGAGAAGAGGTTTAATAAGACAAAACTGTTTTCTTTATGTTGTCACTGACTTTTAACACCAAAAGTACCAGTATAAGAAAACAACTGATGTGGGAATAACCAGAAAGGCACAATATAATAAAGTACCCCCTGTGTATCAGTAGGGAGGTTACAATCATCATATGGTTAAAAATTAATAAAAGAGATCAAATAATTTTAAGTTCAATGATGTTAAAACTTTGATATGTATCCACCTGATCAATCCACTGAGCTTAAGTTTTTAGGTAAAAAGTAATATTTTGTTCTATAAAAATCTTATTACTTATTAAATCTGACATCTTTTGTCATAACAAGTATAAATATCGTAGCTAAATCTGTTACAGGCATCATGATGATGATTACATTGTGTAGCAGCATCCAGCTTCTTTCAAATCACCAGTTCGTAATACTGAAATTGCGAGCCACTTAATAGTCAGTATTAAATATGAAGCTGCAACCGGGCGAAGCTCAGTTTAGAATAAAGACACACAAAAGGCAAAAGCCTGGCTTTGTCCGAGCTCCACCTGCTAGAACAACTACACCTCACAAATTAATACCTTGTTTTCTGTTTATCTGAAAACTAAACTGTAAAACCAAGGAGTTGTGGTCCTAACTAGCTAGGCGCTAACTAGCCATTAGCTGCTACTTAACTATCCCTAGGCTGTAGTAACATGTTGCCTAACATGCAGACCATTTTGCAAACAGTCACTTTGAAATTAAGGCCTTTCCTTGATGATATTTTCACTCAGTTTCAATGAGAATATGGAATGAGTTGAATCTTTTCTACTTAAGTTTTTACTCCTTAAATGTACTGTAAATGTGGATGTCTGGATTTAAATGTTATTTTATTAATTACATTTATACAACTACAATTCCCAATTGTATTTGCCATCTTCTGATAGTATTTTGTTTTGGACACACAAAAAAAAAAAACTATAAAAATAAGTTTTCAACCTAGTTGCCCAGCCCTACATCAAGTGCCTAATAAATTATTCCAGCAGGTGTATTTTGTACTGCATGTTGGAAATTATTGTGTCAATTCATACAACCTGAATGAGAAAAGGTCAGCTATTATGTACAACTCTGATTTTTTTTTCAGTAGAGACACTAAGTTATATACATTCATATTTTGCATGTTCGGATCCCTCTGTGACGGTAATACTAAAAGCATTGCGTCTCTGCAGACTTCATGTACGCAGGCAGAATCCAACAGCTTTTGGCTGGTGAGGAAGATACTTGATTGTGTGGAGCTGAGAAGCTCTCGCAAGAACCTGATTGGCTAAAACCGTATGTGCGAGCAGACTTTGGCAAAGTTTCTGATTGTGACATTTTTAATTACTGATTAGATGAGACTGAACGGACTTTCCGGAGTTACCAATGTGTGTGCATGCGTGTGTGTGAATACTACATTAAAGTGAATCTTAATGCTAGAAGTGCTCCTTGTTTCATGGTGGACTACAGATTCCACCTCAATGTCTTCAAGTGCGCCAAGGACCAAAGGTGTTGCCTTTCAAGCCTTGTAGATGGAAGCTCAAAAATCTGCTTCAGGTGAGGGCTCTTGTATTTTTTTGTTACGTCTCTTCATGGTAGGATATGATAAAGATGATGACCTCAGGTTGTTTTCAGGTGGCTTAAAACCAGGGTCTGTATGCTTCTGTCCTTGTTTTCACATCCAAAACTTAACAACAACAAAGAAAAAAAGACAAATATAAAATAAAAACCAAGCCCCTCCAGTTATTCTGAGGGTTAACTGAGAGAAAAATGTCTTAACCTGGTGCAGCACATGTTGATATGATCAATGTTTGTGAAGGGGGACCATTGAAGACCCCTGTTCCCAGATGTTGGACCAGCTGGTGCCAAGCAGAAGAGACAGGGGGGTTTGGTGAAGGTGGTTGGCTGGGCTGGGGTGGGGTGGGGGTTGCTGTACTTTTTCAGTGAATTCTGAGGGGGGCACTTAGTGACCACCGCTGGAGCCGGGAGGGTTGTGTACCCAGTCGAGGACGATGAGTGACAAGCTGCCAATCATGAAGAAGATTCCCACGATCAGGAAGACGGCCGCCTGAGGAGGAGACAGTGCCAGAGCGGATTGAGTGTGTGATGATGCACTGCGGGTTTCTGTTGAAATTTTGGATGAGTCAGGTTTGGAAATGTTATGGACCTCCTCTGGGGATGGACTGGGAAAACTGATCCAGTGAGAAAGCTCCTGATAAAGTGTGTGAGTGTAAGTGTGTTTCACTGCACTTACCCCGATCTTTTGAGGGGAGCGTAAGGGCACCGACTTTACCAGGCGGAGGTAAAAGGCAGCAGGGAGGATGAAGATGAGTAGGGTGGCAGCAGAAGAGCCTGCATCAGGGAAGGGGAAAGTTGAGTCACCATAAATAAATATTCTAACCTCAGACTGGGACTTTATGAAACTTGCTACACTGATGCTCATTTGCTACTCTATAGGTCACCGGAACAAGTTCCCCATCTCCATACTCCTAGAATATTCTGAGAATGTATCCTCAAGTGTAGCATCCCAACTGCTTTTTAAAGGATAAAAGGGCATTAACGGGTGGAGTACATTTACTATTTTGGGGAATGTTTAGGGGATCACGACTATAGAGACCCTTTCACACTGCACCAAAAATGCAGATGGACATGGGTGTTTGAGCACTCTGAAAGAGTCGACTCAGCATTTCGTCCCGTGTCCACCGACCCTCCAAGCGACCCGGGTGATTAGCGGCTCTGTTCGGCTCGCCTGCAGTGTGAAAAAGGCAACCCGCGTTGTCTCGGGTTTCCTGCGATATGACCCATTGACGTAGATCTACCTTCCTGTCGCATTCTGATTTTGTCACTGTGCTGCCTGTCAGGCTGTCACGGTGGAAGCTTCGGGGAAAAAAAAAAAAAAAAAATCGGCTGGGCTGCGTTGCCAGAGCTGCTCACTCATCTCTCAATAAAGTTTTGGTCTCTGCCATAAGATCAGTCTTCCTATTGATAGACTCTATTTCAGTCCTTTTTTTCAAACAATTTACATGTGTAAGATCTTACGTGAATTAATCTACACTTGGGAACTCCCATCAATCGGGGAACCCTAACCTGAACTGCGCAAGCGCGACGGTGTTTATAAACAACTTATATAGCGATCTTGCGATCTGGCGGCAGATTTCTGGAACCATAAGGGACGCTACGGTGCACTTTTATGTGTAATGATGACATTGTCAGCGCAATGATGTACAAGAGAGAAAACCACATGCATGGAGCCCTCACAGTGGGAGCTCAGACGCGCACCTGCTAGAAGCTTAAATGTGCCCTAATGCTGAGCAAACGCGGGTACAAAAACCTGCTGTGACACATGTATTTTAGTGTGAAATGGGTGTCTAGGATACCTCTTGTCAGCCTGTACACAATATATCCACAGTGTTTTTGAGGCTGTCATAATGTGGAGTTCCACATGGGATATTGAGACATTTATGGTGTTCTGGGAATAAGACGAAATTGATTAGGAGAACATGAATCAAACGTTCTATGTCTTGATAGTCTGTTCCCACAATGTTTGTAATAGTGATAGAAACATTTACATCCTATACATGTTCCTTAAGATATCTACTAAATGTCCCAAGATTTTCCTGTAAATCTGCAAAGTACAGTTATCCCACACAATGTTAACACATTGTTAAATTTCTCGGAATGTTCTAGAGCAAAGGAGCTCTCAAAATATTCTAGTAGTGCAGCTTCTAACAGGGTAGGAACTCTCAAAAATGATAAAAGAGATATATGTCCATTTTAAGATATTAAAATTAAAGAAAAGTTAACAAAAATGTCTTCAATTCCAGGTTAGGAACTAACTTCAAATTAACGTCATTGTCAATTTCTGTGCTTGTAGGATCGAGGTCCAGATTGGAGACGTTTGAAGTCACTAACTGATCCTCCAAGAGAGGGAAGAGTTAACTATCAGGTGAAAATGTGTGCTTTTTAATGTTTGTGGGTATAAGCGCCTGGAACGTGAGCAGTCACGTGATTGCACAGTTGACACGACCAACCACTTTAATCTTCGAATGTCTTTACTTCATAAATTGAACTTTGAACTAAAGGTGCGAATCAGGGCTCCACTAAGTCTCGCTGTTCATTAACACGTATTTGTCCACACCGTTCATAGTACAGGTTTTTAAGTAACATACTGAACGTAACACTTCCTGTGATTCAAAGTACTCAGAGGTCTGACTCACCGATGAAGCCGAAGATGTCTCTAATGGTGGGGACAAAGATGACGAGCATGTTGTTGAAGGCCAGGATGGCAGCAGCGATGAGCATGTGGCGAATCCAGCTGAATTCTCGACCGCTGAACAGCAACGTGGTGATGGAGGAGCGGATCTGGAAAGAATAGAGACAAAAAATGTCTTTGTTGTGATCATATAAATCCCTTTGGGAATATTAATAAAAGCATATAAACTGGCAAATGGAGAATATCTATGCAGTATTATCTAACTTTTTAAATCTTTAAATAGTTGCTATTAGTTTACTAACTGGTGTTAGAAAGACTCCAAAAAATAATTTCCATGAAAAGAGACTCCACGAGACCCCTACATTTATGATTTTATGATTCTGTTTAAATCCTATGTTTGACAATGGTAGTGATGGAAGATTGTGAGTGAAATGTTCTCTTCCTGATATTACAGCAAAATGTGTCCCTTTTGTTGTCAGCACTGGATTTCCTGAAAATCTGCACCGAATTCAAAGGGTCTCATGTCACAAAAATAATTTTTTGGGGGGTTCTTAAACTACTATAAAAAGCTGAATATTTAACTATAACACAGTTCTCATACAGTTTTGAAGTATTTAGTTTCATAAAAATCAAAGTGTCAGTGCAATGAAAAGTGTCATTGCTGTGATCACGCCATTTGTCTCTGTAAAAACAACAACAACAACAAAAAAAACAAGTCAGTAACTATAACAGTCTGCACATCTGCTGCCATGTCCCTGAGGCTAATTCTCACACTTGGCCACTGCCTAAAGTGTGTCAAGTGCTATGAGTGCAAGTGTGTGTGTGTGTGTGTGTGTGTGTGTGTGAGGGGGAAACACTGTTGAGCACAGATCCCAACTAAGACGCTGGTGCTGCTGAGCCACAGGCAGCCTGTTCAAGCCTCCAGTGGGTGAAAGGTTGCGAGTATCAGGTGAACACTGAGGCACTGTCAGGTTAGAAGAGGCGGGGTTTATGGTGCCCCCTTAAAAAGCAAAGGGATTATCTCCCTCAGTGCAATGGAACCATGGGATTGCATCAGCCAGTGGTGAGAGGAAGGCGTTCTTGCCCGCAGGGGGAAGTGTGTCTCTACTATTGTTGTCACTTGCACTTGTCAGTCATCCTTCCGCACCACAGCTTTCTTTACAAATTCTTCAAACTGTGTGATTACACTAACATACCTTCAGCAAGATAAAGTTACGGTACCTTTTCTGATTGTCCGAAAGCAAACTTTTCGTGTCTAACCAACAATACTGGTAGCACATTCCTCACCTTCCATTTGCACAAGACCAGACTTATTCTCAGTTAGCTTACATAGTGGGAAAAACCTCCCATTAACTGGATTTTCTGCAGATTGAACAAGTGACCTCCATCTTGACTGTCAGGATACGCTGGGATGAAGCTTGTACTCATCGGCCCCCTGCCAAAAACATGTCACTGCCTAAGCTGGGGCTTATGTCTCATCTGAGATAATGACAATAATAAAGAACGTCCCTCCTACAATTTTACACTCCCCACTCCAACCCACGCCTTCCATCCCACCAGCTGTTGCATAATTAGGTTGGCTTGGAAAACTAGAGCCTGGACGAGGCATTTCTCCCAAAGGTTCCAAACTATTCAGCGCCCAACTGTTACATGGCGCAAAACCTTTAGAGTTCACTGTGTGATATTTACGCACATTTAACTTCAACTATTTACCTGTCACACCCCCCCCCCCCCCCACACACACACACACACACTCAATCACTCACTCAGTATGTGGATGAACTAGTTGTAAGAAACCAGAATAAGCAGGCTAAATCTGGGTTCAGCAAGTTAGAGCAAAACCAGGCGCTTCGATTGAGCATGTTCATTATCATTTCAACAAATGCATCCTCTGCAGAGCCATGGTGGTAGCATCCAGTGACAAGCTACAAGTGCCTTGATCAGGAACTCTGATTGTAGAATCACATTCTGGAAAACTAGATTAAATTCATACAAAAGTCCTTTTTTTCTCTAAAACAGTTGAGCGAATTGAAGATTTGTGTGAATAATATCAGTATATTAAAAGACTAAAAGACTAAAGCAAAAACTTTTGCCCTGTTGAACTTTCTGTTGACAGTTGCTGCTGGGTGTGAAACGAAACTCGAGCAGGGTGAAAGTCCCTTTTCATGAAAAAATATCAACAGGATGCGAAATCGAACAACTGAAGCATGACTTCATCACAAATGACTTCATACACTAAAATGGCCAACAAACATACAGAATCTTATCTTTACCCCTGCACTTATCTGACTAAAATAAACCTTAAGTTTGGGTATTAAATTCATAGCATCCAACAACACAAAATGATGTTTATCTTCCTTTATATTGTCTTCAAGACCACTTTGAATTTCGATTTGACTGGAACCATTTTAAAGGTATCAAGGATATTTTTTATAATCTCAAAATGATACATCTTGAATATATGTAAACGGTTTATTAACCATAAATTATGCCATTAAGATTTACTCACTTAACCCTAAGGGAGCAGGAAAAAGTATCAAAGGTTAGCTTCACAGATTTGTGAAGTCTTGGACAAGGAAGCCGTTAGTGAATGTTGCTTACATATCATCAATAAACGATCACTGCAGTTAGCTAATTAGACTACATAAGCGTAAGCTAGCAAACCTAACAGAACGACACAGTACCTACATGCTTACGCTAACGTTTATCTTTTTTTTTTTTTAGTTGCTGTGTGAAAATTTGGGCCAAAAAATATATAAAAGTGTCTGAGGTGAGATGCTGGTAGCATATGAGGCTTTGAGGCAGCACGATACATAAAAAATACTCAAATGAGACTGAAATGTTACAATTTGATGGTAGGTAAGATGTAAAGGTGACGGTCGTGCTGTTAATCAGCGCTCTCCCATGGTTTCAACCTCCAGCAGGAGCCTGAGAACTGGGGCAGGGTTGACTACACATAAAACCCTTTCATTATGTACTGAATCCTGGCTGAGCCGTGTGTGATCTGGCCTGTTAGCATCTATCCTTCACGTGACTTCACGCCAACCCACCCACATCTACTTTTATTTCACCAAAATACATGACTCTCTCCCTCTCATACCCCCCTCCACACACACACATACACACACACAGAGTCTGAACTCATATACTACTACCCTGCTGGGGCCAAGGACAGTCGCAGACAAAGCTAATGTTAATCTCTTGTAGAAGGTCGGCTGCATTTCTTGCAGAATGAAGGTCAGGAGAATTCAAAGCCATATTCTCAAATGTCAAACAGAAACTTGGCAGAGCTGTTTTGATAAATGCTTCCAAGGTTGGCACAGCATTTCAGAAATACAACTTAATTTATAACAAGAACAGTGTGAATCAAACAAAGTTTCAAAACCTCAATTACGATATGAGATGTGTGTGATTTTTTTGGTGAAAATATTCCCACCATCTGAGTAACATTTACTGGTACACCTTTCGTAGTACTTCAGTCTTTTCCCTAACAATGTAAAGAAAACACAGGCATTTTCACAGGTATACTGTATAAAAGCCAAAACATGATTTACTGCAGGTCCATTGTTCCTGCAGGATCTGAAACATTTAACTTGTTCTTTTCAATAAGCTTTGTGTAACATAACAAAATGTCATCTTCTTTGCTGTCTCTTTCCTCCTCCCTCTTGCTCTTATTGGTTGTTTTGACAGGCGTCCCCATTTGTTTTTTTACAGTAACATAAAATGGTACGGTTGGATGGAGGCAATAACTGTGAGGGTCAAATGAAGGGAGATTACTGACATGAAGATAGAATTGATGCATTTCAACGATGACAACTATAGTATGTGTCCCATAACAAGGAAAACAAGATAATTACATAAAGGTGATTGTATCCATTCTAAAATTAAGGCAATTAAAAAAAAAATTGATATAGCATAGTGTCAAGGAACTTTCCATCTGCTTTCCCTAGTTTATGGAGACACATTTATCGGTGCGCTCCCCCTACAAAGGCAGAGAACATGATGATTGGAAAAAGAGTTTCAATGTAGAAGAATATAATAATGCCCTCTGCAGGAGAAAGTGCCTATCAACAAAACATTTTCTCTATCGACAGTTTTAGACATTATACTGTATTCATCACAAATTAGCGATAAGCTAGATTTGAATATATGATTTAAAGGTAGGGTGGCACAGTGGTGCAAAGGGTAAGCAATTTTGCCTCACAGCAAGAAGGTTCTGGGTTTGAGTCCTGGCTCCAGCACGGGATCTTTCTGTGTAGTTTGCATGTTCTCCCTGTGCCTGTGTGGGTTCTCTCCAGTACTCTGGCTTCCTCCCACAGTCCAAAGACATGCAAATGGGGATTAGGCTGATTGATACTCTAAATTGACCGTAGGTGTGAGTGTGAGTGTGAATGGTTGTCTGTCTGTATGTGTTGGCCCTGTGATGGACTGGCAACCTGTCCAGGGTGAACCCCGCCTCTCGCCCCAAAGCTGCTGGGATAGGCTCCAGCCCCCCCCCCATGACCCTTAACGGGATAAGCGGAAGAAAATGGATGGATGGATGGATGGATTTAAATGTAGCTAAAACACACCTGAACACTACTCTGTGATGCTAGTTACTGTAGCTTTAACAAGAGCTTAGCTGGACTAGAATTAGCTCTCTCTGCCTCATTTAATTTACGTGAGGTATGAAATTTCCATCAAGATATCATGTTTTCAAATGCATGTTTGCCACTTACATGTAATATCTTCTAGAAAACATGCAAATTTGTAAGTTTAATGTGAGCTTTAGCTGAGACTAACCCTGGTTATGTTATCATCTTTTCTGACTTGTTCACACATAGCTAAGCCAGAGTTACTGGTCTTAAGCCACATTTTGCAATAACATTTATATTCACATTTTCAGAGTAGCATGACTTAGTAATTTAATTCATGGTTTGTTCAGACATGGTCCCAAAGAGGTGGTTGAATTTACTGATTTGACAGCAACATACACTGCAGTTACAACAAAATTAACATGAAATATTCACATTTAGCTCTGAGCAGTTCAGCTTCATTTGACTTTTCTCCCATAAGGCAGCACTGATAAAATTCGGGAGCCATGACGTAGTGGTCATAAGTCTGACTCATGACTAATCTTTGTTTCCAACTGTGTTCAATTCAGAACCAGAACACATTTACGGGATTGTACGGTCTTGTCATGACTTTATGGTTCTGTATCTGTTTTAGCCAAATGATTCCCTATTCCAGTGGCTCCACCCCCCTTTCTCCCTGAAGGTGGTGGTCAGGCTGAGGTTTTTTTCCACTGTCCACTCTGATTCTGTAAACTTCCACTGCGGAGAGGCAGATACTCTCTCTCTTTCCCTCTCTCTCTCTCTCGTTCTCGTATTCCCTTCTGTAGAGAAACACCACTGTTTGCTGGGGTGTGTGTGTGTGTGTGTGTGTGTGTGTGTGTGTGTGTGTGTGTGTGTGTTTGTGTGCCAGAGAGATCCAGGAATGTAAATTCTAAGTCATAAGCAACACAAACAATTCATGTTAAATAAGGTCGAATGAATATTTGGGAATTAAATAGGCTTGCTAGCCATTTAGAAAATATCTAAAATGTGTTTTGTGTGTGCGTGTGTGTGTGTGTTTTTGCTGCATCTTGATGTGGGTTTCCATAACATACCGGCACTGCTGCATCATTCTCTGTCAGCACTTTCTTGTGACTGAACATCAACAAAGCTGCTGCCCCCTTGTGGCTGTCTGCTGCCTCTACAACCTCTTCCCAAATTACTCAGGAGGAAGTGGCTCCTTCTCTTTCCATATTACCAAGTGTGTGTATGTGTGTGCGTGTGTGAGTGTGTGTATATGAAAGCTTGAAGGGGGCATACCACATCCTCCTGGTCAGCAGCCATTTTTGCTCCATGTGTCAGATGAGGGCCAAGCTAAATTTAGCTTGTGACCATATATGGGGAGGGAATAGAGAGGAGTGTATGCATGTATGTATGAATATGTACTGTATACATGTATATGTAACAGAGATGAGGACTTTTACAGACTGGTCACCACACACAGGCTGACCTTTAATCCCAACATTTAAAGAAGAGGACATTAGATACATAAAGTCTTTTATGTTCTGCAAACTGAAAATGTCTGTCGGTGTAATTTAAAGAGGTGTGGCAGTTTACTACCTTAGTCTGTGTGCTGTGGGATTTGAGATTATGACATAGACCAAGTGCACACCGAACAGTGTGTTCTTTCCAACAAAGTGCCAGGAAAAAAAGCTGCACCCAGAAACATCAGAAAAGTCTGACTCTGCAGCAAAACACACAACGCCGTCTGTGTGCAGCGTGACATAGAGTGGTGTTAATGTTTCATGTAATGAATGGAAAATGGTTTTACAAGTAGCCGGGAGCTGGAAGGCAGCACCCAGGTACTTTAAATTACAAGGGTAGTGTATGTTTCTATGCATGTTTGTGTGCTCTGACGTAAACATGGTGAAAAAAGCGCATTTCGATGACGAGCTCTCATTAGAACTGATTGTTCTCTATTTAGTCTATGCCAAAACTCTGAAAATGAGCCAAAATACAGAGGTTACTATAGGTAGGCTGTGTGAGATATTACAAGATCATGTAGGATGGCTAGTGCAAGGCAGGTCACTGAGGCTATGGAGACTGCACCAGCATACTGCAGTGTTATGGAGTGCATTCGGGAAAGAGAGAGATGGTGTGTGTGTGTGTGTGTGTGTGTGTGTGTGTGTGTGTGTGTGTGTGTGTGTGTGTGTGTGTGTGTGATGATGAGCATTTATGAAGCAGGAGTTTGGCTTAACTTACTGCTGCTGTCTGAAATACTGCACATTAATAAGTGACTGCCATACATCGACCTGTACCAGTATGTGTGCAGTTTGTAGATTAGTCAGTGCATTGTGGGTGAGTTCCTGTGTTTTACCTGCAACCTCCATAAACTGAAACATGTCAGCATGGAAGTTAGGTGGACCATCCTTTCTTATTCTCATTCAGTCAGAGCAGGCTGTAATAATGCATAAATTCCACTTATTTATTAGTTTGGCATTGAATTTGGCATCAAGAATTGTGGACACAGGGATGACTAGCATGACTACTGATAAGCGCATATCTGCCTCTGTGAAATCCCCACTGATGCTGTGAAGATTAAAGTAGAAAAGGATGGAGGTGCCGTTCACTGTAACAGTTCTTTTACCAGGAGAAAACAGGTCTTTTAAGAGACAACAAGGCCTTCATTTCAAGACAATGATTTTAAGTTAATAATTCAACAAATTAATATTAATAAAAATTTATGTTACCTATAAAACACTTGATGTGAAACACTGGCTTAAAAGAAGACTGCGCATTTGATTTGATATCTGATTGTAAATTGCAGGGAAGAAAATAATTTAGAGGATAAATGCTCTGAATTTGCAGTTTGGTCTTTATGAACTTCATTACCCATAATGAAGTCTAGGGTCATTACCATTTTACGTAGATGGCACATTAACCTAGCTGATGTTAGCAGCCAGGCTCTTTTCTCTCCAAGTCTTGAGCTATGATAAAACCTTTTTCCTTCACTCTGATTTAAGAGAAGTTTTTTGTCTCATCATTTTGAAGGTAAAAAACTGATTAAGTTACATCAAAGGACAGGCTGTACTGTATGTTGTACTTACAGGGAAGAGCACGATGGGGACAGTCAGGGTGACAGCAGTGAGAACAGCCAAACGCACCAGCAGCAGCATCGTGTCAAACTTATACACCTTGGTGAAGGTGTGAAGCAACTCTGCCTCCACATTATCTGTGTTGGAGAAGAAGTGAAGACAAAGAGGTTCAGCACGGCAAAAAAATAGGTCCTATTCAGCTCTGGCGTCTTGAATGGACACCTCTAAAATTAAGAGTGAATGCAGCCAGGATGCATCGTAGTCCGATTTCTCATTTCTCATTGTTGGGGCCAAATGTGGTCACGTTCTTCCAGCAATGCCAATGTGATCTTGGCCCCAGTGAAAGACTGCCTTTTCAACTGACATCCTCTGGATAGACTCAATTCCTGCATAAAGGATCATGATTACCAAACAATTTTTAAAAAGCCCAAATAATATATCAAGTTCATCAAATATTTGGGCTCCTTTGGTTTGCCTGGAATATTTGAAGAAACAGATCCGGTCTGTGGTGCTTTGATTTATTCTCCCGTCCTTATTCCAAAACAAGACACAGTACAGATCCCAGATGCTTAAAAACAACAATGCATTTGGTCTTTGCCAGCAGAGATGATGTTAGATTTAATTGGCATACAAGAAGATAGATACCCTTCCCTGTGTGTGCATTTGGGCACGGGTCTGGTACCATTTTGGTCCCTGCTCCGCTGGGGTACACATGAGCCGAGCCGGGACCAAAACACATGACGTAAACACATCGCGGGCCACTTACGTCGTCTTCTTGGTATCATCTTGGCCTCGGGGGAATACTGGTCGATCGCTTGGTAAAGTCTTTTATACTTTTCTTGGGTGCTCTGTTTCGCCGCTTGAAGCCTTGCCTGTCTGTCATCCTATACTTTTAGTTTAAGCAAAAATCACTGACCGAGCAACAGGCATAACGCTGCCTCCACGTTGTTGTTGTGTCGCACACAAATTATGCCGGGCAACTCTCGGATGGTGAGTCCACACACACTGACGTCATAGTCAGTGCTAGTGGAAACGCACTTGTACCGAACCGTACCAACCCAACCCAAGCCAAAGTGAGCCAGTGGAAATGCACCCTTAGAGAGCTGAGACCCACAGAGGCAAGCTGACTGCTAATTAGCATGGTTGCTACAAACTCCACATAGAATGTGGGGATGTTTATTGTTCAGATTACAACTGAAATAAGTCGGATCAAGGCCCAGATGAAGTCGGACACGACAGATGGTGGTGAAATAGAGTGAAATAGATAAAGTTAAGCGTCTCGCTTTATGCAGAAATAAATCTCCCCATCCTTCTAGAAGTAAATTTTGATGTGTTTTTTTTCTCAGCTGAATTTTTGCAAGGAAAGTTGTCCCAACCATGTGTCCTATTTTAAAAACATGTCTTGTAATTTTAAAATGCGTAGTATGCACAACTGTAATATGCTAATGAAAGTAAAGAGAAGACAAGTATTTTTGATGGCCTTCAGTGAAAGTATGCTCACACTTTCCATCCACTACCATTCATTATACTAAGCTAACTATCAGTCAACTTGTCTCTGTGGGTCTCAGCTGCCTAACGCAGGGCAGAGGAAAGAGGGGTATCTATCTTCTTGTCTGGCTCTGGGGAAGATGACAAAGAGGCTTATTTCTCAGAAAAGTGCCACGATCCTTCAAAGATAATGATCCCAACAGGTTTGAATACTTTTCTTTGTCTACTTACCATAAAAGGTGAGGTAGCCAAATAGCGCCGACAACATGTACATGATGAGCATAGCCAAGATTGACAGGTTGGACACGTTCTGCATCTTTTTCCGGCTGCGACTAGAAAAAAAACAAAAACAAAACATATCCTTATCAAAATTCCACGCAATTAAAAAGGTCCATGGCATTACCTGAAGGGGAGAATACTATTCTCTGTAAATGTACCTTTTCAGTGTGGTCCTAAAAGGCGCTGAAGTTAAGCCTCAGGTGAATTTTCATAAAACACATGACACATCCAGGGAAGAACAAGGTGTCACTTGATGCTGATTTAAAACTGATTAGGCTGCAGTTTCTAACTGAACAAAAATATGTTTTCTATCCTTGATCATTTCAAATGGTTATCTTCTGAACTAACATGCTGGTAAAAATAACCAAGAACCAAAAGTTTTGTTTCAAACTTATGTACTTCCCGAGTGTGTATCTTGGAAAATATTCACAGTATGAAGGTTAGATTTTTGGATAAACTAAGAGAAAACATGCGGAAATTGTTTGATTTTATATGGAATGACCCACATATCAATTGAACCCTGACTGAGCAAGTAGCTGACTTACTCTTTCAGCTCGCTGTAGATGGGCAGAACCTCTGGGTGGCAGACGAAGGCGAAGGCCAGGATGGGTACAGTGTAGGCTGTCTGATGACAAAAAAAAAGATAAATGTTTCAAAAGCAAAAATTCATCTTCAGTGCTTAAAACATCCAAGTGCTACCAGTCCGACAGAACTGCAGAACCTTTTCTATCAGCATGCTGAGAGCTTTTAATACTTAGTCGTACAAATCATGTTAAAGTATCATTTGGACAAAAAAAATTAAGAATTTCTTCATGATTTTATCTTTCCATTATGACAACAATGAACCTTGTTTTCCGAATGTATTCACAAAGTGGAAAAAGAAACATTATGACAATAGAATGCCAAGGAATTTATGAGAAATACTTTCATTTACTTAAAAAAAAAAAGAAATACTACTTCAGTTGTGGGTATTGAAATATTTTCTGCTGAATTTCCTCTCACCCTGGCTCAGAACATACTGTGCACACTAGCTGTAAGCTCTTGTCAGTCTTCCAATGTGTTAATCTGAAATGACAAGCTTGAACCTGCACTCATTGTTCAGATGGACTGTCATGATTAAAGATTTAATGCGCTGTTTGCCACTCTGTGAGAATATTCATATCCTGATGTTTGCTCAAACAGGCACAAATCTTTAAACATACATGCACACGCACGCACGCACGCACGCACGCACGCACGCACACACACACACACACACACACACCAGGGCTGGTTCTAGACAGGCATATAAAGGGGAAGACAGAAATGTGACGGGGGCACAGGGTGGTGACGGAGGCAGGAAAGGGTGTGGTGGTGGTGGTGTGTGTGTGTGTGTGTGTGTGTGTGGGGGGGGGGGGGGTTGGTGGGCTCTGGACAACTGTTTTGGTCATGTAACTGGATTGCAATTTGTCAGACTTTTACCCTAAGACCTGTCCAACTTGGTCCCACCTGAAGGCTAAGCATCTGCTGGTTTAACTCTGAGGCTCGCAGACCCCCTGACCACGATAAGGTGGCAATCCCTCAAGGGGGAAAATAAAAAAAAATAAAACAAAAAATACACGAAAAATATTTCTCATCAGATTACAACAACTAAAAACTTGGATTGGATGGCCTATATCAAATATATTCAAACCCAACAATAACATTTCTCACAATTGCAAATATTTACAAAACTAAAAAGGGTAGGCCAAGTTATTGAAAGAAATCCCTTCAACAAGTCTTGAAAAACAAAACTGACAAACAGCAGAAAAACAAATAAATAAAATGAAGAATAAAATAAAATATCCATCCAGATCTTGACAACCAACAACATAAAATTTATTTAGTTGTTAATTATCTCACAAGTCGCTATGATTTTGACAGAGATTTTCTGCTTCCTCAAAGTCCCTCGGTACGTCATTTGCATCCAAACACTGATTGGATGTTGACAGAGGGCTGAGGGGTTGGGAGGGGTGTGCGCGCTCCCGCGTGCGTGTGTGTGTGCTACGCAGCCTTAGAAGATACACATGCACACAGTGGAGTGACAGAGATATGGAGGAAGCTGATACTGTATCACACCTTTTTCAGCGGGGCCGGCTCTACAGGGGGCAAGGGGTTCAGTACCTTTTTTTCGGTGGATTTTTCCGCTACTGCAGATAATTTTGTCAACTTGTGATATATTAATTTTGTAAGTATAACAAAATGTTTTTTTTCAACTTCTAAAATTTTGATTTGAGGCCCCTCCCCCCGTAGAGCCAGCACACACACACAAACACACACACACACACACACGGTAAACTCAATAGCTACTACTTTTGTGAGTGTGAATGACACACCCTCACATTTCACGCACACCCTTTCAACTTTCACTGATGATGTATAGAGGTTCACACACACACAACTCAACACAGGAACACTTTCTGAACTTGAATTACAAGCTTATGAGTCAAACTACCTGTGAATTGAAGACAAAGTATTTGGGTGTGCACATCTCTTCATCGTCAGGGTGAGGCTCAAAGTGGATACCAGTGGATTGGTGAGCATCATGGCTGCCCAGTACTGCCGGGGAAACGTCAGCTCGAGAGAAATCCATTTGTGCCGAGTTGTTATGTAATGTGTACAAGCCCGGCATGTTCGAGGCATTCACGCTGAGGTTGGTCGAATGGTGGTAGAAGAAGGGAAGAGGGCATGGCAGCTGGGTTTTCTTGTAAATCAGCTGAAAAAGAACAATAAGAATATGTTAAAACATTATTCTTACAAATGGAGTCCATTAACAAATTATATGAACCAAACCTAATGTTCACCAAGGCATTGATACACCTATCTGTTAGCGGTGACCCTTTACAGCGGTATAGGAATGACATATTTTTGTAGTCCAACTCAGAGGTTAGCATCGCTATGGGCTCCCTCGATCAAAAGCTTACAGGATATTTACACTGGCTTTTTCACTCTCTGCGGGAAACAAAAGTATCAACCAAATAATAATTTGACTTGTACATTTTGTCTAGCAAGATAATGTTCATAAATGAACACCATTTCAATGATTCTTGCAGCGTAAACCGAATGGCAAGATAGTGTGATGCTGTGAATGAACAACAAAGCTGAAACGTGACTGAACCCCACCACAGCTTCACACTTCATCTGTTTGGGCATCATTAAATCAAATGGCTCTGGCAAATAGGACTGCCAACTGCCCTGTGTTCAGTTGTGGGTGGCATGGCTCAGGGGTAGAGTGGCCGTCTAGCAACCAAAGGGTCGCTGGTTCGATCCCCGACCCAGGTGACCATGTCAAAGTGTCCTTGAGCAAGATACTGAACCCATAATTGCTCCTGATGAGTAGGTTGGTGCCTTGCATGGTAGCCTCCACCATCAGTGTGTGAATGTGTGTGTGAACGGGTGAATGAGATGACACTGTAAAGCGCTTTGAGTACCGCTAAGGTAGAAAAGCGCTCTATAAAATTGAGTCCATTTACCATTTTTACCATTCACTGGGACATCCTGTATATTAGGCCAAATACACAAGTTTTCATTGGACTTTGGGGCTTCATAATGATAATCACAGTCAGAGACATAACATAAATCTTTGCTTCTCCTTAAGTTGTGAAACCTACTTGTTCTTGTTATTTTTTTAGATATGGTTTCAGAATGAGGACAATGACACTAGGTACATAATGTCATCCGCAATCATGCCTCGCATATTTGCAGGCTAACTACCGTATTATTTAAAACAAAATTAAAGGAATGAAAACAAGGAAGGTAACATGAGTGCTAAAACACTGTGACTGCCAACCCACAAGTCAGGTTTACAAAAAACATATCGCACTTAAAGTACAGAGCAGTGTGCAATTAGAGAAGCTGTAAGAAGTCAGTTCGATTAGTCTACCACGTTTTTCTGTCATGCTATGAACTTACCACACCCAGGAAGAACACCATGCAGGAGAGAGAAAACCCGCTAGTGTAGCCCAGGTACCCTGCAGAGGAAAAACATATTGCGGATAAAGAACACACTCAGAGATTACTATAAATCCAAAACCTCCAGATCCTGATGTGATGCTGATGTACTCTTCTTACGCAGCTCTCTATTATGTCTGTCTTGCTCATACTTAGATTTTGATGTCTATTCTAGAATATGGGTCATACCCCATTCAAGGTTTTGACCCATATCCTTAAATAGATACACAAAAAATCAGAAGTGAGACGCAGTTCAGAACCGAGATGCAATGTGAACGGAGCCCTTAGATGAAGCAGCTAATTCTTACAAATGCATTGTTAGTGAAATGGCAAAAACATGATTATGAAATTCAGCTTTGATAAAAAATATATAAAAATATATATAGACCTACTATATATATATATATATATATATATATATAGTAGGTTGTTATCTAATAATCTGGCTACTGGTCTAGTTGATTCAGAGCCAGCTGAGGCAGATCGTATACTTAAGAGAACATGTGAGTGGTAGCGCTGGCTCTACTCTCACTGAAGTATTACATTACTGTAACTTGTAGCTGCCAGAGCTGACTAAGGGGTCACCAGTGTAGCATTACTTATGATTATGTGGAGCAACTTACAGCTGCAAAGAAATTTGTGACATAGATCCTATCCTCGCTAAGTCTGCGATAGAATTACTATTTGACAGCTTGCAAAACACGTGATGAAAAGCTGATGATTGATTCAACAATGAAATAGCAAGTTTCAATAGGTTAAATGTAAGATTTATTAAGACTATTTTCATTTAAACTTAATATCTATAGCACAAACTTACCAGGAAAAAGGTACAAATTATAAGCCCACGCTTGGCCTGTAATTGCTAGATGCTTGTTCCCAGTACTGCAAAGTTTGAGACTGTTGGTTCTGCAATGACTTATTGCCATATGACCCGTTGGGGGGAATTGATGCAAGTGATAGGGGCGCATTTTGGGGTCTTTCATGAACTAAATTTTCCACAATCATGGCAGGTTTTCTGCTGCAGTAGCATTACACAAGCCTTTACCTAACAGGTTGCTTTGAAGCCAAGATATTTCCCCCAAACATGAAATATGATCAAATTTCAGACACTTTAAGACCCTGTTAGACATGTAGCATCTGCTTACCCAGATTCTTGAGGAGAGACAAGGGGAGAATGACTCCGATTGACACAAACACCACCAGGTAGTTTCCGTTCATGTACCATTCACTGTAAAACAAGGTTCAAAAGGTTCGACCCAAATGCTGTACACAAACAAAAACAAAATGCACCTTTCACACAAAGACTCACCCAGAGTTTTCTTCTAAACCCAAGAAGGCCCGAATGACTTCCGGCAGCTCATATTTCACAATGAAGAGGTAGCTGGACATGGCTGAAGGAGGGCATGACCATTCGATTAGAAAGGGTAGGGTATTTTGACAGCTGTGGTAACTAGCTATTTTTCAGACAATGATTTTAAACAATAAATACTCTCACACAATTCTGAACTGCATGTTAGTCATAATTTGATCTCTTTAAACAGATTCTGCATAAACAAAGAATCTGTAGGCAAGGGGGAAAATAGTGGGAAACGAAAGCTTCTGGCTTCCGTGTTCTGTCTGAGCGGGTTTCAGTTGCGTTCACATAAACAGTCCACGTGGAGTGAAAAAGAGATGGAACACACTGGTCAAAATGCAAGGTTGGAAAAAAAATGGCTGTAGTGCAGCATAAGAGAGAACAAGGAAGGGTTCGACCAGGCTATGCTGGAGCCCCCAAAATTATCCCCATGTTCTCAAGGCTTAGATGTCAGCCATAGCTGATTGTGCAGGATAAGATGTGCGGTTCCAGTTTGATTTTTGATACTTTAAGTCCAGTTTACACTGTTGGTATAAGCTTGTTATTGGATGACAATTTCAGCTGGCATTTTTCAAAGTCCCCCCCACTAAGTGTTGTTGCTACCTTGGCACAACAAACTTTGACTGAAGATGGCACACAAAGATTTGAGTGTAAAATAAGGAAAGGCCTTTTGAGTAGAAGATACACATGAATATTAATACTTTAGAATAGATGTTGTTTTGCGAGGGCATCGTGGACAATAGGCTTACAGAAATACAAACAAGCCTAGGCATTTTTTTTTTACTACTATAACAGAATGATAATGGGTTTAGCCAGACATCTCTCCTGTCACAGGCCTGAATAATCAAAGGGTGTATTCACACTTGCAGTGGTTTTTCCAAACAGTTTTTACCCCACAAAAATCTGTTCATGTGGAAGTATGTGAACACAGCAGCCAGCAAATCTCATTGCAGCAATGGAACAAGCTGCCAAAGATCACAAAGAAAGGGGGATTTTGTCTCGCTTCTGTTTTAACCCTGGAGGAGTTTGTTTGCGGGACAATAGTTTCATAGTTTCTCACAGGCCAGTGCATGAACATATTTATTTTTGGTGACTACTTCATATTGATTTATTGGGGGAACCCCAGCCAGGATAATGTATGTGTCACTGACCAGGTCAGCATTTACGATGGAGGGTGTTTGTACTATGTTAACAGTCAAAGTCACATTAATCTGTGATGTTTTAATTATGCAACAGGGGCGAGGTCAGTAACAGTGTAAAGAAAACGGCTGTTCCCTGTCATCTGTAAACATGGATGGCTGCTTACCTCCAATGTTTTGCATTATTATTGATCCAAACGCTGCCATTTTCCCAGGCCAACCAAATGCTCGCTCTCCTAACTTCTCATAGATGAGGGATCCTGACAGAACAGATAAATGGAGAATTTGTCTTTGATGCCTCAAGCGTTTTCAGTGGCTAAGTATTTATAACCGTCACCATGGAATAAGATTTTTATCATTTGAATAAGTAATGGAAGTCTAAAGATGAATAACAGCATTGTATTTCAGAAAAAAGCAAAGATCGATGGAAGAATGGACAGTGTTCAGTGATTTGCTCATGACCCCTTGACACCCTCCCTGTGAAGGTCCTGACCCCCCCAGACCATTCGTCACTGTTTTAGAGCAGCACAATTTAATACAAACCTCCTTCTTTAGCTGTGACGAGGAGCAGATGTACAGAATACAAGGAGAGGATGGCGACAGCGACGAGGAGAATCCTGCACAAAGACAGAAAGAAAATGTTACGCAACTTTCACCTCTGGGATTCTGATTCTTCAACCAGATGTATCACAAGACAACCATCTCTGGTTGTTTGGACCCTGAAAACATTTTACTCCTATAATTTCTATGTGAGGGATACTGTAGTCATTTGCTTGTGACATGTTGCAGCTGCTAAGCTGTGCATCATTTCACTGTAGGGGTGTTAGCTGACTGCCTTGGGGTGGGGGTGCTGTGTGCTTTATGCATAGCTTCAACAAGACTAGCACAAAGCTACGTCAGTGCATCCATCTGCTGCATTCTTCCACTGGCACACAGTCGGTGTGATATTCAGAACTGGGACAGAGGATATCTAACAGCGTCCACCCATTTGTGAAACTGTACTCTTAAGGTTAGAAGACGGCAAGGAAGAGCATAACAGTTATTTAATAGTAATAAACAGATTAAAATAATGCTGAAGTAACTACATCATGATGATGAGATGTACCAATTATGAATTAACATTTTGTAACATCATTCAATGAGACAACAAGCAAACCACTTTTAAAATGATTGTTTTCTGAACAGAGCACATTACTGATCAGCTGATGCAAGTTTGACAGGGCATAACTTTTCCATTCCTGATAACACCTACAGACACAGTACAGTTTTTTTCTGCAATGGGAGCAGATTGAATGAGCATTCAATCCCAGGTCACATGACCCCACATTAAACACAGGTAATTACCAGCTTCGGCCCCAAGTCGCATTGAACACTAATTTGCAGTCCACTTCTGGCCTTTTGAGTCTTGGGCGCACATACAAAAAGCAGTCAGGGCTCCACTATCAATAACTGGCATGGAAGCAATGAAATATTGTTGGCTATGCCAGTAATTAAAGCATTTTTTGTCCTCTCTAGTACAAAGTCCATATCTCTGAGTTCAAGAAAAGTCTCTAATATTGTTGCTTTTAATTTTATTATTTGTTTACGCTTTAGCGCTGAGTTTGTGACTATGAACGTAATGAACTAAGAAAAAAAAAAGGCAGGAAGGCAACTCCTCACTTGCTCTAAAAGGGAACAGGATCAACTGCTATTCTGTAAGTGGGTTGGCCGGGGTTAAAGCCTTATCCAGCTTTTAAACATTTTCATCTGTCTTTCAAAACCCTCAGAATATGTTGTGTTATGGTTATGAAAACCTGAACACATCAAAAGAAAGTGTAAAGCCTCTATTTTCTTTTTTTAAAAAAAACAGTCTGCTCAGTGCATCCCTGACCTTACGTTTTTGTAAAGAAGACTTTTTTTTTTTTTTTTGGAGCATCAGTTTGATTTGATGTATGTATTTCTTCATTCTGGGTTTATTTTTCACTCCAATATGAGAATAAACAATATGAATTGACCTGATGGGGCTGCACACCCCCCCTTAGACAACCAGCGCCTCCATCTGCCTTCTCTGCAATAAAAAAGTGCTCCTAAATCAGCCTGTTACGGGGTCATAGGCCTCTTGGAGGACGGCAACATTGATCTGTCTGCTGGATCTTCCAAAGCTTCTTCGATACCATTTTTTTGGACCTGGAAGTGCAGTACTCTTTTCACAAGGTGTGCAACATTGCCCTCTAAGTCATAACCGCGAAAAAAAACAGATTGAAAGAAAATTTCAGGAGAGTGCAGTGGGAAAGGGGTACAAGTTGTCCGAGCTAAAATGCAAATGCGGCCTGTAGTTTTTTCAAAATGATTTTATCCATTTTACACTTGCACAAGTTCTTAACTTTGTCAGTGTTTTTATTTAACATACAAAAAGCCTTCAGCAGGAATAAGATTGAAAAAGTGAAATGGTGTGTTGAGGCTGCTGGCTTAACTGTGGGTAAAATGAAATTATATCCATTAATTTAAGGGACATTTCACGCTTTTCTCTGTTTACATTGAAGGTGATCCTGAGTTGGAAAAGCTTGGTGACCGCTGCTGAAGAGCCACTTTTCCACAGCATAACATTGTTAAGTCATGAGGTGGCTGCTCAGCAGGGGTATGAATAGTATATGGAAAGGGGGAGGGGGTGAAGAGTGTAGGGTGACCTGGGGCTGCTGGATGTTAGACGGCACCCACGAATGCTGATGATTTATATCCTGAGTGAAAGATGTTGGGGCTACTGAGGGCGCAGGAATTCATATCATTTCTATGAAATCTTTTTTATCTGATTTGAACAATGTGTTCTGAGAATCAGTGACATATCAGTCACCCTTATCTGATTTATTAGATAAGGGTGATGGATATGGCAAAATTAGCCTGTTTTCACCCCCTTCTTCTGACTAACTGCATAGCTTACTTTGTTTGCACACTGAGCGACGGGATGACAACACCACTGTGTTTTTCTTCAAAGACATGTTCATCATGGAATACATGAGGTCATATCTCCTGTCTCTATCCAGTAACTATGCACCTGTCCTGTTATGCCAGTCTTTCTATACACGCTGACATTAATGTTCTACTGCAGCAATACTTACGTAAACAGTACAATCCCAGTGTTGGCCATGGCATAGGACAGACCCAGAATGCCACTGCCCATGATGGCGTTGCTCAGGTTGAAGACAGACATCCCGAAGGAGGCATGGCCGGGATGCTGCTTGGAGACAGAAGGGAGAGAGCTGAATTAAAAAAAAAAACCAACCAACAACAACACAAAAAACACCTGGCCTTTGAGGATGCCTGTGAAACATAACTGAGATAATTATACATTTTGGATCAGAATCATTCATGTAATCGTCTGCAGTGTTTGAGCTACGAAAGAGAACACACATCTGGTAAAGCAGTGCAAGCCACACATACGAGGCAAGTGCCAAAATAAATTGTTCATTCAAACGATTCTGGTAACAAGTACACTCCTATTTTCCTGGGTTGATATAACTGTTAGCTGTTGTTGGATGATTCATCTCTCAACATCTCTCTGCCAGCGCCATGCTGAGAATAACAGAAGAGCTAAACTTTTAACACAGTCCTACTGAAAGTTGGAGAGCATACAGACTGTACATTCCTAACATTTCTTACAATCTCTTTTAATGGGATGTGGGGCAGAGACTGCTTCTACTTTGTTAACAATAGTTGTACTTCTGTCTAAAAACCTCTGTGGCTGCTTTCTCAGGAACACATGTGGTTTGGAGACCCCTAGATAAACAAACTGATTGTAGGAAATAAATTGAGGCCATAAAATCTTGTCTGTTTCTCTCCCACAGCGCATTTCTCATTGAAAATCAACACAACATGGTGGTTTTGGAAAGACATACCAGATAATACAAAGAGAGGAACTTGAACCAAACATTCTACATCAGGGCTGTCCGCAATCACTATTTGTGATGGTCTCTTTTTTTTTAGATGTAAAATATTCTTTAAATGTTTAAGATTCCTTATAATTAATTATTTTTTTCATGATATTATCAGATTGAGGACACTTTGTGCTGGACATAATTTTAGCGCAAGTGAGGTAAGGGGTTAATTTTAGGATTTGGCCACATTTGCAGTGAAACAATTAAATATGTATCAATGCATAGTGCAAATAAATGAACCTTGGGATAACGCATATGTGATGCTTGTATTCACACCGTGTCATGCTATGGGTAAACCACACCAAGGTTACGCACCAAGGACTTCAGAAGTAACATACATTCTGACAAATGACATTTTTCTAATTCTTGACACTTATGATGCCAAAGAGGGTTAAATGTTATTGAACATCCTTCAAGGGCACCACAGTGACAGTAATCTCTTCCATAATTGTCCTCTGAACAGCTACATTCCTATGTTCTGTAATACAAATGAGTAACGTGAAATATGAATGTTTATAAGCTTGCATAACTTTCATCCATCCATCCATCCATCCATTTTCTATACCGCTTATCCATTAAGGATTGCAGGGGTGGGGGCTGGAGCCTATCCCAGCTGACTTTGGTTGAGAGGCGGGGTTCACCCTGGACAGATCGCCAGTGCCAACACATATAGACAAACAATTCACACTCACAGCCACACCTACAGTCAATTTACAGTTGCTGATTAACCTAACTTGCACATCTTTAGTGGGAGGACGCCGGAGTACCCGGAGAGAACCAATACAGGCACAGAGAGAACATGCAAACTCCACACAGAAAAGCCCTGGGCTTGAAACCTTCTTGGTGTGAGGCGACAGTGCTAACCACTGCACCACTGTGCCGCCCGCTTGCATTATTTGTGAAAACAGAATGTTTCCACATCTTCCCTTACTTCCCTTTTTCAGTGTGAAATCACTGACATAAAAGTGTTTCAATGCAGTGAAATAAATCAGACTCATGGATTAGCTCCTTAGTCCCCTTTTCTCTGAATACGTCAGTGTTGTCAATTGTCTTACTTCTTCATCGTACTCTTCATATTTCTTCTTCTTCATCATCCCATTGGCAAGGAACTTCTGGCTCTCTGCGTCATCATTGTCATCCATGAACTGACTGCAGGAATCAAGAAAAAGGTTAACAAGATTTATACATTGTTTACATTATGATAATACATTATAAACTAGATCATATATCATAATAACTCAAAATATTTTTAAGGCGCTGAAGCTACCTGGTTGTGTAATTGAAATAGTTTTGGATGGATGGATGGATGGATGTGTCCTCTACCCTCTGAAATATTCAACCACCTGCTGCATACACCTCTGCCTCTACAGATGATGCTAGCACCACGAGTGCCTAAGGCAGTGGTCCCCAAATTACGGCCCGCGGGCCAGATATGGCCCGCCTCCATATTTGGCCCGGCCCCCTGAACAATACCAGAGATGCATTTTGATTTTTTTTTCATATGTGTATTTGTATTTGATGATAAAATTGATAACTAGCTATGAACTATTTTCATTAATAACTATTAAGGTGTGTTCACTAGGGCTGCAACGATTAGTCGACGTTGTTGACAAAAATCGATAATAGAAATAGTTGACAATGAATTCCATTGTCGACTATTGTCGCCAGACGCGTTTTTGTGAGGCATCTCACTTGATTATAATCTCTGCTGAGAGTCGCTCATGCACAATAGCTTCTCTGTCTCTGAGCGGTAACATACAGGAACGCGGCGTCAACATCAGGTACGCGCACCACAACTTCGAAAGATTGGTGGCATTTTAGCCTGGATACGGCGAATAAAAAGACTACTTGCAAAGGTTGCAAAGCAGACCGTGTGTATCATGGCGGTGATGAACGAACATTTAAAGAAGCCCGTCGGGCAATTGAACGAAACGGAGTCTGACTCGCCTCGGTGAGATTCAAGTAACATTAAGCCAGTACGGTTTTTATGACATACATTGTACATTTTATAAGCGTATTCTCGCTACAAAAGAGAGCTCTAGCGTTATGCCAGACTGTGACTGGCAAACGTATTTCAAATTAATTAATGTTCAATAAAAGATGTGCTTTTCATTGTACCCATCTTTCTTGTTTATTATCATTTGCCACATAATTAAATCAACTTCATGCTAAATTTAAGAAAAAATTAATAATTATCCGATTAGTCTACTAATCGTTTCAATAGTCGGTGACTAATCGACTATTAAAATATTAGTTAGTTGCAGCCCGAATGTTCACACCAAACGCAACGCGAATTTTCACGTCGCTTTATTCGTGCGAATTTGATCGCTGGATCAATATGTTTATATTGGCGAATAAAGCGAGGCGAAAATTCACATTGCCGTTTGGTGTGAACACAGTCAGTTAGTTACTATTTCATACACACATAGAGCGTGACATTCTATTCCACCCTTCTGCAGTCTGTGCCCCTATCCAGCAACCCCCAGAAAAAAATCCTAGACCCGAACCCAGAGAGGGTTATTTGGTAGTGTCATTATATATTTCCTGACTTTTTTTCTGTGAAGAACCCAGAGAGGGTTATTAGGTTGTGTGGCTTTCTGGAAAACAATACATTTTTAAGTTTAGGCAACCCCATGATCGTCGCACTTTTTCTGTTACAAACTGAAAGGGGAAAGTTATGTGGCCCTCACAGAAAAAGGTTTGGGGACCCCTGGCCTAAGGGTAGCACTGCTAACTTTTATTTTAGCTAAGTAACAGGCCCCTGAGCAGATGATTTCAAAAGTAGGGACTTCATTTTCAAATGACTTAGCATATCCTTAGCTGCGCCCCCCCCCCCCCCCCCACACACACACACACACACACACTCAGATAAGTCGATGACGCAAAAGCAAATATTGATATATAAGGAGTGCATCAAGACACTTGAGCAATTTAGTTTGCCTCGAACAAGCCAACCAATGGTCTTAATTGCTGACGAAGCACAGGAAAGGCATTGCTACATCTCTCCGGACATTCTTTCTTGTTTTTGATCAAACGTGAATAAACTCTCTTAAAAGTTAATCTAGCTCAATCAGCAGTCAATTCCTCGCTCGCGCTCTATCTGTAATCCAAACATAGTCCAGACAGATCATCCAAACAGGCTGGCATTTCCTTAAATGGAATCAATGATATATGGATGAATGGCTATATACAAGCTGGTAAATATGCTGTTCAAAAGAACAACACATTCAGTCTTTGCCACCTAGAGTTATGTGGAGCAGGAAAACTGTAATTCCATAAAAAGATGTCACGTTAAGACGCACTCAAATGCCAGGTGTGAACTCAGTGACCCCAAGTTCATGCTAATACCATGTCTAAACATGGCCTCACAGCCTGATCAGTAATCAGTCTACCATATTTGCAATCAAATCTGCCAGAGGCAACAACATTCTGTGGCCATAAAGTAAGGAGTTTTGCAGAAAAGTTGAAGCTACATAGGACTTCAATCTCAATATCCATCAATTAAATGAATAATTCATGACTCAAATTTTTAAGTTTGTGGTGATCGCGTTTACCAACCTGTCAATGGTGGCCTTCTCAGAGTCAATGGGCTCTGTGTAGCGGTCGTCCAGGCTGTCAGTGCTGTCATCGTCAGCCTCTGTGGAGACTTTCCTTAGCTCCATACGATCCACAACACTCGGCATAGTGGTTCTGAGCAGGACGACAGGAGGAGGAGTCTGAGTTTAGGGTTCACGGGTAATATGGCACTTCTTCTTTAACTTCTGCCAGATTCTGTTATTACCTAAAAGAGAAGGAAAGATAAATTTTTAGTGCATACTTTGTATGTATGTCAGCCAGATCTTTAACAGTGTGTGTTACATTTAGCATTGCTACCTGCCAAAGAATTCTCTTGAACAAAAACCAACACTCCTAGCACAACAACAGGAAAGACAACTGATTACAGGCCTGAAGATGTAGTACAGTATGTCTTTGTTGGCCTCCGGAGTCATTGAGCCTTGATGAAGAACATGTCTCCAACACACGTCCTAACCCACAAACGAGTCCAACTCATTTCCTGGAATGGATGGGCTGTTTATGTTACCTTAAAGAGGAAAGCTGAGGTATGATGTAACACTGGCGCCGCTCATACAGCTTCATGATGACTAGCAGGGCTGAAATTCTGTTAGCTTCCATTTTGCACCACCTTGATTTGTAATATCAACAGCCAGATTTTGTTTATGATGTCTCTTACCAGGCTTAATTAAACGCAAATGATATCTTGTCTCTAAAGATATTACAAGACACTGGTGATGTGTACATACTGGTGGCTGAAGTAAAGTCAACAAACCCTGAAACCAGGTCAGGGATCCAACCAGTTTATGAGCCATCAAACGTATGCTTTGTTCATGTATGAGCCGTCATCACTTAACACTGAGGTGCACACCCACATGATCCATCTGTGGCTTTTAAATTACATAAGAAAGGCATCAAAGTGAAGCCTGTATGAGTATTAATGCAACATGAATCATGCTGCAGGCTGACACTTTCATTAAGTAGAGCGATCTCTTGATGATTGCTCTACTGAAACTCAGGAATATCAGCTAAATATACGTTGCTGGCTCTTTCTGCTCTTTCTTCCGCAGTCAAAAAAGTTGTAATGTAGGAGGGGAAAAAAACGCCATAAACTGAGCAGAAGAAAACTATTTGTCAGTAGCTGAAAGGCGAAATACCTTTTTTGACGCTTTCATCCTACATTACTACCATACATGAAAAATGCCCACGGTCTAACTTGTTAAGCAACCGAAGGAAGTGGCTTAACATCAGGGTCTTTGCATCACAACAATGTTCACAGCCAAGAGGCCAGGAAACACTTTCCAGTTTGCTGCAAACAATGTCAAGAGGTGTAAAAACTCCATCATGGTAACCCCCTGCCCAGGCCCCTAAGCAGGCTGACCTGAATTGGTTTTACCTGAAAGACTAGACTTTCTCTTGGATTAAGTTTTTGCTCTCTCTCTCATTGATCTTGCTCTTCGGAAGCAGGCCGCTATGAAACCTGATATGTTTGAGCCAACAGAGCTTACGCGCGTACATTACCGTTAAATACCATATCACACACACACAAGTACAGCTAATCTCTCAGTGTCGCTGTCTGAGTGAGAAAACGGAGAACGGCTTTCACTTTTCATTGCCAAGAGGATTAACCTGTCTCAATGTGTTAACCTCACTTATTCTCCAGTCTAATGCAGTCCTTGTTACAAACATAACTTTATTAACAAAACACACACTTGGCAGAGCGCCATACAGCACACATGCTTTGACATGGGATGAAATTTGTATAGCTGGGATTAACTGCAGTTCACACCTGTAATTAACAGGATGAGTGTAAAACATAGCATTGTAGGAATTTTCTTCCCTTAGTTGCATCTACCTTTATTGAAATAAAGACATTTGTATATAGCTACTTGGACACATTCAAAGATCCAAGAGGCCATCAGCTTACTAGAGAGATCCACATAAACTGGATGTGGACAGAAAAAATGATAACACACATACGATTTTATGATGCAAATTAATCCACCATGCCTGTTGAACATGACCTGTACGTCTTACGATGCCATCAGATGCCTTTTCGGCTGCCCATTTGAAGTGTGAACACAGTTACATAATGACTTTGTCTCACAGAATGTGTGGCCCAAATATGGCCCACATCAATGATATAACAGAACCGCAAGTGCCAAAATCATTTGCCCTGAATTTGCAGTAAGAATGTGGTGGCTAAGATTTTTATCACAACAGTTTCAAAATAGATAGTGAGAGGAAATATATGCAACTTAACATCCTGCTTCACAAAGTCATAGACATAAACAAAAAAAAACTAGAGCTGCGAGCTGGTTTCATACTGAATTTTGCTCATAGTCACTAAATTTAACAATTACACAAATTCCTCAGATCAACAGACGTGCAACCTTTTTTTTTGACAATTTCGATTTACAAAATATTCGACAGTCAATGTGTAGTTCAGATCAATAAAATGCCCTTTTTCTTATGTTCACTCGAATACAGAAAAGCTGAGAAAAACTATTCGTACAATCTAGGCTTTTACTTCTACAGTAATAATTGTGTGATGCATCTCTAATAAATCAGTTTAAAACCTTGTTTCCTCTTTAAGTAGCTCATACATCTTCCACCCAAACAAAGTCTTGCATCAGCCAACCATTTGATTGTTAAACTCTTTCTGCAGAACACACTGAACTGGAACCATCAGCTCAAACACACCCTGCTGCAGCCAGAATACACATCGGGACAAGGCTTTTCCCCAAAACAAGACTTTCCAAACTTTCCTGTTGCAAAGTTTCCTTTTCAATCTTATTTTCTTATCCAATTTTCATTTGCAGTATGATCTTTTCCCCCCAGAAAAATGGGCATACTCACTTATACAAATGCTCCTCAAAATGATACCTTGAATGTTCCTTCTTTCTTTTTAGAAAAATAAAATTGAGAAGGAAGACTGAATGGCACAAGAGCTACAGCTCTTTAGTAACTCAGGTGAGAAAGGAGGCTTTTAAAAGCAAAGAGGGAGGGCCTCCATCAACCAATGAGGATAAACACAGGCCAGTCTGGCCCCTCCTTTGAGAACCCCAACCCCCCAATACACACACACATGCAGGAACATGGACACACACAGCTGCCTCAAGAGAAAAAAGCAAGGACAAAGCAGGGACAGTGGCATATATATGTGGCATATATATATATATATATATGTATATATATATATATATATATATATATATATATATATATATATATATATATATATATATATATATAAAAAATATCATTAGGGGAAATCACACAATAAATGAGTAGGAAATTATGCAATTTTATTTATCAATCTAAATCTCGATATATATATTCACAGGAGGAGAGAAGTTTGTATGTGATGAGAAACAGGCATCTGAGCTGTAACATCCCCAGGAAGTTCAAAAGCACCACGCTGAATACCCTATCAAGCACTGGCACCCTTAAATATCCACAGCCACTTAAAAGTGTGATCACATGACATGTCACCTGACCAGACAGTTTATACAGGTACAACACGCATATAGACACATGGGATGGTCAAGGCCACACAAAGTTGATTACCATGCCTCAATTCACCTGATCGTTACTACACTGCCTCGTCTGTACCAACAACCCCCCGCCCCCCCCCCCCCCCCACACACACACACACACACGCTTGTTTGCACACAGAGATGCCAGTGCCATGGGCAACTGTCAGTGCTTTCGAGGTAGGCTGTGCCATTGGCTGACCAATCCAGGGACAGCATGAGTGATGCTGCTGGACCCAAGGTCAAGTACTTGTCAGTGATGAGATTTTATCTCAGGCCAGTTTGTGATGTGCTCCAAACTCAACTATTCTCAACTGAGGGCCATCAACTCAAATGTCAATGCTTACTTATTTGATTTTGAATAGGTTTGGGCTTTTCACAACACATACAGGATCAACCCCCAAGGAGAATAACAACCCCCAATTGTTTGACAGTTTGTTTAGCCTCCAATATATCTTCAATACAAGTTTTTTTTTTCAAAGTTCTGCTTTCATAATTTTGACTGAAATAAGCAGCTAATGTCTTGGGGGAAAACTATTGTACAAAAATACAATGAGAACCAAATGACTGCTAGTGAGCAGCAAGCTGGTGAGCAAAGTTGAGCAATGTGTCTCCAAATAAATGGTAATGTTGCTTGTTAGCTCAACATATCCAATTTAAAGCTGCTGCAATCTCAACGTGTTTAAGCTGCCCCCAAAAGGAAAAATGTATGACCTTACACACATTACAGTAAGTTATGTTAAAAGTTTCTTTTGAACACCTACAACTACAACAAACATTCATTGAGATTTTAATGTAATTCAAGCAGGTACTATTTCAGTAAGTCACAGTTGTTATTTCATATGTTAGCGGCTATGGTGGAACAGAGGCCAGTGTTGCTCCAAGTAGCCATTTTGAGCTAATGTCAAAAGCTACAAATGATTGTAACAGTGTAGCGAATGGTCAAAGAATTAGTAAAAAGACTACATAAAAGTACTTGATATAATGTGAATTTTACTAGCCAAAATTAGCTTCGGCATAAGTGCTAGCTAAGGCGGTAGAGCGAGCACATTGGTAGTAGTAACACTCAAGTGCCATGAGTTGAGCAAAAAAGTACCTTTTTGTTCATTAATTGAATGTTTCATTTGTGTAAGGGGGGTGTGCTTCTTCTTTCATCAAATTTGTATTTTATCCTACAGCAGCTATAAAGCCCAATTTGACTTGCTCTGTACTTGATGCTTCTGTCAAAATAAACATAGAATCTGTTAAAGCAGCTGGTTGTCAAGTGACATGGTGTGGGTGTACAAACATAAACACACACACGCGCGCGCGTGCACGCACACACACACACACACACAAAACCACACACACACACCAAATGTCAGTAAATGGAAGCACAATTAAGGAAGATGTGTTCATTCAATTTGCAAAATGCAGTGAAAGCAAAAATCCCAGCAACTGTGAATTGTTCAAGCAGGATCTCCTCTATAGCTGGAGGGACATTCCTTAAATGGCATAACAACTCCATGAAGTGTGTGTGTGGCAGTTTCACACATACGTTCTCAGCCAATCAGCTGTGACTAGAAAGCTGTTTCTGAGCCAATCCTGCCATGTACCAAACAGGGAAGAGGTTAAGATCGGGGGTTGGGGGCTACTGACTTCAGAGTGGTGCAGCAGCAGTACTGTTGCCAAGCAAGTTTGAATGTGTTTTCTGTTGCTTTGACACATTGATAATCGCGAGTTTTTTGTTTGTTTTTTTAGACTGCTGGATCTGTTCTGTTAAGGTCCCCCTCCTCTCCCCCCATACACACAGGTAAAGTGTGACGTGCACAATAAGCTGATCTTGTTCAACATACCAGCAATGATGAACACTGCACGACTACACATGTAGCACCTTTCTTGTTACGGAGGCTTGATAAATTATGTTCACAAAGTAAAATGAGCCAGTTTGTGACATGCAGTTTCTTCAAATGATTCCTCTGTTGCCAGTTTTGTTCAATGTCAGAGTGAAGAGCAAAAAAAGGTAGTTTTAGTATTTTTGAAAAGTTGTTTATGCCAAATGGCTAAGCAAGGGAGGCAAATGAGTCTATAACATCACATTGATGCCTGAATTCTAAAAACTTATTCATGCAGAAATTATGGAGTTTGAAAATCACAAAATGATCTACTGACAGTTATGTAACAACTTAGAGGGGTGCGCCATCAGTTTTACCCATTCACATCTATTTACTTCTATCCTTCCATCCATTTTCTTCAGCTTATCCTGTTAAGGGTCGTGGGGGGCCTGGAGCCTATCCCAGCAGCTTTCGAATGAGAGGTGGGTTCACCCTGGACAGGTCACCAGTCCATTGCAGGGCCAACACATAGAGACAGACAACCATTCACACTCACACTCACACCTACAGTCAATTTAGAGTATCAATCAGCCTCGTCGCATTTGCATGTCTTTGGACTGTGGGAGGAAGCTGGAGTACCTGAAGAGAACCCACGCAGGCACAGGGAGAACATGGAGACTCCACACAGAAGGATCCTATGCCCGAGCCGGGAACCACCGTTTTTCCCCATTTACTTGAGTTATAGTCACCCTTTACTTCTGGCAAAAAACCCTGAGGATTATTTTAGTTTGACTTTTAGATATCACATTTGTAATAGTAGAAATTGGTAGGGTTGTTTGGAAAAAATGGTAGAAAGTTTGCATGCATTTTTGAAATTAACAGGTTTGGCTTCAGCAGGACTTGGCAAACTGTACACTGCACTGTTGGCTACTTATGCTTTATCTGTGGCATTATCTGGATAAATATGGAAGAATATTGTCTCAAGTCAACACGGCACATAAGGAAACCAACTTGTTCTTTGACAAGTCTGGTTCTTTGGAACAGAAAAATTTGGAAAGTCCCCCTCACACACGCACACACACACACACACACACACACACACACACACACACACACACACACACACACACACACACACACACACACCAGTGTCCCTTTACCCTTTCAGTTTCTTTTCACTTTACGGTAAATATTGACAACGTTCACGAGCTCTGTACCCACCTGTCTACAGTGTGGTTACAATCATTACCCAAAAGTTCATTATACTACTTTTTTGTACACAAACATATGCAGAATGGTAATTTGCATATTGAGTAGAAAGTGCATAGTATTTGGATTTGGGAGAAGGAAAAAGGTTTTAATCAGTGAGCTTTTGAAATGCTGGATGGGGGATTTTGTTACTTTCAGACACAGCCAGGCTAGCTAGTTCCAGAATTTCTGCTCAGATATAGGCAGCATGTTTATATTTAGTGTAAAAAAATGGTATAATTAGACCTCATTCATGACATCCTCTAACATGTAATTTTTAGTTTTTACTCTCTTACCCCTTGATTTAATCTTAAAGTCAATAACCTAAGCCTGCTCGCTTGTAATTCCTGGTTCCTGATATCTATTGCGTGTGTGTGTGCCTCCTGTAACTGGCAAACACCCAGGCTTGAGGAGATGTTGACATCAAGTGTTACAAGAGGTACACACTGCATTGTTACAAAAGGCCAACATGCTTTGCTCTTTGAAATATTGACTATATTCTCCAGCTCTGTACCCACCTCCGTCTACAATGTGTGCCTTTGTGTAACACTGTAATTTGTATTTGAAACGTCTCCTCTTACTGGCAGTGTTCACCTGCAAACATAGATGAATAAATTTTTGCTTTAATCACTTTTATTCTCCACCCCCCATGGTCTCATTTAACACTTCTCATTTTCCCCCCAATGTAGTAAATTTATGTTCTGTGGGCCTCAATGTGGAAATTTCTAAACCAAGAGCTTAACACTGTGTGCTGACATCAACCAGTAAACAAGAAGCCAAGGGGGAGGTTTCCATCCTGGATCAAAGGGTTGTTAACCTCTGTTTTGACCAAAACATCTCTCACGGTCATGGACAATAACATACACCTCTGTTGACCGTATGGGGTCAATCACTCCCACTCGTATTCCCTTTCAACTTTGTATTGCAGCCAACAGTGAGAGATCATTAAGAGCTGGAATTTGAAGGTCTCTAAATTAAGCCTATACCTTTCAACCGCAAGAGGGTGACTGGAAAAACCACACACACTCTCCCTGTAAATCATTAGCCAGATGAGGTCCAATCTAAGCCCAAATACAAAACAGAACATTCTTCTTTTGGAATGTTTTAGAATTAGAAGACAGACATTTCGAAATCATTACATTTAATGTATATCACACAAATTAATAACTTTCGAAACGCGTGAAAGTGTTCGGGCCTCTTAGAATTTCACAGGTGCCAGGCAACAGCTATTTCTGGCTCCTTCGTGTGAAATTTTACGACTATAAATTTGTTTGCTTGCAGGCGAATGCTATAAGATATACGACATCATTTGTCATTGGTAGAAAGTGATATAATACAGTCATTCAGTTGAAATAACAAAGCAACTGTAATGAAGAAATGTGGATGTATTAATGTCGTTGTTGGAGGGAAATTGACTTCCAAAGACAAATGGACTTACAATAACAAAAATGCGCATATGCTAAATCCATCTTTGATACAAGGTTAAAGCAAAAGTTTGACTTCGCATGATGCTGTCAAAAGGAAGCAAAATCTTTTTATATCACAGCCAAATACCTCTATTTTTGGTATACATGGGAGTGATTTTAAATGATTTTTCCTGCTCCTGTCTTTTTAAAATAGATACACATCATGATGTATTGTAGATTTATGGTCTTGCAGTCTAGGGATTATTGCACAATTGCTGCACCATAATAATATTATGTAGTTTCGCACCCCTACAACCAGCCTCTCTAACGTTCAACATTATGAACCTTCATGCACCTTAAGGCTTGTTCAAATATTTTGTACCAAGGTGTTAAGAGAAAGTGATTGATTATCTATCTAATGTAGGGGTGTAAGTGCAGAATTGTTTCTTGGCGAATAGCAGGGACCCAACTACATTTGAACTTGACTTAATACATAATATTCTAAGACAGCATTGTGAGACCTTTAAGTGTCACCCAAAAAAATTATACTCCTGTTAATGTATACAAAGGAATGCAGAATGGTAATTTGCATACTGAGTATTAAATGCATAGTATTTGGATTTGGAGGAAGGAAAAAGGTTTTAATCAGTGAGCATCTGAAATGCTGAATGGTGGATTTTGTTACTTTCAGACACAGCCAGGCTAGCTAGTTCCAGAATTTCTGCTGATATTGGCAGTATAGTTCTATTTAGTGATCAAAAATGGTATAACTGGGCCTCAATCACAACATTTTCTTACACACACACACACACACACACACACACACACACACATATTTATTTATTTTGCCAGTTACAGGAGGAACAAAATAGATGTCAGGGGCAAGGAGCTACAAAAAGCCAGCTTGCTTTGATCCCTGCCTGTGAGACTAAATTGAGGGTTAAAAAAAAGTCCTTGACTGTGTAAGAACAAAGTTGCGCATAAGAAATACATGAATGAGGCAAAATTGTCTGATTTAGTTCTAAAGCAAGAGTTTCTGTCTTTCCCAAAATACCAAGGCAGTGATAAAGCACAATGGTACCTCATTATCACCACTGTAAATAAGAGAAATAGTAATAGACAGTTCAAGCATCACACTGCTGTGTGAGGTCATCATAGTCACTGTGTGTGAGCCTGTCCTGGCAGCCGCTCTTATGTAAGAGCTTCAACCCAAGCAACCTTGGCATGGAGTTAAACATGTCATGTAGCACAGATTTACACCTGCTGCTTAGGCTGAATATTTAACAGCCATGTCCTTAGACAGAAACTGGTGCAGCTACACAAATACAACCACACATAACTCACACATCTGAGTGCAAACACTCTGCCAGATGAACTAGCTGTGCGGAAGCACAGATAGTTAGGAATTTATTTGTGGCTCGTTGAGACAACTCCCACCTCCCATTTCCACGCCGTGGCCATAAAATATACAAGTTGGAAGAGTGCAGACTATGACACCATGATAAAGCCCTCAATTAACATCAGGAAATGGTGAGAAATCAGATGCTGCCGTTCTCTTACTTGTTCCAATTTACATTCGATCTAGATATCCTCCCTTCCAGGAAAGTGGAAGATTTGATACAGACATTGCCATCTGCCCTCAGATGTACAGTACAGCTGCACATCGTAACTCTCCAGCTGAACATTTGACTCCTGCAACATACGTAGTGTTCTTGGAAATTGTTCTAACTAGGACTATCATTCATCCTCATTACTGGAACTATTATAGTTCACATCACCAATAAAAACTTTGTCAAAGTACTTTTATATTATTATATCATATATCCTAGCAAAAATAGGAACAAATGTTTACAGACATTCAGTCATTTCAAATAGTGTTCCCATAAGGTTCACTTTTCACAAAGGCAAACGCTTTAACTGCTATACTTTTTTTGTAATTGAATATTTGACCTATAATTTGTTGCCTCAACCAACACATCTGGAAACACAATACAAATTCCAAAAGAGTATAAGAATACTGCACGTAATATTCTCAGAACAAAATACTTTCTAGCTGGATTCCCAGCTGGCAAACTATGTTTTTTTTTTTTTACAACAATACCATCTGTTCAGTGTCATTTTTGAGTGGATCAATGAATGTTCAAGATGGGCTGTCTGGTGGGATTCACAGGACAGGTCAGGGCTCTTAAAGAAATAGCCTTCATTCAGATGAGTGTGTAAAATGTTTCACTGCTGAATCTTACAAATCTGACTATTGATTGTACTTATATTTTTGTTAACATTTACAGACTCTGGACTCGTTGCTACATACAGTAGCACCTTTCTACCTTAGCGAGTATCAAAGAGCTTCATGATGTTGTCTCATTCACCCATTCTCTCTCTCACACACACATACACACACGCACACACACACACTGATGGATGAGGCTGCCATGCAAGGTGCCATCCTACACATCAGGAGCAAATATGGGTTCAGTATCTTGCTCAGGTACACTTTGACATGATCACCAGGGGAAGTGAGAGTTGAACCAGCAACCCTTTTGGTTGCTAGACAACCACTCTACCTCCAAGCCATGTCCTTTGAACTGTGCAAATGACTGGACTTCTACCTCTTTGCCAGCCATGGGTTTGAACCCTCTGGCTGTAATCCTGTGTACAACCTCAAGCTATTCAAATAAAAGACTGTTTGGGAACATTTCTCTGCTTCCTGTATGATGCCTGCATGTGAGCTTTTTCCCTGTAGTTTGCTTTTTTTTCTTATTTTCCAGAATCCAGAAATCCAGAAATTTCGTACATCACATGAAAAGCCAGGGAACACGAGGACTAACACTGAGAAGACATAAATGGCCAGCGAGCTATGAAGCTAAATAAAGTACAATATTCCTCCAGTAAGATAAACGAGGGAAGAAAGGACTTCTTAAGAAGAAATAAGAGGACACGTAAATCAAAAGGAAAGGAATAAAAACAAAAACAAAACATAAAATGAATACTGTTCAGATCAAGCAACAAAGCAGGAATTCACCCCAGAATTTTATTTTGCATAAAGGTCTTTGGAGCTTACAAATGTTTTTTCCTGCGGTATTCTTTGTGACTCTAAAATGCAGGGAGAGCCTGCCACATATATTTAGCTCAAAGCTAATAGCGACAGCTTGCGACAGTAAACTGGCCCCCAAAAAATCAATTTACAAACTCTCAAGCGTAACATTTAATCCACATCTTCCTTTTCAAGCTGCATATTCAGTAATCCACAAACACAGAAACGAACTATAACACTTCTTACCAGTTTGGTAAAGCCATGAACGAGCATGGGTACGTGTGAACGAGTGGGCTAAAGTGCATGCGCTGATTTGCCACTTTAGTCCATACTCATTCACAATTGCATCTAACTGGAAGTGTTCATTCATAGCTTGTTTTTTTAACCCAGCCAAAGTGTTACAGCCGAATAAGGCATATGTGGATTATATCCGCCAGTGTGCTTGAGAGTTTTATAACTTTTTGACAGTTTTGCTGTTTTTAGTAGTCAGTCACCATTAGCTTGAAGCTAAACTTGTGTGTCTGGCTTTTTCTGCGGTTTGGAGTGACAGAGAAGCATTGCAGGAGGAGCAAAACAAAACATCATTGATCTTTTTTTTTTTTTTTTTTAATACCTGAAACGTAAAATACACATTCTTGGGTGAGTTAAGTGGACAGCTCTGAGGATGTGTTCCAACTTCATATCAAGTTTTATATTTTGCTACTGTAATGTCTAAAGAACAGTTGCATTAGTCTGAATCAGAATATCTGACAGATGAACAACAAACCTCAAGAAGTTCAAATGTCAGAGACCAAAAAGAAAATATTGACAAAAACTCTGACATCATCATTGTCATGTGATTTAGAAGCCAGTTCACCTTGAGCAAACACAGTATTGGCCTTTTGTACATAAGCTTGGTGTGTCCTAACCTTGTTTGTGACCTGTTCTTGTCAGATCCACTCTCCGCTTATTTAATCTGTATTGATCTGCAAGCTCTTGTGTGCTGATGACGACCGCGGCATCATGACTTGTAAAAACTTTTAACAAGCTCAAGGGGTTTTTTTTCCTCGACTTGAGTTGGAGGAGTGTGAACACAGAAGTCAGATTTTTTTTAAATTTCATTTTATGTCGAAGTGCCAAAGTAGATGTCTTACTTTGAACAGTCAAAATTCAGGAAGCTCAACCTGTGCTATTTTTTGTCCAGCATGAAAACGCTAGTCCAAGTGTAATTTGAGAGCATACAGCCCTTACTTTTGTCCAAGTGTCTCAGCATGTAAAGTCACCTGCACAAAGATATCATAGATGTCAAGCATGGTGCAGCGTTCCACTTCAACTGAACACTAAATTTCAAGATCAATCTACTCATGTAAGGAAGAGTGTGTCCATTCAAATTGACCAGTACAAATATGACACACAGGACTCTTCTGACTGCTTATTTCAAGATATCAGATGACTGCACTGACAGGGTGTAAAGACATTGCCAAATTCCAAATAGCTCACTTTCCTATTAAATTTTTGCATTTAGTAAAACACTAAAACAAAATAATTTAAATCGAAACAGATTGATTTCAGATAATTCTGTGTCCAAAAACAGTAATTCAGTATAAATTACAAAGTATACGGTATGCTCACTGTGCCAACGTTCAACCAACGATTCATCCAAACAGTAATTCAGCCTTTTGGAGACTCACATAAAAGTATCTTGAGATATGGAAGACATTTTTCTTCCCCGCTGCAGAAATAACCAGCCATGTATATTTAGCTTAAAGCAAATGGAGACTGAGAAAAAAAAATGTAATTATATAACTTTAACCTTCTCTGACATCCAATCATCAAATGCTCTCCTCGTCACTGAAATGTTAAAGTAAATATCAGCCCATACCAATTTATGGCTGATAAATCTTTTTTTTTCTTACAAAAAAATAATTTAGACTCTTTCAGAGGCTTTGCTAAACTTAACTTTCCTGATGTAAACAGCAGTCGTAATCCGTAAAGCATTTTGTAGTGTGAACAAAGTGTTCAAGCAGCTGTGTCTGCAAACATCCCTTTATGTTTATGGGATCGTAAGCAAGCTGCTGAGCCCCTGCTGCTGACCTCTGACCTTTTACCACCATGTGGTGGGAGAAAAGAAGACAGGGAATTTCCCTGCAAGCATATTACAGGTATGTCCCTGCATGTGTCCTCAATGCACATCGCCAGTTACTGCAATAAAAACATGTCCCCTTTAGGTTGAGCGTGCCGCATGTTAAAGTTTCAATTGAATGTGATGACAGAGCTTTGGAAATACGCCACACACCCTTTATTACACAGCTTTACTCTGTCTTTGTGTAAGTGATATCCACTTCTTTGAAAATGACACTTCTCACAGTTCATTCACACTCCTCGTTACATCAGTCAGCACCAGCGGCACTCCAACCCCAGGAGGCTGTGATCTACATCAGGGCTTTTCCATACTCATGTGCTGGCTTGGCTGGGCCCTGTTTGACTCAGCACATCAGCACCGGTATGACAGGTATTTTCATTACCATTACAGCCAGGCTACCTGCTCATAAGTGTGTAAAACCATACTTCAAACTAAAAGTGTAATTTCAAGCAACCACAAACAGGTGTTTGAGCTCACTAAGTATATTTTGCAGAGGGAGCCAGCCATGTATATTTAGGTTGAAGCTTATAGTGCTCAGTAGCCACCAACTATAACCAACAGCAAAAACACGATAAATTCTCAATGGCATCATCAAGTATTATCCACATCCCTTCATCATTTCCTACAACCAGTTATCCACAAACACTTTTGTTTGAGCAACAAACAAACAATAATCATTCCAGTCTGACGCACGTTTACAGTCGCGCCACATATGACCAACTGGTTCATCCAATCAGCCAAGCCTTAGTTAGTTGATGATTTTTGATGGGGAAACTCTAAATATTCTCAAGCTCCCATCTACATTTCATTGTGCTTCGCTAAATGGTGGTCAGCTAGTCTCTGGTGGTCTAATGCTGTTTTAGATTTGATCTAAGAAGTTAGAATTTCTGTTGAAATGTTGCTACAATTGCTGTAAGTGCAAAAACCCATAAGAGTGGTGCTGTCAAGAGTGTTTTTTTTTTTTTAACCCTTGCCCAGTATTATACTGGAATGTGGTCAACTCAAGTACGATGTCACTCCCCGTTCAAAGTTCCAAGGTAAATTGAACATGCCATCAGCTCCTTAATGCCCACAGAGAGGAGGCTCTGACACTGGGGAGGATGGCAAATAAGTACATTTCCCAAAGAGTGTTTCTAAAATGGCAGATACATATTTAGTAAGCGACAAATATTATAAAGTAAAATCACTCAATTTTTTTTTAAATTGTGATACAGGGGCACAGAAAATCTGAGCTTCAAACCACAGAGAAAGACTCAGTAAGGAGTTCTAAAAGCAATAATAATGATAATAATAATAATTTCAATTTATATAGCGCCTTTCACCACACCCAAGGACGCTTAACAATAACACAAACACAAAAATAAACAAGAAGACAACAAATTTAACAGGCGAAGGCCTGGGAGAACAAGTGCCTCTTCAACAAAGATTTAAAGGATTCCAGGGTTTGGGCCTGGCGGAGATGTATTGGGAGTAAGTTCCACAGAGTGGGAGCTGCCACACTGAAAGCCCTGCTCCCAAAGGAGCATCTACTTGTGCGGGGGACAGTGAGGAGACCGAGGTTAGCAGACCGCAGGTTCCGTGAGGGATGGTGAACATGAAAGAGGTCAGTTATAAACTGAAGGGCCAGTGCATGCAAAGATTTGTAGGTGAGGATGACGAGTTTGAAGATAATCCGGTATTTGACGGAGAGCCAGTGCAACTGTTTGAGGGTGGGGGTGATGTGCTGCCAGGGTTTGGTGTGGGTGAGAACCACACATGCACATGTTGAAGCCTGTCCAGAGTTTTATTGGTGATCCCATGGAGGATGGCATTACAATAGTCCAGAAGTGAGGTGATGAAGGTGTGTATGAGGGTTTCAGCAACAGAATCAGAGAGTGATGGCCAGAGTCTGGAGATGTTTCTGAGGTGGAAGAGGGAAGATTTGGTGACAGAATTAATGTGTGAATCAAATGAAAGGGTTGAGTCCAGGATGACACCAAAGTTGCGGACTTCCGTGGACAGAGAGGTGGAGACACCATCCACTGAGAGGACAAGATCCGCAACGAGATCCGAGAGTTAGGAGCAATGGCAATGACTTCTGTTTTCTGGCTGTTGAGTTGGAGCAGGTTGGTGGTCATCCAGGATTTTATTTCATGCAGGCAGTTGATAAGAGATCGCCGACGTCACATGCGACCTCCCAGTCCATTGTCTTCAAGCTGTTGACACCTCGTTACTTTTGTCGCGGCAGCCGTTAGTGCCTCACCCCGATTTGGGGGAGGGAAGTCACCGACGCCTAAAATTGTGTAGTGTGAACTGGGCTTTAAAAGTATTTTTCTCTGGTCTCCAGCACAGACCTGAGTTGGGTTGAGTCTTACAACATTCGCTTGTTTGAGCAGAGAAGTGGGGCGTCAGGGTTTCGACAGCAGTGAGAAGACATCGCCACAACCCGTGTTGAGGCAACTCAGACGCAGTGTGGCCAGACTGGGGAGATGGTCATCATTGGCACAACTCATCTTATCATGGCTTCAGACCACTGGAGCAACAACTACACAGACACACGAGGAGGTCATGATACTAGCTTCATTAATTCAGAGTAAACGAGCAAAGCAGCTTAAGGATGTGTTCTTCTCAACAGCAGCACTGCAATCTTTGTACAATGGGTTTAAGAAGTTAATGTGGAGTAATGATTCATTTTACATTTTGCTGCATTATTAAAGATGCTGTCTGTGGTTATACTTTAATTCTCTGCAAGTACATGAGCATCCCGTGCCATAAATTTCATGATAGGGTGTAGATCCTTCTGCTGCTTCATTTTCCATAATTTCTTATTCAGTTCTTGAAAAGAAACTTTATGGAACCTCCTCATTAGCTGTAAGCGAGCATGGAGGATGGTTGCACCTTGTTAGTGTCTGCATTCATACAACCTCCAACACAGAAGTTTCCCACGTTCCAGTTGTTCATGAATGCAGTAAATGAGCAGTTAGTCAATCATTCCGAGATAATTCCATTTTACAGACATGTGTCTTTAAACCGGAAGATACATAAACTGACTTCAGACATAAAAGTTTGTGAGTTTTCTTCATTTCTCCTGCACTCTTGATATTATTCAAGAAAGGTAAAATAGTAAAATTGTTTCTTTCTATTATACTTCTTGTTTAGTCAGGTTTCCAGAACCAGAAAGCAGTTCCTCTTTTAGGTTACACACTGAAGCAGATCCTATGGAACTTGTGCAGAACGCCACGCCAATTGGGGGCCTGCTGCAGCACAAACATGCCAGAGTCATTTGATTCCTAAGCGTATTATCTATGTATGTTAGTCTGACTGTGAAACCTCACGCTGAGGGGCTCTGTGGTAATAGGTTATATACGGTAGTCAGACAGGCAATGGCAGAGACTTAATTTACCCTAGAGATAGGAAGTAGCAAAGAACAAAAATACTTAGTTACTGTCATAAAATAGAGGGCAGAGTACCTGATCACTCTTTAACATGTAAACATTAGTTGCCACTTGCCAAAATGTATGAAGGAAAAAGGGGAAAAAATCAGCTAAAAGTTGAAAAAGAAGAATAGAGAAGAGCTACTGACATGCGCCTGTGGAGAAATGTATCTCGTGTAGTTTGTGCTGGAGAAGAATAGGTTTCCAAAAAGGACAATGCTATTTTAAAGCTTTTCGAGTACAACCAGCTCAGCAAATAGGCTGAATCATTGCTGCTACTTTTACCAGTCTTTCTTTTCCTCAAGTATCTGTGTTACTTGAATGACGAATGTGAGTACTTTAGCCTGGTTTTCCTGGCTGAATCTTTGTTTTTACTGTCACTCTGCAGTATGTGCTCAGGGTTTGGGTGTGTTGCTTAAAATCACTTAAAGCTGATGTAACACAAGGAATGGGTAAAAATGAGTATTAAGAGCACCGAAAATTAAAATATATCATGGGAAATCCCACATGATTCAGCTGTTATTTTGAAATCCAACAGAATCGAAATGAGGATAGCTTAGATTTTACAATCAAGGTAAGAGAGGGGGTGAAAAAGACATTATTCTGTGGAAATTGTCCTATACAAACACTGAAATTTTTACTATTACCTAGTCAAGTTAAAGTGATGCCAAAAGACAGTAATAGTGATCCAGCAGTAGCAACAGCAGAAGCAGCTTGGCAACAGTTTGCTCCAGTGCCTGCAGCCATAACAGTTATGAGCTCTCAGTGAGGCACTCAGCGTGCTACTGTCTGCTGTTACATAAACCCACGATTCATATTCCATTGCTTATCTCGATCTATCAACAACAGACAACGGCACTTAGTTTAATTGATTCACACACACGCGCGCGCACACACACATCCTCAATGAAACCAGGACACACACGATGCTCGCCTTTGTGTTTTCTCCCAGTAAGCGCACGCAAGAACGTAGTAAAGGAAAATGTACTTTTTAAGACAACTGAATAACAGTAGTTGAACATGCGTGTGTGTCGTGTCGTGTGTGTTTCTCTTTATTGCGTCACTCACTTGTGTTCTCACTCATCAATGTGCGCGTAAAAACATTTCTTACAAATAAAGACGCGCGTGTTGGCGCTGCTTTCTGTGGAGGCAACACCCTGCAGGAAGCGCTGCTCCAGAGCTTCACTTGGTTTGGAGAAGGTGAACTAACATGCATGGAAAGATAGAGACAAAGCTTCAGAACCCTGTTGCTCTCATGCAAACCGTCTTTTATGTCTTAGAATTATGCTTAAACCTTGCAGGAGCAGTCAGATAAATAATCCGAATTGGATAATCCGTTTCCAGAGTAGCACATGGAGGAAGAGAATGAAAGAGCTAATCCCATGAAGCACTGAAGGAGTAAAAGTAAAAATCAGATATGTGTTAAGAGGTCTCACCTAGTGATGAAGTGTTGCAGCTGGCGGAGGAGGAGGCGGACTAGTGAAATCTAGAGATGGAGACCTCTCCCATTTAACAAGCAAGGACTCAGTGGAAATTTCCATCTGCCATGTGATGATGGCAACTCCTGGAGCGTCGTGTTACATTGCTGGGGGGCTCCTTGTTCTTGTAATGACCCCCCTCTCTAGGTCAAAAAAAGGAAAAAAAAAAAAAAAAAGATCGCCAAGAGCACCACCCCTTGCTGCTTGACAGTAGTGTGGTTTAGTCCATTGAGGTTCCTCTCTTATCTCCAGATATTCTAATCAGCGTACGTATTAAAATACAGGATAAAGGCTAAAAGAAAGAAATGTTTTTTTTTATGATTGTGAGATTTTTAGTGACCCGTTTTTTGTTTAAATTGCTGGCCACCTTGTTGTTAAACCCGACCTCCTTCCGCTGCAATGATGTTTTAGGAGCAAGTAGAGATTTGAAACATCAATTGACCTAATGATCTTTTTAAAAAGTGCAAGAGTAAATATTGCACTAATTGTTTTATTGATTTGATTACCATTGTTCAAATCTGAAACACTGAACTTAGAATGTGTTGGTTAGTTATGTAACAGCGTGGTAAATAAGTCTTGTTCCCTTTCCTATGCATAAATTAAAAAAAGGGTGGAGCCATTAAGGGAGGCGACCAGGAGAAGCCTTGCAAAAATTGAAACAAAGACCCTCATAAATAAATAACATGAAAATAAAAAAATAATACGATATAACAATAAAAACAGTAATAACAAATAATAAAAAATATTCATGTATTATATGTATTTGTTTAATGCTGCTTATTTTTCCGATAGGGGAAAAATGAAATTGGACAAAAATAGAGATGAAAAAAATGAATAACAAGGTGCAGTTTAATTTTGTTTGTGAGCAAAAATGTTTATGAAATAATACACCATCAATAATGATTTGAAAAAAGAAAGAAACAGTCGCAAACAAGCTGTGTGTGATTCTTCCTGTCTAATCATGTGGCAGTATGAGAGAAATATGGATGAAATGGAGAGAAGAGTGAGTATATGGGATGAAATTGATGCTTTTTGATGGATTCAAATAAAATAGAATGGAAAAATTTAATTATTTAAATGCTGCTCTCTTATTATTTTAGCAGCAATGAATATTCAATTGATCAATTAGTTGAACAGAGAACTCAAGCAGAGCAATCCTGATCATCAGTTCGTGGTCTCTACCAAGTTTCCCCTTGATTGAGTGTTTCCTTTCTGACAGTTTCTTGGGTTGCCCTCTCATTGCAACTGCATTATACCAGTATAATTCACCATTACTCAGTTGAACGAGCTTCTACATATAACCCACGTTGCATGCAAGAGATAAGCTGGCTCATGTTCAGACTCCATCAAAGTATCTCACATGAGAGCAGGCCTCCTTCAGCTGACAGTCATTAGATACTCCAGCAGATAAATCAGTTTATTTTACAGGTCAGTTTGGGGGGGGGGGGGGGGGGGGGCATTCAAGGTCACCACAAGACGCAGCAATGGGACTGTTCATCCCTGTGTGTTCCTTGTAACCTCATCAGTAGGTATCACCACTGTGATTCGGAGCTCCATTTGTGACACTGAGGGATTAGCTGTTTCGGAACTGTATGTCCGAATTGTGTAACACTTGGCTCAACTGGCTGTAAATGTATGTGACAGAGAGAAAGGTGATCTCTGAGCTTGCAGTGACACAGCAGGACCTCACAGCAGTATGCTTGTCTTCATTAGTGTTCTACTTTGAAGAGGATTGGGGTTTTTTTTGCAATACATGCAACAGGAACTTGCTGCACTTGCAACAAACGTAGTGATGTCATGAGGACAAAACACTTCAGGACGTTGGATAAAAGGGAGGGATGGTAAATGGACTCAATTTTATATAGCGCTTTTCTACCTTAGCGGCACTCAAAGCGCGTTACAGTGTCATCTCATTCACACACACACTCACTCACACACTGATGGTGGAGGCTACCGTGCAAGGCACCAACCTACTCATCAGGAGCAATTATGGGTTCAGTATCTTGCTCAAGGACACTTCGACATGGTCACCGGGGTCGAGGATCGACCCAGCGACCCTTCTGTTGCTAGACGGCCACTCTACCCCTGAGCCCGCCCACATTGGCGACATCAGTGAGAGGAAACAATACTGGAGCAATGGCAAAATATTGGAACCTGAATCCTTGGTGGAAGCAGAGCACACTGTGTGAGTGGAACAGGGGTGATCCATTTTTGTCCACCTACCTCTGATCCATTCACAGTCCAACATTCATTGAAAAATTATCTTTTCAAGTCATATTAATTAGCCACAAGAACTAATTCTCATGTTAATGTTCAAAGTATCATTTTTCAAGTCAGAAAAATTGATTCTTTTGCACTGTTTATTTTCAATGCATTATAATATTATGTCAATGGACAACTATGTAGAAAACAGCAATGTTCAAAAATACAACATTCTTCTCTCCCCATCTTATTTTTTTAAAAGAACACACCAACTTTTGGGGAATTATTTGCTTTCCTCCCCTCCCCTTTTGAGCGTACATTATGGAACTGAGACCCACTGACACCGGCTGACTTTTTCCTGTCTACTTCATGGTTTTCTTTGGTGCATTTTCATTCAGAAGATAGCTTTATTAGCTCCAAAAAATGCAGATGAACGGTCTGCAGTTATCATGGAGAACAGAGGATTGTGCTAGGTCATGTTTTATTTGTTCTGGCAGGTGCACTTTAGTCTGGCAGTGTCAGGCTGAGTTGTTGGCTCACTCAGTTGGGAATCGTGATTTGTAAAAGTTACAATGTGTCATTCAAACTTAAACAAGATTGAAAAGTACTCCGTCCCCTGCTGAGATACCTTGGAATGACCTTTAGCCAGTGCAAGTTGATCGAGAGAAAGATTTACTTCTCATCATATTTAGCGCTGGTATGACACACTTCTTCAGCTCATTAGGACAGGTCTAAAATATCTGGATTTACATTTGGTAAAACATACAAGAAACACTCAATCCTTCCCAGATGCATCTGTTAAAGTACTGTGGCATTTCCCTCTCTCAGAAAACTCTGCTGAATACTGAAAACAACCACATGAGACTCATTTACTAAATATACAAATCAGCTAAAACACAATTTTTTTGTCAATTTCTTTTATTACATGAATGTTTTTTTTTTAATACAAGTCAGCATGCATATTGAATTAATATAGTTACTGTGTAACAAGTTGATGGAATCACAAATTTACCAAACTGCTGAGATTGATTAGTGTAGAATTTTTCTGTTAAAGCAGTCGTGCAGCACATTTGTCTCCATCTTCTGGCAGTGACAGTTATTACCACTAACTGTTTGCTGCATTGTAGGGACTATAACAGTTAACGGTAGTTAAATGTAGGGTGAATGTTTGAACATCACATAACCCCTGTGAAATGATTAATTTCACCACGAAAATTTGATCTATATGGTTTGATAACATTTCTAGAGGACCTGCACAATTTAATTATTCACCCACATTCAATGAGCAGAAAGCTAATTATTTATAGTGTACATTCCCATAGATCCAATGGAGTCCATTCACCAGGCAGCATGAGAATGTTGCCACACACTCAAACTCGATATACTGTGAAATGCAAATGATAAGCCTGTCAGAACTAATTTGCCGAGGGCTTCAATGTAAGGGACATTCATTTCTACGTAAAAATGTTTCACTTAAGCTTCAGGTCTATATTGTAGTTTGTGCTATTTGCTCTAAGTTCCTGCATATTATTGTGATGCTGAAAACAAGGGTGTATTAGGTAGACATGATCATTAAGTTAATAGTTAGGGCCTGAGCCAAAAAGGGGGCAGAGACCCTATTGTATCTGTTCGGTTTCTTTCTTTCTGTCTTTCTTTATTTCTTTTCTGCCACTTACGACTTCAATTTGACCCCTAAACATGCTCAAAAACTCACCAAATTTGGCATGCTCATCAGGGCTAGTGAAAAATTTGATAAAATGTACAAATTAACACCCAAAGTGCTCCAGAACACCACCTATGTATCCAAAAAGTGGCGCCATGGCTCATAGGAATGGCATAGAGGGATCAAACCAAAACTCAATTATTCATCTCATCAAGACCTACAAATCATATACAGACACCTCTGACCTAAACAGAAAGTCCACAATATGCACATAAAAGTAGGATTGTGCCAATTTTGGACCCCAAACAAATGCTATCTCCTCCTAGGGCGCTGATGGTATCAGCTTCAAACTTTAATACATGATTTATGACACTGTGCTGAGCAAAGGTTGTGAAAAACTTTGTTATAACTCAAATGGTTTGGATTCTGTGAGCCCCGACAGTTGCGGTGCCACATTGCGTAGTATGTCTTCATGCAAGCTCATAAAAGCAGCCGGTTTAACAGCCACTGCCACTTGGTCACTGCACCATGAGGTGTTTTCATCTGTGTAGCATGAACTCCTGTTAGGTTTACCGATCCATCCGTCCATCCATCCATTCATCCATCCATTTTTCGCTTATCCTGTTGAGGGTCACGGGGGGGCTGGAGCCTATCCCAACAGTTTTCGGGCGTGAGGCGGGGTTCACCCTGGACAGGTCACCGGTCCATCGCAGGGCCAACACAGAGAGACAGACAACCATTCACACTCACAGTCATACCTACGATCAATTTAGAGTATCAATCAGCCTCGTCCCCTCTTGATGTCTTTGGGCTGTGGGAGGAAGCCAGAGTACCAGACAGTTCTAAGTAAATTTGTAATGTGGGTGGATAAAGTCAGAGCTGTCAGCCCAGGTCTGAAAAGATCTACATACCCATGACATAAGCCCTTCGACTGCGCTGCACTTGGACGTGCACGAGGGTGCGAAGGCCTGTTCATCGCTACTTGCAGCTTTAAATGGACTTGAACTTGAATAATATAAAACATAAAAATGTGACTGAAATCACATTAATAGAAACAGTATGTCCCAAGACTGAAATGACCTGAAGAAGTAAACTTAAGAGTCCTCACGTGCATGAATGTAAGTGTCTCCTGGACACAGTCCCTACCCTTAAGCCCTTTAACCTTCAGCAGTAAAGATAATGGAACCAATAAACTTTGATTAGTTCTTCATTTATGTTATGTTTGACCTTGAGGCAAAGACGGTGCCTCCAGCCATCTGATAGAAGATTATACTGATCCTTCCATTCCTTTCAAAAGTCTCCATTTTACTTTTTTTCCATTCAAACTGCACGTTATTGCCTCTCCACAAAGATATAATCATGAATTCCCATCATGTCTAAGTATAAAGGAGGGAGGCTCCTTTGTAAATTCAGACTTTTGTTAAACAAGATTTGTTATCTCAGACTTTATTTAACCATTTGCTGACTAGTCAGATTAAAAAAAAAAAGCAAGAATGAGTCACATCGCTCTTAACGAGCATCGACAACGATATCAGCAAGCCAAAGATTGAGTAAGAAGAGCTAAATTTGCTCAGAGAAACAAAAGTCAGAGAGCTATTTGCTTCCAAGTATTTATGTTTCTGGTCAAAAAACATGAAAGGAGGAACTTGTGGTGGATTCTAAATAATTTTCACATCAGCCAATATTGGTGAATGTGCATAAGGTGAGTTTTGCACCGTCTCAGACTTTTCAGTTGTTATCAGATTAAAATGGATCAAATTGAAAATAATCATTTCACAAAACAATTTATCCACAGTTTTGTAGCCAGGGCAGCTACTCCCAGTTATCCCTCTGCTAACATCAAATCGTGTTAAATATTTTTGTCCGATGCCCCTGTAGACTTTCCAGTTGTTACAGACCAAATAGCTTTAACTACAACAGTGCAAAGCTACTTCCTTCTGGTTTTGCTTCTACTAACTTCAATGAGATATTAAATGGTGTGAAATATTTTTCATTCCCCCTTCAGACTTCCTAAAGGTAATCAGACCTAAAGGATCACACTATCATCGTGAGACCAGCTATGTTGTTGGGGTTGTTTGACGATTTGTCCACCATTTTTCAGCATCGTCTTCCACCGAGTTAACACAAGTCTATGTGGAAAAAAAAAATTGGGGGTGCTGCAGCGCATCATTTGACAATGGGGGAGGGGCATTAAAATTATTATCTTAGACGACATGGTATATCAAGAGATATTCATGGGAACACAGGTCGAAAAGGAAAATGTATTTTTCCATTTCATGGAACCATTAAAGTCTAACTTTGTCCTATAAGCGTTCTTTAGAGTAAATTAAGAGTTAAAAAAACACGGCTCAGTGACATGTAACCGAATCAGTGGCTGCCGTCCCATCCGCTCTGATCAAACACAGTTGAACACGTAATACTCACAAATATTACATAAACTTCAGACTGGAACGTACTTGTTACTGTGGGATAGCTCCTATTGAGCAAACAAGTCAAACAAAGCTCTCGTTAGGTAATCGGCCCAATAATGACACAAGCACATAGAAGTTTTTTTTTCTTTTGAATTGTATGACGGATGGAAGACTTCTTATTCCACCAACTCGTCAGAGTGCAACCTCAGGTATAAATTTTGGATGAAAATATTAAGTTCTTGGGAACCTATGTTTCCAGGGCAACCCATGAGGTGACCATGAACTCTTGTTACTGGATTGCGAGTAGGTGGCATGCAATGTGCTGACGAAAATCAATTGGGATCTTTTTTTGTTGTAGACAAACAAAATGAAATAGTTCAACAGAGTCACCTGACCAACAAACTTGTGTTCAAGGCGAGGTTCAAGTCCTGTTTAGAACACCAAATTACAAACTGAACCTCTCCCACAGAGATTTTTTTTATGCCTAAAATATATTACCACATCATAAAACATTAGATTACAATGATAAATGCCACATCAGGAAGCTGTAGCCAGTGAATAACTATGAAAAAGTTTTACAACCTACAAAACAATGTTCATCGCTGCCCAGAGCATATTATATTATTATATCAAATTCTACGTTATTCTTCATATTTCTATTAGATATGGTTGCCTGTTGTAAGTAAGCTGCCATGCAAATAAAATAAATCAGCCAAGAAAAATTACCCCAAAACACACACACACACACACACACACACACACACACACACACACACACACACACACACACACACACACACACACACACAATTTTAATTTGGGATAATAACCACATCTGTGTTTTGCTGAAGTTCATGTCAACTTGTTATGAGCTGTTCAATTGACTAACAGCACAGGAGGGCCCATGCTCACAGCCAGTGTGTGTGTTTTTGTTATACCCAACATCTGTCTGCTGTATTTAGAATAAAAAGCCTTGCATCTGCTTGAGCGGAAATTCACAGACCCCCCTTCAAAGACTCCTCACCTCTTACAGATGTTTATCCAGATGGATATTTTTTGAGAACCAAGAGAGTCCAAAAATAGACTGTGAACTCAGAAAGGAAGTGGAATCCATAGCAGTGTCCGAAATTGCATATTTCTGTACTAAACAATTAACATTTTGATTGCCCCAGTGCCTCTGCACAAAGAAGTAAGCGAAAATGCAGTGCAGTGCTGGTGTACTCAAAGCCCTCCAGAAATTGAGCGCGGACCGATGGACACTATTCACCCTGAACGATATTGGCTTATTTGTTTGTCATGAGTGAATATCAACCAGGTGGATTTATTCTCAGGTGAAGTTTCACGGAACACAAAGTGCACATGTCATGCTAGCAGTGTGAGGTAACCATGATGTTCAGTTAGCTTAAAAATGAAAACAAAATTGACATCAGTGCCTTTGCCATGATGAACATTATGTACATAAAGCAATGTTGAATCGCATCAGCATAACAGCTGCAACACAACCTTCACGCCATTTCTAATATTTTTTGGTGTATAAATGGAACTGCTTGAAGTACAAAGCTAACATGCTAAGAACAAGCTACACCACAGATACATCACTTCCTGACAACAACAAACCACTGAACATGCAGTCGTCTTTAGCAAGTGCTCTTTTGCAGGCATGCATTTAAACAATAACCCACTGGCTTGAGGGAACGGGACATTACACAATGCTAGCTTATTTCCAGCTTTTAGGATTCATTCCAGGTCCAGGTGCCTGAATGCCAACTGTACATACTTCATCAATATTAAAATCACTGTATGGTTTTCAAACGTAATGTTTTGAATTTGAGTAAGAATATTATTGATGACTGCAGTTCAACCTTTGGAGTACCTTCATGAAATTATACACAGATTGCATAAAGTTCTCTGACTATAAAGGGCGCACGTCCTGTGTATGCTGTCACAATGTGTGTATACAGTAATGCTGTCTGTACTACTGTTGCAAGGGATCAATCAGGCTCTACAGGGTAAGAAATGTCCCTTGCAGGCTGACTGCCACCATTACGCAATGAAAAACTACATGTTTTCTCCAACCAGCAGAAAGCACCATGGTACCTCATTTGCTGGGTGACCTGCCTCAATAAATAGAATTGAATATTTTGTTTGTCAGATTATAAATGTGGGCTTATATTTTGAATTCATATGTTATTCCAGGGCTGCACGGTGGTGCAGTGGTTAGCACCGTTGCCTCACAGCAAGAAGGTTCCGGGTTTGAGTCCCGGCTCGGGCACAGGATCTTTCTGTGTGGAGTCTCCATGTTCTCCCCGTGCCTGCGTGGGTTCTCTCTGGTACTCTGGCTTCTTCCCACCGTCCAAAGACATGCAAATGGGGACTAGGCTGATTGATACTCTAAACTGACCCTAGGTATGAGTGTGAGTGTGTCTCTCTATGTTGGCCCTGCGATGGACTGGCGACTGGTGACCTGTCCAGGGTGAACCCCGCCTCTCGCCCGTAGACGCTGGGAGAGGCTCCAGCCCCCCCGCGCCCTTAAGAGGAATAAGTGGAAGACAATGGATGGATGGGATGGATGTTATTCCAGACTTGATGATGAGCTAGAGCTAGAATACAATGCAGTCTGAAGAGAAACAATGTCGCCCCACCTTATTCCTGTGTCCTGATGAGCTAGCCCTCCTACATTACCTCACAAACACTGATTTATTGTCTATCAGTTATCAATATGTACACCACCAGAGCTAGCAGGTACAGCCAGATACAGATTCTGCACAGGATGGTGACCTGGTAGTCAAACTGAAAAGCCAAACTTATTTCACATGGTAATGTAGTAATAATGATAAGACTTACCTACATATTTGACATCCAAGTAGATGCTTTCTAACCTGAAAAATGATCTGATTCCATAAGACAGAAATTGTTGCACCTTCCAGCCAGGTTCACTCATTTGCTGCAAAAATACGAGAAATTTCCCTTCAATCAGTCTCTAGAATTGATTTTAACACTCTACAAATTTTGCTTATGTTTGCATACAACATGCTTCTTGTTGTCCACATCAGTACGTTAAGAAAGCAAACAGCCACAGGTAAGGTTACCGCGGTAATTGCTACTGCAGGTAGGTAAAAGCATTAAAAGCTCTCATTTCTTTTCTGCATGGTTTCATAAAAAAACATCCCCCCACAAAAAATAAAGTTCAGTTTCCGTTATTTCAACAAAACTTTCTGTAAATTTTACGAATAAAGACCAAGACAAAATCTTCACAACAACAGCAGGCGCTCCCCTACACTTGATAACTTCATCGTGATATTACACCTGAGTATGCAGATGTTGCATCAGTCGGAAGTGAAACTTTTGTCGTGTTATCAAGGATTGTTTCTATGCAGATTCCATGCCGGGTTTTGTGCCTTCACCCTCTTCTTGCCTTATCTATAAAAAAAAAAGTTTACATTTTACCTTCATTTCCTGCAAAATCTATCTTTGACATTGTAAGACTTCATACAGGCAGAGTTTGCCATGAACACTCTCATAACTTGACAGTTCACAGTCATATTCCTTCTAATTTAATCTAACTAATGTGGGACTGACTTTAAACAGAAGATGGTGGTTGTGGGGTTTTTTTTGCTTTCAGGGTAACAGTGTCACCAATATCAAATATGTTCCCCAATATAAGGATTATTTTTCTGAACTAATGAATAGAGCTCGTTTTCACTACTCAAAAACTGTTACTTTCAGTCTGGTGACATATTTTTCCGAAAGATTTTCCTTTGAGAATTTATGGAAAAAAACAGAAAACACTGAGAGAGAGCATACCTCTGTCGGGGTGGTTATGTGAATACAGAATATGAACACTGTATCCTCAAAATCTGTTCGTAGATTTTTTTTTTTTTCCCCATGCAATCGCCAAACATAGGTTTCTTGGATCAATACAGTTCCGTATCGGGGAGCTTCACTCTTATCAGTCCAATGAAATACACAGACTTTGACGACTTTTTTTTATCAAAATGCAGTCAGATTTTTGGGAGACGATAATGAATCACAGATCCAAAGTGGGACATTTTTCCACCGTTTCAGATGGACTCTATACGTATGGCCTGGAACAGTCTTGAGGATCCAGAATGTACAATTTTAGTCACCCCCAAAAGTTAGTCACGTGTTTATCTTTCCACCTAATCATCACTATCCAGCAAATAGTCTTTTTAAATTACAAGAAAGTAAACACACTCTGGTGATCACACTACCTTCTTGGCAGAGGTGATAAATGCCTTTACATGGGCCATTACCCATTTTTGGATAGTTAAACATGTATGTGATTAGAAAACATGATTAACTTTGCAGAGTTCCTCTAGCAAATGGCTTTATTGCAGTAGACTGGCCCATACATTGTTAGGCTTCTAAAATGTCTGAATAACTATCTAGGCGTGACAGGGAAACGCTTTCCTGTCCCCTGAGCCCTCCTCTGTGCCCCTCATGCCAGGGTGACAACACAATACTGCAAGGCCTCGACATAATTTCCCAATTCTTCCGCTTCTCTGCCCAAGCTATTAATTTTGGGGGCTGCTTACATAAGCCATTACACAATATGTTTTTCAGACTGTTTTTCTGGCCCCTCCACGCTAATGGGTCTAGGGGCAGGTGACTGAAGCTGCTGTTGACATTCACATGGCCATGAAAGAAGCCGCCTGCTTCTCTCCTGCTGTCGGGGTCCAACTGCATCAAACCCAGACAGGCCAACGGCCGACTGGGTTGGAGGGACCACCGCCATGATGCACACGTGTCCCACAAAGTTTGGAGAAAACAGGACGTGCAGATGGATGCTGGGAGAAACGTGTTTGTCAGTTAGTTCACAGCTTTGGCCCTCTTGATCCTCAATATAGTCAGCTTTGTTATTTGAAGTATTATTCTTGGTGCAAAACAGAACTGAGAAGAGCAGGATCCTCAGGCCATCTGGTGTGACACATTTTGGATGTGAACTCAGGTGGTCTGTTTTTGCCTCCATGTTTATCTGCTGTGGTAATACTTCAATTCAAATTATAAATATAGGGTCACACACTCAAACAGAAAGCCCCATGTTTTATTTAATCAATTCATTGGACATTGTCTCCACTCTAACAGAGTCCTTTGTGTGACGAGGATAAAAATTAAAAATTAAATTTTTTGAAGTAAGGTTTGTAATTAACACAAACTAAACATAAATATATGTCAGCTAATGAATTGCAAAACAGTTTAAGTTTTTTTTCGACAAAAAAAGTGGCTAAATGAGACTGATCATCATCACATCATCACACCTCGGGATAGGAATTGAAAACCAGTGAAATCCAATTTTTCAGTTCCTTGGAATCATTTGCCAATTTTGAAAATGATTCCCTTATTGATTCCAGTCGGCAGAAGTGTCACAAACGCTCACAAGTTGTTACATTTCACCAGAAAGGATGACAACAGGGCAACTTGCAATACTTGCAAAGTGGATATTTCTTCAAAGGGAGGAAATACTACCAATATGCAGAAACATTTGCACACACGTCATGCGATAACTTTGAATGAATGTCTTGTTTTCGGCAACTCAGCAGCAGCGGCAACGTTGCTGTTAATACGGCAGGTAACTAACCAACTAACACTGCCTATTATGTTAAGCGCTAAACAAAGCAAAGTTTAGTTTAGAAGTAACATGACAACATGATAGATTAGCAGCAGGATAGATGGCAATCAACCTGTTCTCTTTTATTTTCAAATGAGAATCGATAAGAGAATCGACAAAGAACCGAATCGTTCAGCAGAATCGAAAATGGAATCGGAATCGAAAAAATCTTATCAATTCCCATCCCCAATTACGCCCCAAACTGAAGAGTCACAAAAGTAGTTGTGGTGACACTGAAATCATGCATTGTTGGTGTCACGCAAGGCAAGGCACATTTATGTACAAAGCACAATTTACACCAACAGGGAACTCAAAGTGCTTTGTTGTGTCACTGAAAACAAACAGATAAACAATTAATAATACTGAAAAAGGGAAAACAATAAAATCAAGGCAGGTTACTGACAGAAAACCCCGTTTAACATCAGAAACAAACGAACAAAATGCATCTGTGTATCAAAATCAATGGTAAACGAGCAGGTCTTTAGCTCGAATTTAAAAGTGGCCAGCATTGTCTCAAGTCTCAAGTCTGGCAGTTTGTTCCACTGATGAGCAGCATTAAAGCTAAAGCTTTACCAAGTTTAGATTTAACTCTTTCAACAAGAAGCAATCAAGACCTGGCTGACTGTAGAGGTGTGGAAGATCGTACAACATGGAAAATCTTTTAAGTATCTTGGACCTTATGAATACTCAATGTCATACTTTAAATTGATTCTTTGGGAAACTGGAACTCAAGAGTGAAGTTTATTTACAGCAGAACATTTGTTTTGTACCTCTAATGATGCATTCAGGCTTCAAATTCTCATCTATGAAAATGTTCACACTTAAACTAAATGTAAAAAGTCCCACAAACTTCAGTTATTTTTAGAGTACAGAATACAATGTGTAAATCTCACAGGCACTTGGCTGAGGACACCAATGGCGATGGGGGTTGGACTACAATAATATTTCATCTCTCTATTAACACTCAAGTAACCCATTTAAATAACATCCTAATTCAAATGTATGTTTTGTTTTTTTAAAAAAAACATTGCAAATGACATATCAGCCAAGTTGGTGAAGCGAGATGATTTAAAGTTTTGGGCCTAGACACTGTGATAAATGTGATAAAACCGATGTCGAGAAATTAATTTGACTCTATTTTGAGCTGCAACGTGGTTAATGTAGTTGCACTTTGGACAGCAGCTGAGGATATAGTAGATCTCAAACCTTGTAATATTAACCTCTAACTCAAGACCCAACAGATCACTTTTAAATCCCAAAATAGCCATTAGCTATCTTTGTCCGCATGTGACCAACAGAGAATCCTCTTGTTACCTTCACTGGTCATGTGAGCTAATCATCTCTTGCCCTCCTGGATTCCTGCAAAATCAATGTCTCGCCTAAAGAAAATTTGTGACAGGAGGGTATTAATTTGTTATTCCCTCCAAAAAGTACTTTAACTCTGGTCAAGTGAGTCACGTCAGTAATGTACAGTATGTCAACGCTGTCAGACGCAGGAATGTATCAAACATAGCATTGATTAGATGTGCAGTCACTGTGCAGCTGGCATATCCTGTCAATCAAACATCAGTGACCAAGGAGAAACTCTGTTGGGTCCAGCTAAAGCAAATACAGCTGCTGGCCTAACCTCAGAGTGGTGGTCTAGTGACAGGACCACCAATCTGGTCTAAAAATAAAGATGGAAGATATTTGTCCCAGAAACTGGTTGCTATGTTTTGGTAGGGAGCTGGAAATAATTTTTGGTCAGTTTGGACAAAAGAAATCAGCTTATAACACATTAACACTCCATGTCACTGCCTCAAATGATAAGATTATGGCTATTTTTGAACTTTGAGTTTTTACATGTATATTAGTTAAGTTAGGGTTTATGTGTGTGCGTGCGTGTGTGTGTGTGTGTGTGAGAGAGAGAGAGAGAGAGAGAGAGAGAGAGAGAGAGAGAGAGAAAGAGAGAGAGTTTAGGGGGAACCAAGTCATTATAAAATAATCAAAAGTAAACTTGGCCCCGTTGCCCTGTGCTGTGTTGAAGTACAATTGTCCCTCCTCCACGATTGGCCTGTGCCCACATTGCAAGCAGCAGCAGGATGGAGGCACACAGCACTTAAAAAAATATTCTCACGCTCTCATCATACTGCAACATCACTTGTTACAGCAATACATCCAGACAATTCATCACTCCATCTCCCTGATTTTACTCACTTGTTAGATGTTTGGCCAAAACTCACCCAGACACAATCAGCATTACATGAACCTGCTAATTAATGTGCAAGGGTTGCCATGTTGAAGCCCAATGCTGTCAGCTGTGGTGGGGCAAGGTAAAAAGTATCATCCCTGGGCTTGGTACATTGCTCTTACACTAATCAAATGAGGGAAAATGAATTTTTAGGGGACAAACATGCTTGGGTGAACTGAATTATAAATCTATTACCACAAGTGCACCCTAATTTTACATGAGAAGGTATGCTTTGCAAGTGCCCCATCACGTGATTCATGACAATATCAGTGGCGAATCATACCCTGTCATGTGACATTGTGTTAAAAAAATTATAATAAATAAAATATATCTCTAATATTGTCGAGCAGTATTTTCTCCTCTTGCTCACATTATCTTTGTTTACTTGGACATACATGTGGCTGACAAATACCTGGATGTCATGTCAGTAGCCTGGGCTGACTATTACTAATAATTTAGCTCTGAGAATATTATAGTGACCATTCAGTCATGTAGCCAACTTAAACTGTTTCCTTGCGACAGTGGCTTGTTCCAAGCATAATAAATACCACACAAGAAAACTGCTTTGCTACTCACACATTCTAAAAGTCTAGTTAATCAATGAGCTTGCTTGTTTAGAACATCTAAACGGTAAGGAAGAACCAAACATGCTGAACACTGAAGGTGAAAGACTCTTTTAACGTGATTCCCTCACTCAAAAAGTGTATATTTGCATGTAAATATTCACAAACTTATTTTTCCCCTCTGGGATCACTTCTTCATAAGTGCTCCAGAATGCAGAAAGAGCCAGCCAGGTATACTTAGGTTGAAGCTAATGGTGACTGATGGTTAACAACAGATTCCAGGGCCTTTAATAGGTCAAAGCGACTGGATATACAGTTTTTCCTGTGATATTTCAGTATCTGCTAGTCAGTCTCTCCTTCCCAGGCTTTTATTTTTCCTACTGTGTCACCACTCACGATGTGAAGTTGTCCCTCGTGAGAGTGTTTGCACAATCAGGGATTTGTCTGACGGAACGTCATGCGCCAGTTGTTTTCACAAATTGAGTTGTGCTAATCCTGCACACCAAACTGCCGCTCAGGAGGATGAGATGCGTCCATGCAAGAGGGTGGATTGGTGGTGAGCCAAAGCCCTGTATTTTTCCACCCGGTGCTGAACAAGTGGGCCTCTGGGAGGTTCTAAGCGTTTGTGTCTTATCAAGAGGAATTTTTTTCCCCCTTCCTCCTTGCACTTTTGTTTGGTTGTTCAAAGGGGGGTTTGGGGCACTGAGAGACGTCTCTGAGCAAGAATGCCATTGTTTCCCATGCTGCAGATGACACGCTTCTTAACAACGCGAGGGAGGATCTGCCAAATTGGGGGGGGTAAATGCTTTGTATGAGCGCCTGCCACCAGCAACCCAGGCCCAGGCCCCACCATCTTCCTGTCAACACAATATTTTTGGATTTGAACCTTTGACCCTATAAACCGCCCACAAGTGGAGGCAAAGTCTTGATGTTAATGTCATATTGGATGTAGGAGGATCGAAACAAAGAGTTAAAAAAAGACAAATAAAGGTGCTTTGTAAAAGAGTAGCACCAATTTTCACTCTCCAATGAGCCTCATGTACTCTACATAGAACATGCACTCTAATCTGTAAAACAACACCATTCTCAAGTGGTTGTTGCATGGCTGAAAGAGTGACGTCTGTGTGTTTAGTGGGTGGTCTTTTCCAACAGCCTAATCTTAAAACATGCATGGCTCTTTTCACCGCCCACAGATGTCACTCCAAACAAACGTGTGGCATTAGAGGAAAAAGATCCCTGACAAAGGAAAGATACACACACATCTTGAAAAACAGGATCAGAATACACACCTATAAACACCGATAATACAGCTACACAAACACAAAATGAATAAGGGTGAACTGACAATGGAGAAACAAGTTTTTCAGATTAAGATCTCAAACGCTTTGGCTCAAAGTGAATAAAATATGAAACCATTTGGAACTATGGAAGTAAAGAATATCTAATGCAGTGTGTGAAGAAATAATTTATAATAATAATGATAACCACTGGCGACCTGTCCAGGGTGAATCCCACCTCTCACCCGTAGCCACTGGGATAGGCTCCAGCCCCCCCACGAAACTTAATAGGAATAAGCGGAAGAAAATGGATGGATGGATGGAATAACGATTACCAATTTTATATGTAATACACTTTATATTACAGCAATCTCAAAGTGCTACAGAGTAAAATTTGCATTATTCAAAGCAAAGATTTTAAAAGAGCCAGCTCAATAACAGTTGAAATAAGGGGAACTTGCATAAAACAACAATTAGAATAAACTTTTCTAAAAAGATACGTTTTAAGGTTTTTCTTAAAAATATCAGGAGACTGTGGGGCCCTCAGATGGTCAGGGAGAGTGTTCCACAGCCTTGGGTCTACAGAGGAAAAGGCCCAGTCACCTGGATGTCAGGATGGGAGTGATGTGTTCATATTTGCGCAACCTCATCAGGATCCTGGCAGCACTGTTCTGCATGTTTTGCAGTCTCTGGATGCTCTTATCAGGGATCCTGATGAGGAGTGCATTGCAGTAGTCCAGCCTAGAGGAGATAAAGGCATGGACAAGCTTCTCTGCATCTGCCAGGGAGAGTGTTGGATGGAGTTTGGCGATGTTTTTGAGGTGGTAGAATGATGTCTTAGAGAGGTGTTTGATGTGGGTATCAAATGTGAGGTGAGGATCCATTTTTATGCCTAGGTTGGTGACAGATGTGGAGAGGGGGATGTTTTGGCCAGAGAAGGTGACGCTTGTGATGGTGGAAGAGTGGAGCTGATGTGGAATGCCAACCAGAAGGCTTCTGTTTTTGCACTGTTGAATTGTAAGAAGTTGAACTTCATCCACAGCTCTATCTCCTCCAGGCAGATGGTCAGTGTGTGTGTTGGCAGGGGAGCAGAAGACGTTGGGGTTGTTCTCAAATAAAAGTGTGTGTCTTCAGCAGATGTGCAGATACAGAGCCAGTTAATTGTATCATTTTGTCGATTTGCTGCCTTTTCACCATCACTTCAATAAATATTAGTTTATGAATAGAAATTGGAAAAATTAAAGGCATCGAAAGCAACCCCTTCAGCCTCAGTTGCACTTTATGTTTTATGCTGGTTAGTACATGCTAATATGCCAAACTCCTAGACTGAACAACTGCTTAACATAATGCTTGTGATGCCATTAAGAGCAAGTTAAAGGAACACACCAACTTTTTGGGAGACATGCAACCGTCATCCTCTCCATCCATCGTCATCTTCCGCTTATTCCTACACATTAAGGGTTGCGGGGGGGGGGGGGGGGGCTGGAGCCTATCCCAGCGTCAACGGGCGAGAGGTGGGGTACACCCTGCCAGTCCATCGCAGGGCCAACATAGAGAGACGAACAACCATTCACAATCACATTCATACCTACGGTCAATTTAGAGTATTCGATCAGCCTAGTCCCCAATTACATGTTTTTGGATGGTGGGAGGAAGCCAGAGTACCGGAGAGAACCCACGCAGACACGGGGAGAACATGCAAACTCCACACAGAAAGATCCCGTGCCTGAGCCGGGACTCAAACCTGGAACCTTCTTGCTGTGAGGCCACAGTGCTAACCACTGCACCACCGTGCAGCCCCGCAACCGTCATCCTCTACAGAGTAAAAAAAGAGAGAGATCCTTCTGTTCTCTGTGTGTGCATTGTGGAACTGAGACCAAATGAGGCCAGTTGATGGCTTGTTATTTTAGCATCACAAGTGGAAATAAGTGTAAATTGCATCAAGGGCGTAAGCGCATACCACTGACAAAAGTCATCAAATAGTTTAGATAGTCCATAATTTCAATCATTCTGAATAATGGAGCCCCTCTATGATGTTTAGACACCAATGCCATGGGGTGGCGCAAAAGTGGTGGGTCACCAGCCACCAGGTCCACCGACTTTATTTTAAAGAGCTTTTAACAGGACTAAATTCTATAACCAAGAAACCAAGAGCTTATTATTTGGCTGATCTTATTTGCTCAAGAAAATAAACTCCAAATTTCTTTTTGACAATATAAAGAACATTGTCAGTAATAGACAGTAGCAAACATTAATAGACAGGAGTAAACAGTATGAAACTGTCCTCTGGCCCCTTAGACATTCTACCTTTCTGCTGAAAGGTGTAATAAGTTCATTTGCCCCTGTTTGTTCTCTATCTTTACTCGCTCACTGATTTTAAACACTCAGTGGTTCAGCTTCTCCTGAAGAAGCCTAAATTTGCACCCATCTTAACGTAACCACTACTGGTCCTTTTCTACGTTTTCATTTTATTTCAAATATATTAGATAAAAATTGTCTAACCAGCTCACCGATGCTCAGAATGATGACAGCAGCATGTGTTTCTGCTCAGAATGGAAGTGTGTTCCTGTGAAATCACTTACTGGTTGATGAGAGAAGTGTGTACAGAGCACTGGGATGGTCAACAATTGCTGACACAGTAACTTCTCCCCCGAGATATTTCTTTTAATACACTGTTCTATTCTGAAACCTGCCTTGACAGCAACAATTGTTGTGGAGAATCTGATTTTATGTCAATGTAAACCTCTTTGATGATGCTCCTATTTTCATTTTTTATGAATCTGCTTTGTAGGTTGTGACATATTATGGTATGAAAATTTCTTATCATGATTATCATGGCCAAAATCAGTGATATTATCATGATATGTTCAAAGAAGCACAAAAGGTTTTGAAAGCACTGATACACTCAGTTAAATCACTCAGAAATCAGAGTCAAAATTAAAGTGAGAACCTCTGGAACAAAGTCAGACTTCCTGATGATGTCATCATCGTTCTTTGATGATTGATGCATCAAAGACACACAAATCTGATAGGTACAGTGGGGAGAACAAGTATTTGATACACTGCTGATTTTTCAGGTTTTCCCACTTACAAAGCATGTAGAGGTCTATAATTTTTATCATAGGTACTCTTCAACTTTGAGTGACGGAATCTAAAACAAAAATCCAGAAAATCACAGTCGATTATTTTTAAATAATTAATTTCCATTTTATTGCATGACACAAGTATTTGATCATCTATCAACCAGTAAGAATTATTTTGGCTCTCATAGACCTGTTAGTTCTTCTTTAAGAAACGCTCCTGTTCTCCACTCATTACCTGTATTAACTGCACCTGTTTGAACTCGTTACCTGTATAAAAGACACCTGTCCACACACTCAATCAATCAGACTCCAACCTCTCCACAATGCCCAAGACCAGAGAGCTGTGTAAGGACACCAGGGATGTAGACCTGCACAAGGCTGGGATGGGCTACAGGACAATAGGCAAGCAGCCTGGTGAGAAGGCAACAACGGTTGATGCAATTATTAGAAAATGGAAGAAGTTCAAGACGACGGTCAAGCTCCCTCGGTCTGGGGCGCCATGCAAGATCTCACCTCGTGGGGCATCAATGATCATGGGGAAGGTGAGGAATGAGCCCAGAACTACACGGCAGGACCTGGTCAATGACCTGAAGAGAGCTTGGACCACAGTCTCAAAGAAAACCATCAGTAACACACTACGCCGTCATGGATTAAAATCCTGCAGTACACGCAAGGTCCCCCTGCTCAAGCCAGCGCATGTCAAGGCCCGTCTGAAGTTTGCCAATGACCATCTGGAAGATCCAGAGGAGGAATGGGAGAAGGTCATGTGGTCTGATGAGACAAAAATAGAGCTTTTTGGTTTAAACTCCACTCGTCGTGTTTGGAGGAAGAAGAAGGATGAGTACAACCCCAAGAACACCATCCCAGCCGTGAAGCATGGCGGTGGAAACATCATTCTTTGGGGATGTTAAGAAATGTTAAGTTAAATAAGTAAATTCATGGTCAATTAAAAGGGGCAAAGTATTTACAGTTAACAATGTTGCTATTTGCAATATGTACATTTCACGAGGAACAAGAAATGGTTGTGTTTAACCAGAGATTTCATTTCTGGTGTGCTTTGTGTTGAACAACTTTTATTTGGAAATGCTTTATTTTGACCAGAAGTAAAAAGCCGGAAAAAGAAGTGAATCAACTTGCAAGATGTCGACACGGAGTCTACTGTTTACTCTCCTGTTAAGTCATATGAAACAGCTCAACTTTAAATAAAGCTAAGTTTGAAAAGTTATATGCCTTTCTTCTTGAAAGAAGCTCCAACTAAACAACATTTTGGTGCCGAAACCCGGGAAATTTGGACTGTTGAACAGTGAAGTTGGAAGCTAATTAAGATAGCTCATGCTGACAACGGAGATGGGGGAAGCTCTGGAGTGGATGAAAAGAAAGCGGAGGACAATCCGCTCTTCTACAACTAAGCTGATAACTCGTATGGAGGAGGAGGTGAGCGAAGAACACCCAGACTGTGAGAAAATCCGTGAAATGCTTTCAGTGTTGTCAACAAAAGAAGAGCAACTTGTTGACTTGAACAAAGGCATTGAGGATGAAACACCGACAGAGGAACTGGAAACAGAAATTACTAGCACGCAGGACTATCGGGGCCATATCATCACATGGAAGACTCGTGCTAAAAGACTTATTGAACGGTCACGGGAGTCTGTGAGTGCGCGGGGGAGTGATACGTTCTCAGTCAGATCACACAATCAACAGACTGTTAAACTCCCCAAGCTAGTGATTGAAGAATACAGTGGAGAAATAAGCCAGTGGCAAGAATTTTGGTCACAGTATGAAATGGCCATACACACAAATGATGCACTGTGCAAGAAAGAGAAATTCACTTACTTGAAATCTTACCTGATCGGAGCAGCAGCGAGAGCTGTAGCAGGACTTACTACAAGTGATAGTAATTATGATGCAGCAATATAAAATGCTCCAGAACCGCTTTGGAAGGAAGGACATCGTAGTTCGTGCAGACATGTCCAAACTGCTGAACCTCATTCCTGTGAAGAAGTCTTCAGATGTGGCAGCTCTCAGGAGTCTGTACGACGAAAGTGAAATACAGATTCGCAGTCTCGAATCCTTAGGAGTGTATGGTGACACATACGGCTGCCTGCTCTGCCCAGTATTCATGCAATTATTACCAGAGGACATTGCATTAGCCCACACACTCAAATCAGACTCCAATGGTGAATGGAAGGTGCAGGATCTCATTCACTTCCTGGAAAAGGAAGTGCAATGCAGAGAGAGGGCGCTTCAGCTCACCAGACCAGGAAACACGCAGAAAGAAGTCCCACCAAGTCACAGAACCTTCACCAAGCCAACTTCCTTCGGTGAAAACAGACATAAAAAATGGAATACACCCTCAGCAGCTGCATCGCACACAGCAAGCAGCTTTCCTCAGACATGTGTATATTGCGATAGTGCTAGCCACACACCAGAAAACTGTCCAGACAGCTCAGTGGCTGTACGTAAAGACAAGTTGAGAAAACTAGGACGGTGTTATGTGTGCTTAGGCCCAAAACACATAGCCAAATTTTGTAGAGTCAAGAATGTTTCATGCACCTTGTGCAGTCGCAGGCATCACCAGTCAGTTTGTGAACAAAGTGAAGTGAAGACAGACACAAACAGTGATGGTACAGATTGCAGCATAGATAAAGGCAGCACAGGCACTTTAGTAGGCTCAGTAACTAGCACAGTAAGCATAAAGGCTACTGTGCAGAACACAGTACTGCTGCAGACAGCCAAAGCATGGACAGAGGGCCCAGCAGGCAGAAAATTAGTGCGCTGTCTATTAGATGGGAGTAGTCAGAGAAGCTTCATTCACCAAGCCGTAGTGAAGGCACTGCAGTTATCAGTGGTGAGACAAGAAACACTGAAACTCCACACCTTTGGCTCTACTAAACCTGTAACAGCAAAGCGAAACATAGTGAGGGTATCACTAGGAAACGTGTGGAGTGCACAGCTGAAAGTTGAGATTGAAGCAGTAGAAACTCCCCAAGTGTGCACTGCTGTAATCAGGGTGCTGGGGTTACCCATCCAAGAAGAGTTTAAAAAAAGGAGCCTGCAGCTTGCTGACCTTCCTGTTGAGGGCGCTCAGGATCCAGAACTGTCAGTATTAATAGGTTCAGATTTTTACTGGCAAGTAGTCACAGGCAAGAGAATAACAGAAACTCTTGTAGCCATAGAAAGCAGCTTTGGATGGGGCTTGCAAGGGCCGGTCTCATCATCCAGTGTATCAGACACCACTTGCCTGCACATCAGTTTAAGTGAGGAAACCCAAATCTCAAAACAGTTGCATGCCTTCTGGGAGGTGGAGTCTCTGGGCATTGTCAATGAGCCAGCAGAGACCCCAGAAGAAGCAGAGGCTCTTCAGAACTTTGAGCAGACCACCACATTCAAAGATGGCCGCTAGTTGCGTTACCATGGAGACAGGATAAGTTGGCTCTTCCAGACAACTTTCAAGTTGCAAGAAAACGATTCAATAGCCTTAAGAGGAAACTTAAAGCAGACGCAAACTTGTACACAAGGTACAACAATGTCATAAAGGATAACCTCAAGCAAGGCATCTGTGAGGATGCTCCAAATGACATTCCAGCAGCAGAGGAACCAGAGACTGTTAAGTATCACATGCCACATTATGCTGTGATGTGAGAAGATAAGGTAACTACTAAATTAAGAGTAGTATTTGATGCATCATCACACAAGGAGGGCTGCCCATCCCTATATGACAGCCTATTGACCGGACCGAACCTTAACCCAAATCTTCTAGATGTGCTTATCAAATTCAGACTGCATCAGATAGCATTCACTGCAGATATAACCAAGGCATTTCTACAGATTGCTCTGGCAGAGAAAGATAAGACGCTGTCAGATTCTTGTGGCTACATGGACCTCCAACCAAAGACTGTGGAAACGAGCTGCGCATCATGAGAATGAACAGAGTGGTATTTGGGGTTTCACCCAGCCTGTTCCTCTTAGCTGCAACAATAAAGAAACACATCAAGATGTATGAAGCAGAGCAGCCCAAGACAGTAGAGGCACTGAGAGAGTCCCTGTATGTGGATGATTTCATCTCCAGCTCAACAAATGTGAACGAGGCCCTTTCAGTCACCACAATAGCAAAGGAAATTCTGTCCCATGCTGGAATGGATTTGTGTAAGTGGGTGACTAACTCACCGGAACTGAGAACCAAGTGGACAGAAACTGGACTGGTACACACGACTGAGACAGACAAAAGTGGAAATGTGCTCAAGGTGTTGGGTTTAATATGGAGACCGGAGAGCGATGACTTTGTGTTTGATCTGAAAGGACTGTTGGAAATGTTGAAAGGCAAAGAAAACACAAAGAGAAGTGTGCTGCAAACATCAGCTCGTATTTTTGATCCCATAGGCTTCCTAACTTCCTTCACCGTAAGAGTAAAACTTCTGTTCCAAGAATTGTGGGAAAGGGGAATCAGTTGGGATGAACAACTCCCACCAGACTTGACTGAAAAATGGGACCAGTGGTGTGCAGAGCTGCCGAAGCTCCACCTGGTGGCCATTCCGAGATGCATGTATGCAACTGCATGTTTACTGTGACGCTAGTGAGAAGGCGTACAGCGAAGTGGCCTATCTGCAAGGACAAAATAAGGAAGGAGAAGTTGTGACAAGCTTTGTTGCATCAAAGTCAAAGGTAGCTCCATTGAAGAAAAGGACATTGCCACGTTTAGAGCTGATGGGTGCACTGATCAGTGCAAGGCCAGGGAACAACCTTCTCAAGCCACTGAACATGGAAGGCAGTCAGCTTAACATGTGGACAGATTCAATGATTGTCTGTCACTGGATACGCAGCACAGCACAAAAGTGGAAGCAATTTGTGGCAAATAGAGTGACTGAAATACAAGGTCTGACAGCTCCAGAGTCATGGTCCCACTGCTGTGGCAAAACAAATCCTGCAGATTTGCCAACTCGAGGTGAGAGCGTTGAAACACTCATTCAGAGTCAACTGTGGTGGAGTGGACCTACTTCACTGTCATCCCCGGTGAGGTAGAGTGTTCAGATGAGGACTGTAATGTTCAGGACATAAACTCTGAGCTGAGGTCTACATTTCAGACTCTAGTGCAGTTTAGCAGCACTGAACAAGCTGACCCACTGTTAGACTTAGAAAAGTACAGCAGGTTGAAAACAGTGCTAAGGATGAAAAGATTCATCACTAATGCTAGATCTAGTCAAAAAACTCAGGGAGAGCTAACTGCACAGGAACTCACGGCAGAATAAGTGTACTGGGTAAGGGTGGCACAAGAGTACAGTTTCAGTCAAGAAGTCAGTGCATTGAAAGCTGGGAAATGTTAGCAGAGTGTCAAAAACTAGGGATTTGAAACCGTTCCTAGATGAAAACAGCCTTATCTGTGTAGGGGGCAGGCTACAGAACACCAATCTAAGCTTCAGGGAGCAACACCCATGGGTGCTACCTACAAAACACAAGTACTCTGAGTTACTGGTTCAGTACTGCCATGAGACAGTTATGCATTCTGGAGTTAGAGATACTTTAGTGCAGATGAGAGAGAAATACTGGGTTCTAAAAGGGAGACAGTTAGTGAAGAAGATGGTTTCACATTGCTACATATGTTTGAAACTAAAGGTGAAACCAGCACAGCAAGTGACGGCTCCCCTGCCCAGAGACCGAGTTAGTGAGTCTCCACCATTTGAGATTACTGGGGTAGATTTTGCAGGGCCATTATATGTCAAGAAGACTAGTGGTCAAACCAAGGCGTACATAGCTCTTTTCACATGCGCTGTCACAAGGGCAGTGCATTTAGAGCTTCTAACAGATCTAACTACAGAAAGATTTCTATTAGCCTTAAAGAGGTTTATTGCAAGGCGAGGACTGTGTAAAGTTATTTACTCGGACAATGCTAAAACCTTCAAAAGGGCGGACAAAGATCTGAGGGAACTGTGGAAGTCAATCAGTGGATCAGAGCTCACTGAATTCTTCACTAATAAAGGGATAACCTGGAAGTTCATTGCCGAGCGAGCTGCATGGTGGGGTGGCTTCTGGGAAAGACTCGTGAGATCTGTAAAGGCATGTTTAAAGCGGGTGCTAGGGAAGGCATCACTGTGTTTCGAGGAGCTGACGACAATGCTGGCAGAAATAGAGGAGGCTGTGTTGAACTCCAGACCTCTTTCATAAGTGGACAGTGAATCTACAGAGCCCCAGCCACTGACACCCTCACACTTCCTGGTTGGTAAAAGATTAACCTCCCTACCACCAAAGACTCTGACTCCACTCTGTCAGGCAACCAATGTGAGCAGAGAGGAAATGGGCCAGCAGTGAAAATACCGGCAGAGACTGTTAACCAGCTTTTGGAATAGCTGGAGGAAGGATTACTTGATGGACCTGAGATCAGCTCACGAGTGTAAGACCCCTGTACCCACTGTGTTGAAAGTGGGAGATGTCGTGTTGATTGGAGAGGATAAATTGCCCAGACAGACATGGAAAATGGGCAGAATAACTGAGCTCTTTCCAGGCAGAGATGGACTTGTTCGTTCATGTGTTGTTCGCACTTATGTGGGCGGTTTGTTGAAGAGACCTGTCCATTTGATATATCCTTTAGAGATTGTTTAAAGTAATGGACTGAGTATTGATGAACATTTGTTCATCGGGCTGGAGTGTTAAGCAATGTTAAGTTAAATAAATAAGTAAATTCATGGTCAATTAGAAGGGGCAAAGTATTTACAGTTAACAATGTTGCTATTTGCCATATGTACATTTCACGAGGAGCAAGAAATGGCTGTGTTTAACCAGAGATTTCATTTCTGGTGTGCTTTGTGTTAAACAACTTTTATTTTGAAATGCTTTATTTTGAAGTAAAAAGCCGGAAAAAGAAGTGAATCAACTTGCAAAATGTCGGCACGGAGTCTACTGTTTACTCTCCTGTTAAGTCGTACGATGCAGCTAAACTTTAAATAAAGCTAAGTTTGAAAAGTTATATGCCTTTCTTCTTGAAAGAAGCTCCAACTAAACAACAGGGGATGCTTTTCTGCAAAGGGGACAGGACGACCGCACCGTATTGAGGGAAGGATGGATGGGGCCATGTATCGTGAGATCTTGGCCAACAACCTCCTTCCCTCAGTAAGAGCATTGAAGATGGGTGGTGGCTGGGTCTTCCAGCATGACGACAGGAAACACACAGCCACGGCAACTAAGGAGAGGCTCCGTAGGAAACATCTCAAGGTCCTGGAGTGGCCTAGCCAGTCTCCAGACCTGAACCCAAGAGAAAATCTTTGGAGGGAGCTTAAAGTCCGTGTGGCCCAGCGACAGCCCCGAAACCTGAAGGCTCTGGAGGAGATCTGTATGGAGGAGTGGGCCAAAATCCCTGCTGCAGTGTGTGCAAACCTGGTCAAGAACTACAGGAAACGTCTGATCTCTGTAATTGCAAACAAAGGTTTCTGTTCCAAATATTAAGTTCTGTTTTTCTGATGTATCAAATAATTATGTCATGCAATAAAATAGAAATTAATTATTTAAAAAACATCAACTGTGATTTTTTTGGATTTTTGTTTTAGATTCCGTCACTCACAATTGAAGAGTACCTATGACAAAAATCACAGACCTCTACATGATCTGTAAGTGGGAAAACCTGAAAAATCAGCAGTGTATCAAATACTTATTCTCCCCACTGTATATAAGAGCACACACAGCTTCATTAGGAAATATATTTCAACCTTGTTTATGTAAAGTCAGGAAGAAAACCTCAAACCTTTTGTTGTAGCAAACATTCTGTTACATCCCTGGTGCTGGGGATGGGTTGTTTACCTCTGTGGGTTTGTTTGCAGGGTTGTTTGTTGGTGTTTGGTTGGGCGTTCTTGTGTGTGTGGCATCTGGTATTAGGCTCATGTCTTCTGCCAGTAGATGTGAGTGAGAATCGTAGTTGTGCAGATGTATTGTTGGCTATTGTGTTAGCCTAGTCTGGTGAGTATAGTGGTGCTGCTGGCAATAAGTGTGGTTTTTTTTTTTTTGTCCTTTTCCATGGTGGGTATGGTCACCTTTTTGTAGGAGGACTTTGTCGCCAAACCTACTCTGCATGAGTTTGAAAAGTGTAGGAAGAGTGATTTGGTTGCAATTGCAGGGCATTACAGCATCACAGTCCCAGCATCTCTCCTTAAAAGGGACTTAAGGGCACTACTTTTAAGTGGTTTGAGTAGTAAAGGTGTGTTTTACATCCCTGGCTTGGCAGTCGGAGCTGGAGCTGCAGTATCCTTGGGCGAGGACCACTCCAATACAGTAGAGTCCTCAAGTGCCGTCAACTCTCCTCTCCAGGTGGAGGAGGAAATCGAGCCACAACCTGTGTTCACCCTGTAGGAAGATGAGCGCAAGGGGAAGCCACAGCTCACCCTGCTTCGGTATGATCTGATTCTGGTGATTTGTCTCCTGACTCCAGGTCAGGTGCTCGGTTGGGGTCTAGACTTGTTTGTGTAGAGGCAGGAAAAGAAGGAGTGAGAGGAGCAAGAGATGCAGGAAAAGAGGGACAAACGGTAGCTCAGGATAGAGTTGGAGCTTAAAAGGATAGAGGCAGAAACTCTGTTAAACTGTGCCAGTTTGAGCTACAGAGTGTGGCCGTGGTCCGCTCTTTTGATGGCACACAGCCTGTTTCAGTTTCTGCGTCCACATTTGATGTCGGCAAGAACATTTCCTTTGTCCCTGTGTTTAGAGAAGCTGAAGTGGAGTCGTATTTTGCTGCATATGAATGCATTGCTGCAGCTCTTCATTGGTTGAAGGATGTGTGGGCTATTATGCTACAGTGCAAATTGACAGGCAAGGCTCAGGAGGCTCTTTCTTCCCTCTCTGTTGAAGAAAGCCTTGTGTATGAGACTGCTGTTCTGCAGGTATATGAGTTGGTGCCTGAAGCTTATAGGCAGCGTTTTTGTGGTTTGAGGAAGATGTCAGGTCAGACATTTGCTGACTTTTCTAGGGAGAAAGGGCTTTTACTTGACCGGTGGTACTCATCGAGTAAGGCTGATGATGTTTCATATTCCACAAGTTACTTGAGGAGTTCAAGAACTGCATACACATCATTGTGTACCTCAATGAGCAAAAGGTTACTACTCTGTAACAGGCCACAGCTTTAGCTGACAAGTTTGCCCTCACCCATAAAGGGGTGCTTACTAAGCCTGACTCCTCTGCTTGCGACCTGTTGAAATTCCCACTGCATATCCCTCATCGTTTCCAGTTGTTAAGGCTGAAAACCTGTTTTTCTTCTGTCACAAACCTGGGTCCTCATGTATCAATACTTGTGTGGATCTCATACTAAAAAAAACTGCGGTCGCAAGAATCACAAAAGTTGTGTACGCACAAAAAAATCTGGATATATCAAGGAAACGTGTGGATTCCGGTGCTCGCACATATTGATACATCCAGATTTTCCCAATCAGCGTGGAATTGTGCGCAGATGTCGGAGCGACCGGGCCCATCCCCGTTACGCCCACCTATAAATACGCAAATTCATTTAAATAGGGTCTCCGCTGTCCGTGCTCGCAAAATAATGTCGAAGAAAAAGAGGTTCACTGCGTGTGAGCCGGTCGGGAAGGTGGAGGAGAGACAGCAGATTCTGTTTGGCAGCCTGTCCAGTGGTGTCAGTACAAACAATAAACGTTGTGAGTGGGATAAGAAGTGCGAGAGGGTGAACGCGGTGGGTTCGATGCGGCGCAGCACACCCGTGCGAGATGAAAAAAAAAAGTGGTCGGACCTGTTATTGGCTAAAGTTCCCTTCAAATCACCAGTGTTGTTTATCATCGTGTTCATACATTTTAACCACTTCTAATGACGGGAAGAACGAGTCACTACGTGTTTGAAGTTTTATGACGACGGTAGAAAAGTGTTCGCTCCATCCTTTACTGAACGATCAAAGTGATACAAAGCACAGTTTTCTTCACTAAACCTGCGCGAGCATAACTATGTCATTAGCTTGCACCACTGCTAGTGCTCTGAAAGATTTCCTCTCTATTTCTAATGCATGTCCGCAATTCTAACTTCCTGAACAATGCAAGCTAACGTATGACTAAATTCAACACTGCGCAATCACTAAATGCAATAACTACAATAATCAATTGGCTTAAATCTAAATTTAAATAGAAATATGGAAAATGGCACTAACAGGACCTCAAGGTGGAGGTCAAGCGGCGTACAGCTGCCCTCCGGAGGACTGCGGGCCAGACAGGTGGGGGTCAAGGAGAGGGGCACCAGACAAAATTTGAGCAGCGGGTAGCGGCAGTCATGGGTAGCATCTCTGTGGAGGGGATTGTCGCCGCCACCCACGCTGACTCTGAGAGCCTGGAGGGTAAGTGGCAACTCCATTTCTTACGCAACATTGCCACAGATGTAAAGGCAAAAATAAACAGAATCAGCCATTTAAATAAACCAATATGTTTCATAGAAATTGATCTGTCAGCCATGCCGCCGACGTGCAGCACCCCTGCCGGCTCCTGCGCCAGCCCGTCCACCGGCTCAGAGTCATCCGCCAGGACCAGCAGCATTTGGGCCAGCCTGTCCCCCGGCCCCAGCACCAGCACCAGGCCGTCAAGCAGCGGACAGTCCTCCAGCCCACCCAGACCCAGCGGCGCATCCTCCGGCCCACACGCATCCAGAGGGAGGGTCCTCACACAGGCGGTCCTGCAGTCGCAGGAGGACATTATTAGGAGAATAGTGGGGATCAATGAGCAGCTCGACCGCCTGATAAATGTTCTGGAATGTTACGTGGACAAAATAAATTAATCTGGCTTCATGAATCGTGTAATCTCTTCTTACCCATTCACACTGTGGAAATGAAATTCACGCGTGCGAGGACGGCTGCCCGGACGGGATTGGCGTCCATCCCTCAAGCCTCTGCGCATCAATGATCTGCACATTGATGGAGTGGAAACCCTTACGATGAACGTAAGCGTATTCCTCATGGGACGGCGCTTTTATGGCAACATGAGTGCAGTCATTAGAAAATTAGACATTAGAGAATCCAGCTATTGCTACAAATTGCGCTTTAATATTGACCTGTTCAACCGTACCGTAAGGGAATTTAATGTACCTGCGGGAGAGGCGGATGATCAGGTCCACCACCCAGGGCACCCTGGAACGGTCCGTCATCTCCCGCTGGAAGGCTTTTTCGTGTATGTGCATGTATGTGCGGTTATCAAGTAGTGTCAGTCACCAAACACCGCCACAGGGTGTCGCCAACGGACCAAAGTGCAGTTAATGCAAGAATCGGCTTTCCACCAACTTCTACGGCACCTCCAGAGTTGCCATGAATTGAAAAACTTTTCGCATTGATACATTTGAACGTGAGCATAGATCCTGGCGTACGCAAGTTTTTTTTGCATAACCGCGTTGATACATGTGGCCCCTGGTCATTTGGTAGCAGATTGTATCACACTGAAACAGAAGCATTAAGCGGCAGTTACTAAGCTGCTGAAAGGTGTAGGATTGATTAAAACCAAGTCTCCTTGTAGTTGGCTGCTGCTCCAAAAGCACCTGATGAATGGTTCAAACCATTCATTTTTTCTGGGTATGTATCTTTTACGGGTAGGTTGAAGGATCACTTGTCTGTCCAGTCACCATTCTGCGTGACATTGGGGGTTTTCAGTCTTCCATCCTCTCTGGCGTTCTTCCTGTAAGTGTGGAGTCCACCTGGGTTCCTCGACCTAATGAAGGTGATGAGGATTGGGGTACTGTGTACCAGATAGTGGTTCCGACGGAGTGTTGACAACATGTGTTAACATTAGCACATGAGCATGTCTGGTCTGGACATCTAGGGGGTTACAAAAACATATGGGCATATCCTTAAGCATTTCTTCTGGCCAGATATGAAGGCTGATGTGATCAGTTTTTGCAGAACCTGTCATACCTGTCAGGTTTTGGGATGTCATTGTTGACTGTATTGGTAAATGATAAATGGACTCAATTTTATATCGCGCTTTTCTACCTTAGCGGCACTCAAAGCGCTTTACAGTGTCATCTCATTCACCCATTCACACACACACTGATGGTGGAGGCTGTCATGCAAGGCGCCAACCTACTCATCAGGAGCAATTATGGGCTCAGTATCTTGCTCAAGGACACTTCGACATGGTCACCGGGGTCAAGGATTGAACCAGCGACCCTTTGGTTGCTAGATGGCCACTCTACCCCTGAGCCATGCTACCCAATGTGACCCTATTGGTCCTTTGTCTCATACCAAGTCTGGTAAACAGTTTCTACTGACCATTATGTTTGTGGCCACTGAGTTCCCTGAAGCTATACCCTTACATAAGCTCACTGCATCAGCTGTCACCAAGGCATTAACCAAGTTCTTTACCACTTTTGGGTCAGCTGATCAACCTGGGGCCAGCTGGCTTTGAGGTCAAAACAATGGACATCCCAGCTGAAATATGGAGGAAAACAGACCAGTGGTGCTGAGGGGGTAAAAAGCAATGGAGGAGAGAGGAAGGGATGAGACAGAAGAGAGGTTTAAGCCATCTCTTACCTCTCTCATCATGGGGAACATGAGGTCCCTGGCGAATAAGATGGATAAGCTGACAGTGCCAGCCCGGAGTCAGAGGGAGTATCTGGAATGTAGTTAAATGGGCTTTCCTGAGACATGGCTGCACTAGGATATTCCCAATGACAACGTCTCCATCGAGGACTTCCAAACGGTACAGGCAGACAGAGATTGCACCAATAGCAGTAAGCGCAAGGTTGGGGGGCTTGCCATTCTAATTAACAACCGATAGTGCAATCCCACTCATGTCACTATCAAGGAGCGTATTTGTGGCCCGGACGTTGAACTGTGTGGACTGGGTGAACAAACTGAATCTGTTTTTTTAACAGATTTGATACTGTGACCCGCCCCGCCCCCCACAACCTGGCCTGCAACAAGCACCACTCTCTCTCCCTTCCCCCTCTCACAGCCCATCATTTGCCTCATTTGCCTGTGACGACCCCCCCCCCCCCCCCCCCACACACACACACACACCTCCTCCCTGGGCTCCTATGATGACTGAGCTCTCCAACATGACCTCCACTCCTCCCCCACCAGTCACCTCCACACTGAACATCATGCCTGATTATGTAAGAAGACAGCTGAAGAAACTCCACTCAGGCAAGTCTGTAAGTCCAGATGGGGTGGTCCTCGGGGTCCTCAAAGCCTGTGCCCCCCAGCTATGTGGAGTGCTTCACCATGTCTTCAGCCTGAGTCTTCAGAGGGTCCCCGTGCTGTGGAAGACATCATGCCTCGTTCCTGTGCCAAAGATGGCACATCCCAGTGGCTCCAAGGATTACAGACCTGTGGCACTGATGTCGCACATCATGAAGATCCTGGAGAGGCTCATCCTAGATCAGCTACAGCCCATGGTCAGACAGCGATGGACCCCCTCCAGTTCATATACCAGCTCAGACTCAGAATTGAGGACGTCATCATCTATCTGCTCAACCGTGTCTATGCTCACCTGGACAAGCCTGCGTGCTTGTGAGGATCATGTTTTTTTATTTCTCCAGTGCTTTCAATACAATCAGGCCAGCTTTACTGGGTGAGAAACCGACAGTGATGTAGATGGATACCCTCCCTTGGGTCCTTGATTGTGGATTACCTGACACGCAGACCACAGTTTATGTGCCTGCAGCACTGTAGGTCACACAGGCTAATTTGCAACACTGGGGCTTTCCAGGGGACCGTCCTCTCTCTCTTCCTCTTCACCTTGTACACCACGGACTTCAGCTACTGCACCAAGACCTGTCACCTTCAGAAATTTCCTGATGACTCTGCAGTAGTTGGGTGTATCAACAAGGGTGAAGAGACTGAGTACAGGGCTGTGGAACCATCTGCAGCTCAACGTGGCAAAGACCAAGGAGCTGGTGGTGGCATGAGGAGAACTAGGGCTCCAGTGTTCCCCGTTTCCATCCATGGGACCAGTGTGGAGATAGTGGAGGACTACAAGTACTTAGGGGTGTCCTTGGACGAATAAACTTGACTGGACTAAAAACACAAAAGCCCTCTATAAGAAGGGCCAAAGTTGCCTCTATTTTCTGGGGTGGCTGAGGTCCTTCAACATCCGTTGGACAAAGCTGCAGATATCTTGTGAGTCTGGTGGCCAGCGCCATCCTATATGCTGTTGTGTGCTGGGGCAGCAGACCAAAGGTGAGGGACATTGACAGACATAATAAACTTATCCGCAAAGCCAACCATGTTGTGGGAGAGGAGCTGTACTCTCTGACAGCAGTGTCGGAGAGGAGAATGTTGTCCAAGATTAGGACCATTTTGGACAACAATTCACACCCCCTCTATCACATGTTGGCCAGCAGTAAAGTACTTTAATCCAGAGACTCATACCTTCACGTTGCACCACTGAGCACCACAGGAAATCATTCCTGCCAGTGGCTTTCAAACTGTTTAACTCCTCCCTCCAAGATGCAGCCCATCTTATGGAGTTGTTTATTTTGTTAAACCTTGCAAAAACACAAATATCCCATTCACTTGTGTAAAAATGTAGATATGTAAAAAAGATACCTCCTTCTTAATTTTCTTTTTTTTGTCTTTATTATATATTGTTTTTACTGTGAAATGGAGCACTGCAATCCAACAATTTCCTGCAAGGGATAAATAAAGGATTTCTGATTCTAACTCTGAGGTCTTGACTGAGATTGAGTCCCAACAATCGTACCTGCCTGAATGTCAGCGTTGCGTTGTGTCCCAAATGTTTCCTGCCTACCCTTCCCTGTGTTGTGCACCACGACATCAATATTGGTTGTGCTGCTCTCATCAAACAGCACAGCAAAAAGAGAAGTGATGATACGTGAAGCAGAGTATCTGTTAGTGAGTGTCTTGGCCAAGCCCAGTCATAGTCACTGGAGTTCCCTGTGTCTGCTGGCTCCTAAATCTGCTGGCTCCCTGCGCTTCTGAACAGATTTTTGGAAGGTCAGTGCAGTCACAGTGCCAGATTCCTTCCATCTGCCTCAGGTGGAGGGTTGTGTTAAAGCATTGGTCCAGCCACCTTTATCACGAAGATAGACGTACTCAAATGGTACTAGCAAGTTCCTTTGACTTCCAGGGCTTCTGACATCTCAGCTTTTGTGACACCTGACTATTTCCTGTAGTGTACAGTAAAGGCCTTTGGTATGAGGAACGCGCCTACCACCTTCCAGCCTATGATGCACTTAGTGCCAGGGGATATGCTGCAGTGTAATGTCTATTTGGATGACGTGGTGATTTATTCCAACTCCTAGGAAGACCATCTCTCCAGTATGGTATCTGTGTTTCACTGGCTTGCCAGGACCTCATTGATTCTGAACCTTACTAAATGCAAGTCTGGTAAGGCCACAGTGACTTACTTGGGCAAGGAAATTGGTCATGATCAGGTCAGGCCTATAAACGTGAAGGTGGAAGCAGTGTTAAATTTTCCAGCTCCCTCCACCAGATGTGAGTTGCACTGGTTTTTGGGGATGGCTGGCTATTATTACTGTGTCTGTAAAAACTTCTCAGTGGTGGTTTCTCCCTTCATTGTAGTCCCCTTGTGCGTTCTGTGTGGGATGATGAGTGTGCCTATGCCTTTTAGGCCGAACAGTCCCTCCTCTGCAGTGCTCCTGTATTGGCTGCTCCTAACTTGAGTCATCCAGTTTGTTACTTCTCAATAAAGTTTAAGCAACATCAAGACACAGACGTCTGCCCCCCCCCCCCCCTTCTGCTCTACCATGTTAAAGTGAGAACCTCTGGAACAAAGTCAGACTTGATGTCATCAAGGGGCTTTTACACTGCATTTGGACACAGAATTCTATCTTTGATCTCAGAACGATGCATCAAAGACATACAATTCTGATAGGTATATAAGAGCACACACAGCTTCATTAGAAAACACATTTCAACCTTGTTTATGTAGACTCAGGAAGAAAACCTCAAACCTTTTGTTGTAGCAAACGTTCTGTTACAGCCCTGGTGCTGTGTGTGTTTTTGTTTTTGTTTACCTATGAAGGCTCCCCCCCAGCTCCTCTGCCATGTTTGGAGCACACCTGTGTGGTGTGCAGCACCTGCACCTGATGTACAATACAGCACAGTGCTGAAGAGTTGCGGGAGGAGTGGGGAAATTTAACATTGTTACAGTAGCAAGAACAAAGGAGAATTTTACATACATATGCATGGGATGTGCATCTCCATTACTGTGGCGATTAGATACGCATTTCGATACACTGCCAACAATACGGTATAATTTGCGATACACTGAAACCCTGCCGATAAGATACTGTACGATTCACCCCTGTTCTCGATACGATACGATATGATTCACTCTCCATCCCAGTTCGATACGATATGATCCACCCCTCATCCCAATACGATGTATTATTCACCCTGTTCCCGCTACGATACGATACACCCCTGTTTGCAATGCGATTTAATAAAGATTTAGTTCTATCCAATGCGATTCAACTTGAAGCAAAATAATATATCATAGGTTATCTATTAAGCAAAGCAAAAAAAAAAAAAAAAATATATATATATATATATATATATATATATATATAAGATATATACATACTCCACTGCTGTACATACTTCTTCCTCTTTTACTTTGTCTATTACTTTTATATATTACTTATTTTGTTTACATTGCACAATTGTATTTGTATTTTTGCACTATCCCTTTTACTTCTTATATTTATCTTCTTGCATTTATCTTTGCTGCTGTAGCACTGTAAACTTCCCCACTGTGAGACAATTAAAGGTTTATTTTATCTTATCTTATCTCTCTTATCTTATCTTAATACAGTATGTTACAATAGGCTTGGGTTTACTTTATTCTTTATAAGTAGGAAATGGAACAAAAAAGTTGTGATCTCTCTACCAGTACTATGTATTATTTTTTATATTTTGTAATCACACTGTAAGAGCTTATATGTTGTGTGGACTTCACCTCTGGTATACAATTACAATACTAGTGTTTCTTTTGCTTTAACATTTCAAGGACCATCACAACTCTGGGAGAGTACAAATGGAAACAAATGAACCTGCTCTGTAACATTTAAAAGTATAAAACAAAATGTAAACAATTACTGACAGTCACAGCTGCTGTAAACGGTACAGTAAACACAATTGGTCGTGCTGCTATTGTGAGGTTTAGAAGCACGGCATTCTTTACAAATAATGTGTGTCTTGTGAAGTTTACTATCTCTTGTAAAATCCAAAGTACTTCCAAACGTCTGATTTGAACTTTTGCGGTGCGTTAAAAATCTCTTCCAACTCGTTGCTGCTGCCCCCCGCCATGATTACTGTTGTTGTAACTTGTGCACGCGCACGGCTTCCGTCTTCAAAACAAATCGCGAAATGGTGATGGTGCATACAAGACGCCTCGGAAATTAGGATAGACTCAGTACAACATGGAAAAACCGATGCAACTGTGAAGATTACTGATACAGACACACAGCGAACAAAGTATCACGAATTTCAGCCATCATTGTACCGGTACACACTGAATGAAGCGATGCACTCGCATTGCGCACGTCTGTGTCACAACCATGATCCGTATCGATTAATCTCCGTATCCCTAATGTACAGTGATATTGCACTTGAAAAAGTTCTGGTGTGTATGTGGTCTGCTGATTCTTCAGCTGCTGGTTGTAAAGTCTGACACTTGCAGGAAGGAAGGACCTCGATATCGCTCCTTCACACACTTTGGGTGAAGGATCCTGTCGCTGAAGGAGTTCCTCAGTGCTGTTAGGCCATCCTGCATGGGTTGGGAGTCACTGTCCAACATGGATGACAGCTTAGCCGTCATCCTCCTCTCTCCTACCATTCCCACTGAATCCAGGGGGCACCCCAGGACAGAGCAGGCCTTCTTGACCAGTTTGTCAAGCCTCTTCCTGACAGCAGTGGAGATGCTGCTCCTCCTGCAGACCACTCCATAGAAGATGGCTGATGCTACCACAGTGTCATAAAAGGTCTTCAGGAGTGCCCCCTGCACCCCAAAAGACCTCAGCCTCCTGAGCAGATAGTCTGCTCTGTACTTTCCTTTAGAGTGCGGTTGTGTTTATTGTCCAGTCCAGTTTATTGTTGAGATGAAAACCAAGGTACTTATAAGATGTCACCATCTTTCCCCTGGATGTTCACGGGCAGGCTAAACGTCCCTGCATTGATCTGGAGGCGGTTCCATTGGCATCAGTCAACGAAGTCCTGCGTCAGTCCTCTGTACTCTCTTTCGCCCCCATCTGTGGTGAGTCCAACGATAGCAGAGTCATCAGAGAACTTCTGCAGGTGACAGGTGAAGCACTTTTGCGCTTACTATGGGTTTTTCCTTAAGTCTGAATTCTTGCTTGTGTTGAACGTCGCTTTGGACAACAGCGTCTGCTAAATGAAATTGTAGAATTGTATAATTGTAGGTAGGCATGTTGTAGGAGAAGTCTGCAGTGTAGAGGGTGAAGAGGAATGGAGCCAGGACGTACTCCGCGGGGCCCCCGTGCTGCAGACGACCGTGTCAGACACACAGTCCCTGGTCCTCACATACCGTGGACGGTTGGTGAGGTGGTCCAGGATCCAGTGTGTGAGGTGATGGTTCACCCAGGTGTGCTCCAGCTTGTCCCTAAGGAGTGCAGGCTGTATGGTGTTGAAAGCACTGGAGAAGTCAAAGAACATGACTCTCTATAATTATATAATATAGAATTTCAAAACCAGCAACTTCAGTCTAGATTATTCTAGCACAACAAAGGTAAAAAGAAAATATACATGATCATCTGCTATATCCTGTTAATTGGCTTCCAGGATTAATAACTAACTAGTTCATCCTGCAGCTCTGTGTCTATGCTCTGGTCTTCAGTTTGTTCACACTGGTGCTGGCCATCTGCCCCTACAATTACTTCCAGCCACTAGCCACTCTAGACCAGACACATTGTGCAGTAAATATGTCAGTTTAATGTGCTCTGTTAACAAACTATTTTCAGAAATTACTGAAGGCATTTGAGACATGAAATATACAAGTCAAAGTTGGTCCTTTTTATCTGATACAATCAACTATGTTACAGATAAAATAGTTAATATTTTACATGAATAATGTATTCTGTTTTCCATGAATAGGATATGTTTATACCACACCATGAATTGACTCTACTGGGAGTTTCAGCACTCATGGGTGTGATCATGTTTGGTGACATCAATGTATCATTATACAATCAGATGTCAGGATTTCTGTCTGTGAGTATTGACTAATGACTTATGGTCTTATTTTCCTGTTTCAGGCGACTGATGCAGTTTTGGTTATGTCCTTATTCTTAAAAAATCAAATGGAATTTCTGTTGTATTAGAGTGTATTATGTATAATGACCTCTCATCTTCTAACTCTCCCCCAACGGCATAGAACCACAATTGAGATTGGCTAGAAACAGTGAAACAGCACTGGTCAGAGTCTCTAATGATCTTCTTATAGCTTCAGACAGAGGTCTTGTTTCTGTACTTGTCCTTTTGGACCTCAGTGCTGCATTTGACACCATCGACCACAGCATCCTGCTACAGAGACTAGACCATGACATTGGGATTAAAGGAACTGCCCGAAAATGGTTTAAGTCATACTTATCACATAGGTTTCAGTTTGTTAATGTTAATAATGAGTACAGCAGAGTTACATATGGTGTACCACAGGGTTCAGTTTTAGGACCGATTCTCTTCACTCTTTACATGCTCCCATTAGGTGACATAATCCGGAAGCACTCGATCAACTTCCACTGTTATGCAGATGACACACAACTTTACTTGTCGATGGAGCCAGATGACACAAGCCAGCTTACTCATCTGCAAGACTGCCTGAAAGACATTAAATCCTGGATGTCCTCTAACTTCTTAATGCTCAATTCAGATAAAACTGAGGTGATCATTTTTGGACCTAAACACCACAGGGACACACTCTTGAATCGGATCTCTACTCTAAATGGCATCACCCTAACTCCGAGTACAACTGCAAGGAACCTTGGGGTCATTTTTGACCAGGACCTTTCCTTCAGCTCCCACATAAAGCATGTGACTAGGACCGCCTTCTTCCATCTGCGAAGTATCGCTAAGATTAGGAATATCCTTTCCCAGAGTGATGCTGAAAAACTGGTGCATGCATTTATCAATTCTCGGCTGGACTACTGCAACTCTCTCCTGTCAGGATGTCCTAAATACTCCCTAAAGAGTCTCTAGCTGGTCCAGAACGCTGCAGTGAGGGTTTTGACGGGAGTTAAGAAGAGAGAACACATCTCTCCCACTTTAGCTTCTCTCCACTGGCTTCCTGTAGGATCTAGAATCGACTTCAAAGTCCTTCTGCTGACTTATAAGGCTCTCGATGATAAAGCTCCATCCTATTTGAGAGAGCTCATTAGTCCCTACTGTCCGACCAGAGCACTCCGCTCCCAGAATGCAGGTCTTTTAGTGATTCCCAATATCTCTAAAAACAGACTGGGAGGTAGAGCCTTTAGTTACCGGGCTCCTCTACTGTGGAACCAGCTCTCTCCATGGGTCAGAGAGGCAGACACTTTAACTACGTTTAAGTCCAGGCTTAAGACCTTCCTCTATGACAGAGCCTTCAGTTAGGACTGGTTGAGGTAGCTCTGAACCATTGATAGCTATGCTGCTACAGGCTTAGACTGCTGGGGGACACATCAGGTTACATGGAGCCCTTCCCTCCTCTCCTCTCCTCTCCTCTCCTCTCCCCCTCTCTCCTCCTCTCCTCCCTGCACATTTTTGGAACTGTCACTACCACTACTTGTTGCACTTTGTAGTTTGGCCTTGGTGTCTCGCAGTCTCTCTGTGTTTCCACAGATCCACCAGAGCCCCAACCGCCGCCTGCATGCCCCCCCCCCCTTATTCCCTACTGTTACACCGGCCTGCGCTCCCCTTCCATGAACCAGTCTGCCATCCAGTCCCCCATCAAGCTGGCTTGCTCTCCAGATGCTTCCTTCTTCAGCTGTTATTAACATTTCTGTGTTTCCACATTTTGCATTGTAAACTGTTTTCTTGTCTGTAACAACATCTACTGCACGTCTGTCCGTCCTGGGTGAGGGATCCCTCCTCTGTTGCTCACCCTGAGGTTTCTCAGATTTTTCCCTGTTAAAAGGGTTTTCTATGGAGTTTTTCCTCAGTTGATGTGAGGGTCTAAGGGCAGAGGATGTTGTTATGATGCCATGTGAAGCCCTTTGAGACAAACTGTTTGTGAAAACGGGCTATACAAATAAAATTGCCTTGCCTTGCCTAGATCCACAAATGACGTGAGTTTGTTGGTCTTTTTATTTTATCACACATTGATAGTCAAACTGGAGAAATACACCATGAAATCCATTTAAACACAGATGTGGTGACTGGTATTTTTAGGCTATTTCTATACAGAGAAAAGAAGTCCTGTCACTTCCCTGTTTTTTAAAATATTTTTTATGCTAATCAAAGTTAACAGACTGCTAGCCCCAACTCCAGTTTGTACAGATGATATTAGAGTAGTTAGATAACAAAGACCTGATCTAATCCTCTGATGTTTTACACTCTCGTTCCAGCACTTTTTGGCCATTGTCACAGCCTTGTTGTTTTTGAACCTTGCTCGTTTTTGGTCCTCGCGTTTTACCTCTCGTCTTTTGATACCTCTGCCTTCTTGATTGCCTACCTGTGTACCAACCTCTGCCTGCCACTAAATCCTGCTTGTCTGATTCCACCAATCCGTGTCCTACACATCCTGCACTATGTTCATGACACTCATACGTGTCCTTGGTGAAACTTCACACGAGAAGACAATCACTTGTGACAACTGATCACACTTGACTAACAAATTATAGGAGATTGTTGTTCAGGTATCATCTTTTCATGAGATTAACTTTCCTGGCATCAAGTCTACCTTTTACAATACATTGTGTTATCTGTCAGTGGGTGGCATGGCTCAGAGGTAGAGTGGCCGTCTAGCAACCAAAGGGTCGCTGGTTCGATCCCCGACCCCGGTGACCATGTCAAAGTGTCCTTGAGCAAGATACTGAACCCATGTCCTGATGAGTAGGTTGGCACCTTGCATGGTAGCCTCCACCATCAGTGTATGAGTGTGTGTGTGTGAATGGTTGAATGAGATGACACTGTAAAGCGCTCTGAGTACTGCTAAGGTAGAAAAGCGTTATATAAAATTGAGTCCATTTACCATTTCCTCACTTCCCAGATCTGACTGAAAATTGTCAATCTACAGGGGACTGAATTCAAAGACACCCCAAAAATCAAAATGAAAAAAAAAATGATGCAGCAGGCTAGTGCATTTTGCTGAAATGTCAGTAAGTTTGTAGGGCCCCCATGTGCTTGTATGCATGCAACATTGGGACATACTCCTAATGAGACGGCGGATGGTGTCCATGGATATCTCCCCCCCCTCCCAGATCTGGACCACGGCATCACTGAGCTCCTGGACAGTCTGAGGTGCAACTTCACTGTGTCGGATGGACCGAAACAAAATTTCCAAAAGGTACTCTATTGGATTCAGGTCAGAGGAGCATGGGAGCCAGTCAATGGTATCAATTCCTTTATCCTTGAGGAACTGCCCTCATACTCTTGCCCCATGAGGCTGTGCATTGTCATGCATCAGGAGGAACCCAGGACCCATTGCACCCACCAGCAGAGGGTGTGACAGTGGGTGCGAGGATTTCATCCCGATACCGAATGGCAGTCATGGTGCCGTTGTCTAGCCTGTAGAGGTCTGTGAGTCTATATGCCTCCCCCAGACCATTACTGACTGAGCTCATAACTGGTCCCTGAACAATGTTACAAGCAGCATAACATTCTCCCAAGCTTCTCCAGACCCTTTCCCGTCTTGCTCAAGGTGAACCTGCTCTCACCTGCTAAAAGCACAGGGCGGCAGAGGTGGACCTGCCAATTCTGGGGCTCTATGGCAAATGCTAAATTGAGCTCCACAGTGCCTGGCAGAGTACAGGGAAGTGAGCACCGGGCCACTAGAGGGCATCAGGCCTTCAGGCCACCCTCATGAAATTTGTTTCTGATTGTTTGGTCATTCACATCAGTGGCCTGCTGGAGGTCATTTTGTACAGCTCTGGCAGTGCTCATCCTGTTCCTCCTCTCACAAAGGAGCAGATAGCAGTCTGGCTGATGGGTTAAGAACCTCTACGGCCCTGTCTCTCACCTCTGTAGGATCCAGGTATGGCCTCATGTTACCTCTAGTGACACTAACCCTAGCCAAACGCAAAACTATCGAAAACAGTCAGAAAAGATGAGTGAAAAAAAATGTCAGTGGTCTCCACCTGTAAAACCATACCTGTTTTGAGGATATATTTTATAGTATTAGTATTAGGTCCAGTAGCATTCATATTAGTATTCTCAATACTGTACTAGCATTAACATGAGCATTGTTTGTATCGTATTTGCTGGCACATAATTGCTCATAGGCTGAAATTGATTGCTTGAGTAACCAGAAGATTTTGTTATTGGTAGCTATTGTCATTGTCTAGGGGTCCTGTTACTGTCTATACCAGAAAAAGTTTCCAAATAGGTGACATAAAACAAACAAAACACCTACGCTCCTCCCTTTAAGTTATAGTCTAACATAATCCTCAACTCCAAATGTAGATTTCAACTAAGATTACGGTATTACACTATTCATTTGAGTTTTCATCTATTTATTTATTTATTTAGTAGAATGTCAAAAGACACATTTGCATCCAATGCAATGAGGGAAAAGTGGTTTTAACCTTTCACTTTTTCAGTGGAGCCACTCATCTGGGACACATTGCCAGCAATTGGTGAGATGAATATTCTATTTATACATGTTTAAGTTGAAATAGTTTTGAAAATAAAGTACAACCATGAATACAATAATTTGACCTAAATGTCTGTTGATAGACAAATCGTTCACTTTGTGGATTGAAGTAGCACTTAATTTGCGAGATTTCTCTTTTGCTAGATTAGATCAAAATTGAAAATAAAAAAACAAAGGCAGGAAATAATAAGACATAATAATCAGAACAAAGATTCAAAACAGAACCGTAAAAAGGTTTCAGTTGACCTGTAATGAACAACTTAATCTTATTCTGACTGAAGTCTGACTCAAGTCAAGATGCTCACTTTTCTCTCATTAGAAAGGGCGCGCATGCACACGCACACGCACACGCACACACACACACACACACACACACGACATTCAAAAGTAAACTGCCACTCTCATGCAGTTAAATATCCACATTAAGTGAAACATATTAGGATGTTAGCAAGGCATACAGTTCGAGCAAATGCCCACCTGATGGCGCTCCTTCACGACTATTACTCATGAAACTCCACCAGTTGGTTGGACCTGTGGAACAGGTCATGTATGTAAAGAAAAATCCATCCATTGTCTTCCGCTTATTCCTACACATTAAGGGTCGCGGGGGGGCTGGAGCCTATCCCAGCGTCTACAGGCGAGAGGCGGGGTTTACCCTGGACAGGTCGCCAGTCCATCACAGGGCCAACATAGAGAGATGAACAACCATTCACACTCACATTCGCACCTACGGTCAATCTAGAGTATCAATCAGCCTAGTCCCCAATTGCATGTTTTTGGATGGTGGGAAGAAGCTGGAGTACCAGAGAGAACCCACACAGACACGGGGAGAACATGCAAGCTACACACAGAAAGATCCCGTGCCCGAGCCAGAACTCGAAGCCGGAATCTTCTTGCTGTGAGGCGACAGTGCTAACCACTGCACCACCATGCAGCCCTGTAAAGAAAAATGTATCATGTCATTGAAACGTCTCTAAATTCATCTCTGAATTCATGTTAATGCCACGCAAGACCACATGGCCTCTGTTTTTGTTTAGTCTTGAAAGTCCAATCAAAGGGAGAATTTAATCAAAACAAATGTCTGCTGAGATCAGAAGGTCAAAGGTGAACCTCTCTATGATATCATAATGCTCTCCAAAAAAACTCTTCTAGCTTTCAGTAACAAAAGTAGTTCACCTCTACAATATTTGTTAAAGTCACCCGAAGGCATTATAACACTGGAGAGATGTAGGTGAAACTTAACTAGCCAGGTGGGATCAGGTGTATATTTTCAGGGTTATTGTTGTTGTTGTTGTTGTTGTTTGTTTTAATAGTTTTTGGGAAATACTGTCCCCAGGGAACAACTGCTCATGGATAATAGTGAGTAAAGACAGCTATTGTTAACCACCATCTGTTATCTGTCAAATGTATGCAGTTGAAGCCAGAAGACATGAGCAATGCTAATGAAATCACGTCATTACTATTTTTACTCTGAATGTTTTTCAGCTGCTTTTCCCAGCACTTGATTGGTGGAAATGATCTTCAGAAAAATTTGAATGATCTTAACAGTAATTGTGTTAAAATGTAATGATGTCCGAGGAACGAGAATGTGAACTGAGGGGAGAACATGGAAGCTGTATATAACTTAACTCACAAGGTTCCCGTAAATTTGATATATGTTTTATGTCAATCCAACTGTTCTTGACACCCATTAAAATAAAATAAAATTCCTGTGCTATGTAATGCTGGATGAACCAAAAAGGCAGAAGCTTTGGATATTCTTTTATATATTAATGTATTTTTCTATGGCAGGGATTCCTAAAGTGTGGCGCATGCATCCCTGGGGGTGCGTGAGCTGCCACTAGGGGGTGCGCAAGATAAAAAAAAACCTGGATGGGTCAGTCCACTGAGGGCCAACACATACAAACAACCATTCACACTCACAGCCACTCCTACAGTTAATTTAGGGTCACCAATTCACCTAATTTGCACATCTTCGGAC